>NC_090246.1:77508184-77538337 GCF_037325665.1 Littorina saxatilis
GCGGACATGCACGATGCCTTGGAACTGTCAAGTGAACAAGTCATCTTCCTTCGACTGAATGCTTTCTCCAGTCTACCATCGCCCCCACACACATTTCTCCAGCTAGTGGATTTGGTGAGGTCAGATAATGCATGTGCTGGCAACGAATGAAGAAAGGGAGAAAGAAGCAGCATGCATGCACTGTCGGTGAGCTCTCTTGAAGCAGTGAGCATGCTTGCCCACTCACTGGTTCCGCCCTACTCACCCACACACCCATGTCTGACCACCCCATGCATACTGACCCTGAGGCCGCATGATCGCCCAGTCTGCATGAGTAACCCGGCCCACCTGTGAGTAACCCAGCTTGTGAGTAATCCATCTCTTTTACTCTTCAGTTTAACATAACTTCTCTCAGTCTGTCCCCTCTTTATGCCTGCGCACGCATTCATATATTTATTCAAGAATTGAGGAGAGGGCTGGAAAAGGGCAAATTTATGCATGTGGTTATGGGTGAAAGGTGTCAGGGGATTTTTGTATACAAGCTAGGGTTCTAGGATAAAATTATTTTCTGAACGAATAGTATGACTGCCAGTGAACGTGTTTTCTTTTTTGCAAATTAAATTCCAAATGTTTCAGAAGATACAATTTCATAGGCTGCTGTATTGTAATCAATGATTCATAAGTGATGAACTCTTACCGAAGTTAAATTCCTTTTTCTTTTCAAATGGTTAACTATCCTACGGTAAACTGAACTGGGCTTTGTGCTTTTAATGATAATTAATGTGGATATTAGTTTTTATTACTAAAAATAAAAATCCCCAAAGAAATAACCACATATGAAACAGCAAAGAAGTGACAGAACTTGTGGTCTTTAACAATTCATGGGGTGTGCATTTGACTAATGGACTGCATGCCCCTTTTCCTTTTAAATGGCTTTCAACTTGTGTTTTTCTGTTAAATGTCTGCTCATCTACCTTGTTTATGTTTTGTTTTCTCATTTGTCTTGCATACTGGACATACATTCATGCTTTGTGTCTGATATTTTTTCATTCATGCATCAACGAAAGATTCACACAGTTTCTGTTACATATAGTTTTGCTTCATTGTTCACTCCATGAAATACATCTCCCAGTCAGTTTGGACATGAAAAGAGTATTTTTTAATTGTATTTGTATTCATTATATATATATGTGGGATATTTTTTCTACTTGGAAAAGCTTTTTATGAAAGGCTAACTTTGTTTTATCACACCCTCTGTATTTTTTGTAATTGCACTTTAACTAAATGCATGGGGAACCAGTGATGTTGATCTAAGAATAACAGAGCATTTTTCGTACAATGAGAAGTGGTGGTGTGAGGTGAGGTGGGGAGGAGGAAGGAATGTGGCATACAGCACATTCATACTGTGTATATATATCATCACTGGTGCATAGCTAGTAGCCACTACCTATTTATAACTTTACACCCACATTCTGTATGCAAGAGCTCATCCCTGAGCATACAAAGTGTAAACTTCACAAACATTGTACAACTGAATGGCATCAGGTTTTGAAATAAAATAAAAACTGATGCATAACTGATGGTTAATGTTGTTGGTAATTCTCATAACAATGGCAGTTGGTAAAACCAAATTTGATTACATATTCTAACTGTGGCTGACAGGGTTTTCTAATCTCTCAAGTATCTTTCCTACCTGTTATTAATGTTTGCATACGGGCAATGGGGGTATGGGGAAATATGGTATTAGTGGGCAGATGGCAGAGGGAGGGGACGTTGTTTGTGTATGTAAGAAGGCGTTGTTTCTGCATGCAAATAAGGGTGTGAGTTGAGCGAGATTGTCACATTGTCACAGTGTGTATAATAAACATCAGTGCAAACTGAATAATATTTATATGTGATACCACTTTTGCTAGTGGTGATTACAGAATGTGGAAGTAACGAGGTTCAGCATTGTGTGTAACAGGTGAAGAGGAGGTGCAGAAACTGGCTCAGCAGCTGCATGTGACAGTTGCCCAGAGAGCTCCACCTGAGTTTGTCAGACCACTGCAGCCTGTTCAGGAGGTTGAGATCGGACAGACTGCCAGGTACGCATAGACCTTAATGGTTGATGAAACTGAGATTACTTTTGCACCATAAAAGAATCATGTTTTTGTTCACTTCTCAAAGATTTGCCTTTTGTATACTTGTCTGTTATAATTTCAGAAATCTTCAACACTCCAAACTTCAATGTAGTATCTTATATTTTGTTTCACTTAGAAAAACAAGGGAGGATTGCAGAGTCATTACACTTGTTTTCTGTACCAAGATCTTCAAGCTATTCAAATCAATTCTGTACCAAGAGCTTCAAGCTATTCAATTCAATTCTTTATTCATTAGCACGAGCACTAATTTATTATATATGCTGTCTCTTGAGCTGCAGACATTCAAGCCACCCAATTGAAGAGTCAAGCATTGCTTCAGTTAAAAAACTACATCAGACATGTCTCTAACAATGAACTGTGCGTGTACTTTCCAGGATGGAGGCTGAGATGACCTCAGTCCCCATCACCAGCTATACCTGGTACATCAACGGCATTGAAATCCAGCCCACGGAGCGTACACGCATCCTGCATGAGGGCAAGACAATCGTGCTCATCATCGTCAATGCTGGTCCCAGAGACACTGGCGAGTACATGCTCAGAGTACAGAATGAACTGGGAGAGGTCACGTGCAAGACCACCCTGATCATCAAGGGTAAGTGTCTCTGGTGACTGCGAGGGACGAGATAACAAAAAGCAAGGAACGATCTGTGCTTTTCTGAGCAAGCAATTGAAATGAAGATGTAAAAACAAAAAGCAAGGAACGATTTGTGCTTTACTGAGCAAGCAATTCAAATGAAGATATAAAAACAAAAAGCAAGGAATGATCTGTGCTTTACTGAGCAAGCAATTCAAATGAAGATATAAACCTAACGATGCTGATATTTTCATTGGAGTTTTAATTTTTATTTTGTTTAGTCCTGAATGACACAATCCAATGATTTAACCATTCTTGTTTGTTATTTGTTTACATGTCCGTTAGGCTGAACCTAAAGGGCAGTGCAGTTGCGTTGTGACAGGAAATGTTTTGACTGCAGAAAGCTATGACATACTTCAGATCTGCCCCTTTAGCTACATTTATTACTTGGAATTTTTTTATCAGGCTTCTTTAAAAAAAAAATCTTAGTTTTAATATCACTTAAGTTACCATTAGTTATTTTGACCGTTGGCTTTTTGCAGGCACAGAGAAGCTGATTGAGATCCCAGACACAGAGATGACAGAGATGACAGAAATGACTGTGACCAGAACGGTGACAACCATCCAGCGTGAAGAACAGGTGGTGACACAGATGGTGAAACCACAGGTCGTCACACCGCTGGAACCGGAGATCTTTGTCCGGGAGAGAGGTATTGCCAGGTAAGTTGGAGCTGCACTTCTCAGAATTTTGACTAATATTTTGATGTTGGCATAACAAATTACGTTGTAGTGGTGTGTCTTTCTCACAATTTCAAAGTTATTCATGCAGTATTTCTAGGTAGCATTATCTTTAATCTCAAAGGTCCATTTGATCTGTTTGTTAGAATGTTTGGAATTGAATTGGATACAGGAAAAAATAGTCATGCCACATGTATTCAGAAAATGATTTCAACTTGGTTGTTGCATGTTTCAATAAAATTAATGATTGTCAGATTTAAATGAATTTTACAAGTCTTGCCCAACATTTCTTGAAACATAATGATGTGGAAAGTGAAGTCATACCATGAGGATTTTTGTATGTTTTAATTGATATACCCATTGCTTTTTAGACTGGAATGCCAAATTCAGTCTCACCCACCCCCACTGGTGACATGGTTTGTGAACGGGATGGAGATCAAGCCATCCCCTCACTACGAGATCCGCTTTGAAGAAGGCAAGAGCACTCTGCTGATCATCGAGGTGGGACCACAGGACACTGGCGAGTACACTTGCCGTGCTGTGTCCGAGCTGGGAGAGGCTGTTAGCAGCACCACTCTCTACGTACAAGGTCAGTTACATTTGGCTCAACAAAGTACACACTGAACGCAATCGTTGTTAAGTAAGTCAACTTCTTGCAGTATGATGGTATCCGGTTACTCAATTTCTGATACATTTTGATCTTGCATAGCTAATCTTATTACTTACCTTTACCTTGGGAGGTTGCAAGGAGTGAAAAAGATCTTTTCCTCAATTGTTATCAGGCAAAAATGATTTTCTTGTATAATACCAGCATTCCTCCATTCACAATTGTTTCTTCTTTTTTCCCCTTTTTACATTTAGTCAAGTTTTGACTAAATGTTTTAAAATATTTGGGGGAATCGAGACGAGGGTCGTGGTGTATGTGTGTGTGTGTGTCTGTCTGTCTGTGTGTGTGTGTAGAGCGATTCAGACTAAACTACTGGACCGATCTTTATGAAATTTGACATGAGAGTTCCTGGGTATGATATCCTCAGACGTTTTTTTCATTTTTTTGATAAATGTCTTTGATGACGTCATATCCGGCTTTTTGTGAAAGTTGAGGCGGCACTGTCAGGCTCTCATTTTTCAACCAAATTGGTTGAAATTTTGGTCAAGTAATCTCCGACGAAGGCCGGACTTCGGTATTGCATGTCAGCTTGGTGGCTTAAAAATTAATTAATGACTTTGGTCATTAAAAATCTGAAAATTGTAAAAAAATTATTTTTTTATAAAACGATCCAAATTTACGTTCATCTTATTCTCCATCATTTTCTGATTCCAAAAACATATAAATATGTTATATTTGGATTAAAAACAAGCTCTAAAAATTAAAAATATAAAAATTATTATCAAAATTAAATTTTTGAAATCAATTTAAAAACACTTTCATCTTATTCCTTGTCGGTTCTTGATTCCAAAAACATATAGATATGATATGTTTGGATTGAAAATACGCTCAGAAAGTTAAAACAAAGAGAGGTACAGAAAAGCGTGCTATCCTTCTGAGCGCAACTACTACCCCGCTCTTCTTGTCAATTTCACTGCCTTTGCCATGAGCGGTGGACTGACGATGCTACGAGTATACGGTCTTGCTGCGTTGCATTGCGTTCAGTTTCATTCTGTGAGTTCGACAGCTACTTGACTAAATGTTGTATTTTCGCCTTACGCGACTTGTTTTTCTTTCTTTTAAGAGCTGATTTCTTAACCCTATGTTATGTGTGTGCAAAGGTTCCCATTCACAGTTTTTCTCCTCTCCTTCACAGAACCTCTGCAAGAGGAGATGCCCGGAGTGAAGGACACCTCACTGACCGTGGAACCATCACCCACGATGGAAGCCATGGTGCCACCCAGGTTCCTGGAGCCCCTGGAGACAAAGCAGGCCATTGACGGCCAGGAGATCAAGATGACTTGTCGGGTCTCTGGCGCTCCCATGCCTACCATTTCCTTCTTCCACGACTCAAAGAACATCGATGAAGATGAGGAGTTTGTCATCACTTATGACTCGGAGACTGGCGAGGTTAGTTGGCATCAGTGGTTGTATAACACAAATGATTTGATTAATAGTCTTTTTCTTTTGACTTGCCAACCATTTTTCTGCTTTGATTGCTTCCTCTTGTTCAGGGAGGTACTTTATTGCATTCTCAGTTACATACTCCAATGCAGAAGTTTTCTGTGAAGCTGGACTGTATACAGCGTTTTGTCAGAATTCTGACACATGTCTTTACTTTGTTTCCAGATATGCCTGATCATCGTTGAGGTGTTCCCAGAAGACCAAGGTCAGTACATCTGCATTGCCGAGAGCCCGGCTGGCCAGGCCACCACCTCTGCCTACCTAAGCATCATGGAGTCGGAGGAGACCACCTTGGAGCTTGAACCTCAGACCCAGGAGACCACCCAGGTCCCTGAAGGTGAGGACGTCACCATCACCCTGGACATGCCTCTGGCCCCAGAACCCATGGAGACTGAGGAGAAACCAATCCAGGAAGAAGTGATCCTTGTGTCGGAGGCCCCCGCAGAGGAGGTCAAACCAGCCGTCGTCGAAAAGCCCAAGCCTGAGCCTATTTTCAAAGAGGAGCTCATGGCTGAGTCGCCCATCTTCGAGTCACCCATCCCAGAGTCCCTGACCGGTACAGAGACGTCAGACTCTTACTACACTGCCCAGGAGGAAGTGGATGAAGAGACCGTGGAACCAAGAGTCATCGAACGACCCAAGCTGGTCGCTCTTGTCCCGGACAAGATCCCAGAATCTCCAGAGCGAGATATCATCCCTCTGGATGTTGACATGGAGGAGGATATTCCAGAATCAGTGACACCCACAGAAGAGGTTGCCGAAGAACCCATTGCGAAAGTGAACCAGGAGAGAGACCGTAAGCTTCCTGAGTTTCCTGAAGAGAAGAAGCCCGAGGAGGCTCCAGTCCTCATGCAGGAGGTCACAGTGGAGGAAGTCTCCAAGGAGACTGATGAGGTAACCTTTGTTATTCCAGTTGATAAGGAGGAAACAGAGGTCAAGACTGTGGAGGAAGAGACCGTGGAACCCACAGTCATCGAACGACCCAAGCTGGTCGCTCTTGTCCCGGAAAAGATCCCAGAATCTCCAGAGCGAGAGATCATCCCTCTGGATGTTGACATGGATGAGCAGATCCCAGAATCAGTGACACCCACAGAAGAGGCTGCTGAAGAACCCATTGAGAAAGTGTCCCAGGATAGAGACCGTAAGCTTCCTGAGTTTCCTGAAGAGAAAAAGCCTGAGGAGGCTCCAGTCCTCATGCAGGAGGTCACAGTAGAGGAAGTCTCCAAGGAGACTGATGAGGTCACCTTTGTTATTCCAGTTGATGAGGAGGAAACAGAGGTCAAGACTGTCATCCCTGACACTCCTGTCGAAGAGGTAAGATCCACTTAATTGTAAAAACATTCCCTTTTAAGTAGGTTATTTTCTCTTTTGTTCTGTTTGTTTCATACGTATTATATATGCTTTTTTTAGTGCATATTGGTGCAGTTTTTTTAAAAAACAAAAACATTCTGTTTCATCTTTGCTATTGACACTGAATGAAAGACACTAGATTTTCTTTCTTTTCTTTCCCTCTGCTGTCACAGGAGAAACCCATCACTGGAGCCAAGACTCCACCACAAGAGTCTGCACAAGATGAGGTCTTTGAGGCTGTGTTTGAACTTGTGGAAGAACAGCCCCAGATCCTGCCCACGCAGGCCCCTGATGAGATTCCACCAGAGTTTGTGGAGCTGCTACAACCCCAGGTTGTGGTTGAGGGCGAATCTGTGACCATGACCTGCAAACTGATAGGGTCACCAGCCCCGTCAGTCACATGGTACAGGAACAGCATCGTCATCGAATCAGGGCCTGACATCAAGGTGACCTATGACATTCCCACTGGTGTGTGCATCTTGGAGATTGCTGAGGTCTTCCCTGAGGATGCAGGAGAGGTTGTCTGCCGCGCCGTCAATCCTTTCGGGGAGGCCATGACTTCTGCAAATCTCCTTGTGCAAGGTTTGTTGATCTATTACCCTGCTGTAAGATCTGGGAAACAAAGGGATGTAAGCGATCTGAAAAGTCTGTAAACCTCCGCTATAAACCTCCGCCCCACGTTACATATGTTTAAGAGGGTGGTGAGCCAGTAGCAGTATATTTGTTCATCTGCCAGTCCATGTAAAACAATGAAAAGAGGGGAAGAAAAAAAGCCAGAACAAGGGGAACAAATTTGTACTTTTTGTCAAGTGGTGCTGTTGCATCAGCTTGAGGCATTGAAGACATTCAAAGCTGTCAAGTTTAAGTCCTTTAGCCTATTAGTCTTTAATCTGTGGGCCTATGACAGTGGTTCGTAGAAGGTTAATATCTCTATTTTATAATCTTTCAGTGGTGGAGGAGACCGAGACGGTGACAACTTCGGAAACCACAGTGACAGAAACAGTGACAACTACCACACGTGTGACAGAAACATTGGACACAGAAGAGATGCCTGAAGTCAGACTGGTGGATGAGCAACACACCACCACTATGGAGATAGCTCCCAACTTCACCAAGACACTGCTGCCTACCACTGAAGTGGAAGAAGGTGGCACTGTCAGGTGAGCGAAGGGGAAAGAAATAGAGAGAGAGAGAGGGGGGAAGGGGGGGAGGGGGGGGGGGGAGAGGGAGAGCGAGAGAGAGTAAATGCTTGAGTGTGTGTGTGTGTGCGTGCATGCGTGCGTAATGTGTAAGGACTTGCATTTCATGTAAGTTTTTATGTGTGTGTGTGTGTGTGTGTGTGTGTGTGATGATAATTCATGAGGACAAATTTTCACCATCGCTTTTTGTTTTTATCTAGTCTTGAAGTACAACTGGACTCACAGCCAGAAGCAGAAGTCAAATGGTTTGTGAACGAGGTCCAGATAGAACCCACCCAGCGCACCCGTATTGAGAAAGACCGCAGTACCAATGTGCTGGTCATCGTTGACGTCACTCCAGAAGACTCAGGAGAATACGTCTGCCAGGCTGAGAATATCCATGGCACTGTCACCTGCAAGACAACGCTCATTGTCACACGTAAGTACACAGAATAATTTTGTAACATTTGGTGACGGGGTTCTTGTCTTATTTTGCTCTTCTGTAGACTTGAACATCGTGTGAAACATGAGACAACAAGTTTAAGGCTTAGTCATGCTTGTTATTTTACCTCTTTTTCAAAGTTTTTTTGGTACCACGACCCAAACTGAAGTTACACTTACATTTTGTACTTCACTTCTTGTTCGAGCTTGTCCATTCTAAATTTGCAATCAGTTGGTGTAGGGTGTGTTCCTTGTCTTTGAAGTATTAATGGCCTGAGAAAAGTTATGAATGTTTTTCAAAGGCCTGAACAATAAACAAAACAGCAAAAGCATAAAGGTTCATAAACCGAAAGTGTGTTCTTGTCTCAACAGCAATCCACAGAACGGAGGTAGTCATTGAGCGCGAGGATGTCGAGAAAGATCAAGAGATGAGGCCTGTAGAAGAGGCCCCCACTGAGGCAGCTGAAGCTCCCAAGCCAGAAGAGGCCCCAGAGGCTCCCACAGAGCTCCCACAAGCCGAGGAACCCATAGCACCAATGTTTACCACCCTGCTTCAACCAATGACAGTGGAGGACGGACAGCGTGTCACCATGACTGTCCGATTCATTGGCCGGCCATCGCCCCAGATCACCTGGTACCAGAACGGAACCCCTCTGAAACCCAGCTCCGACTTTGAGATTTTCGTGGACCACGACAAAGGGGAGAGCACCCTGATCATCGTGGAGGTGTTCCCTGATGATGACGGAGAATACACCTGCATTGCGCTCAACGAAGTTGGAGAGTCGATCACAACATGCAGACTCACTGTCATTAGTAAGTTTCTGTCTTGTTGCACTGTGTGTGTGTGTGTGTGTGTGGGTGGCCGAGTGGTAACGCACTTGCGCTCGGAAGCGAGAGGTTGCGAGTTCGACCCTGGGTCAGGGCGTTAGCAATTTTCTCCCCCCTTTCCTAACCTAGGTGGTGGGTTCAAGTGCTAGTCTTTCGGATGAGACGAAAAACCGAGGTCCCTTCGTGTACATTACATTGGGGTGTGCACGTTAAAGATCCCACGATTGACAAAAGGGTCTTTCCTGGCAAAATTGTATAGGCATAGATAAAAAAATGTCCACCAAAATACCCGTGTGACTTGGAATAATAGGCCGTGAAAAGTAGGATATGCGCCGAAATGGCTGCGATCTCCTGGTCGATGTGAATGCGTGATGTATTGTGTAAAAAAAATCCATCTCACACGGCATAAATAAATCCCTGCGCCTTGAATATGTGCGCGATATAAATTGCATAAAATAAAAAAAATAAAAAATAAAAATAAATCCCTGCGCTTAGAACTGTACCCTCGGAATACGCGCGATATAAGCCTCATATTGATTGATTGATTGTGTGTGTTTGGGGGATTTGGAGTGTGAAGAAATCTGTTGATTAACTTTTCAGAACAAATCAATTATTTCTGATGAACACATTTAAGAGCAATGGAGTACATGCAGTAATTCAGAATTCATCATAATCTTTTCTATCTAGACATCTTCAGTCAGTTTAAAGATTGGACATGATGCTGTCAAGATACGAAGCACTGTATCATTTCATTCTTGCTTTTAATTTTTGTTTCTAGTTTTTAAGATGACAAATGCATGAACTTATAGAGATAATGTATAGGATTTTTTTTTTAATGTCATTTTGATGCGAGGTACTGACGTGCACTTTTCTTCGTTTACAGCAACAGAGGAGGATGTAGAAGTGGAGTCTGACGAGCATCACAAGGAGACCATTGAGATCGACATTGGCAAGGAAAAGCCTGAGACCACTGAGGTGGTTCCTGTGGATGGTCGCACCACTGTCAAGGAGGTCGTCACTCACCAGGTGGAGGCAGGAGCTCCTGCGACCTTCGAGATTCAGTTTGGCCTTCCGAAGGTCACGACTTCAGCTACCTCAATTGTCCAACAAACCACAACGTACACTCAGGTCAGCAGAGAGCTGAGAGAAGAAGAGATCACTGACGTAACAGAAGGACCATCCACCACACAGACTTCAGTCATGATGACCAAAGCTGAGGAGACGCAGCCTATTGAGCTGAGAGTCAGCGTCCCCAAGGAGGGTCAGGTTGTTGAACAGCTGAGTGAAGCTACTCGGGTCGTAACCTCCGAGGTCCGTCAGATCCCTGTTGAGGAGAGACCATCGGAAGAACGTCATTCTGAAACCATTGAGATCCATCATGAAGGAAAGCCTCAGGTACAAGAAGTCCTGTTCCAAGTCCCTGTTACAAAGTCAGAGACAATTGAGGTGCACAGAGAAGAACATCGCAGACAATCTGCCCAGCGCATTGAGATTGAGATCCATGAGACTCAGCTGCAGCGACAGCCACAGCCTCAGGAGCTGGATATACCCATTGGCAAGGTCACCAAGGCTGAGATGGAAATTGATGTCGTGGATACCGCTGCCACTGAGGCTCCGAGACCATCTGAAGAAACTGTTGAAGAGACAAGACAGACTCTTGTCAAAGAGACCAAAACCATTCAGTTTGAGGTACAACAACCTCAGCAGGTGTTCGAGGAGGCTCAGATTGAAGTCAGCCTTGTTCCGGAAGAGTCCACAGCCGACGTGGAAGAGACAGAAGTAAAAGCTCCTGTTGAGGAAACAATCATGACTGAGAGGGAAGTTATTGAAAAAGCTGATGTTGTTCCTTCAGAAGTGCAGTTTAAGGTCGAGCTTGTCCCAGAGGAGAAACCTAGTGAGGAGGCTCCTGCCACTTTTGAGGAAACCATCACCATTGATACCCAGGCTTTTGAAACTGAGCAACTAGCTGAGGTTCTCACTGAGGAATCAAAAGTCGAAGACGTTGTTGAAGTCCAAGTTCCTGAAGAAACCCTTGAGGTTGAGGAAGTTGAAGTCAGCGCCCCAGTTGAAGAGGTCATCGAAACTCAGAGGGAAGTCATGGAGAAGATGGAAGAAGTTCCTACAGAGGTGCAGATGGAAGTGGAACTGGTTCCGGAAGAAAATCCTGAAGACCAAGAGGCAGTCACGTTCCAGGAAACAATCACCATCGATACCCAGTCAGTTGAAGCCGAGGCTCCTGTTGCTGCTCCTACAGAGGAGTCCATAGTCGAAAGTGTGGAGGAAGTCTTGACTGTTGAGATGACCACTGAAGTTACTGAAGCAGAAGCTCAGGCTCCCACAGAAGAGGTTTTTGTCAGCGAAAGGGAAATCATCTCCAAAGCTGAAGAGATCCCCTCAGAAGTTCAAATGGAGATTGAGCTTGTCCCAGAGGAAAAACCTGAGGAACAAGAAGCTCAAACATTTGAAGAGACGATCACCATCGACAACCAGCCTGTTGAACTAGAGACCCAGGTGTCTGCTCCCGAAGAAGAGACTCAAGTTGAAATCCGAGAAATCATCGAAACTCCAGATACCACGGAAACCTTTGTCACAGAGACGGAGGTCAGTCAGGTCCAGGAAGTCCCGTTTGAGGAAGTCACCTTGGACATCAAACTTGAAGCAGAAGGAGTGGAGCCAGAGGTCACCACTACACAGGTGGAACAGGTCATTGTCTCTGAAGCTGAGGAGGTGAAGGAAACGCACAAGGAAGAGATTGAACTCCAGATTGCTGGCAAAGAGCCCCAGTCTGAGGAGATTCAGTTCACCCTGCAGGTCCAGCCCGAAGTAGCTGAGGTCGAAATCCCAGTGTCTGAAGAAGTTTCCATTGAAACAGCAACCTTTAAGTCTGAGATGGAAGTGACAAAGACGGAAGACGTGGAAGTAGAGGAGACACACCGAGAAGAACTCACCTTCCAGATAGAAGGCAAACAGCAGGAGTTGGAGGAGGTTCAGTTTAACTTGCAAGTTGAAGAGAAAGAGCAACCTGAAGAAACGCCCGTGACAGAAGTCGCAGCCCCATCAGTAGAACAGGTGAGCCATTATTTCAAGTAAGCCAGCTCATAAATAAATTAAAAGGGGGAAGCTCTTTTTATTGCATCCGCTCCACTTTTGTTTTCTGTTTTGGGGTTTATAACATTTGTTACAAGATAATGCACAGTCAAAAAGGGACACCTCAGGGTCAGTTTACCAGCAAACAATAACTCGCTTAGTGAAAGATTTGTGAACAATTTTCAGAAAGTTATTAGTCTGTAAGTGCTCTTTGAATTTAAAGGAACCACCAGCAGGACCATGTGTTCCGAGTTCATGTTGTTCCTATTTTGCTTGAAGAGACTTCTCCAGAACACTCGCTAATCTGAATGAAAAGAACTGGAAGAGAAATTTCTTTCTTTCTTTCTTTCTTTCTTTCTTTCTTTATTTGGTGTTTTCAACCGTTCAAGGTTATATCGCGACGGGGGAAGAGAAATTGTAATAATAGTAATAAATAATAAAGTGTATTTATAGTGCGCCTATCCCTTACAAAAAACAAAAATATTTGGCTCTAAGCGCATTACAACATGTGTAGGGACTTGGTACAATCAAGTCTGACAAATACAATAACACAATATACAGTCGGTCTCTTAGGTAAAACTGGGAAAAGCAGCTTCGACATTTGAACACTGCTAACAATGCATACTGCTTTACAATATGCATTTATTTATAAATATAGTTAAAGAACATCGAGTTAATAGGAATTAGAAAAGGTTCTTATAATAAAAATAAAAATAAAACTTGTTGTACAGAAAATTTCCTCTGTGTGTCTTTTATTGCCCGTGCAGGTAGGAAAGATAACATAAAGGTTATTCTAAAGTAGATCATTATTATTAATATGTGTATGTACATCAGCTCAGTGGTCTGTGGTGTTATTTTCTAGGTGCTGGAGGTACCCGAGACAGTGGAAGGCAAGGCTCCAGAATTCACCTGGGGGCTCATGTCACTCAAAGTCATGGATGGAGAAGAGGTCAAGTTTCGCTGTGAAGTGACTGGCAACCCTATGCCAGACATTTCATGGTTCCACGACGACAAGCCTATTGCAGAGAATCAGGACTTCAGCATTTCCTACGATTTGGAGTCTGGGGCATGCACCCTTCTGATTGCTGAGGTCTTCCCCCAAGACGCTGGTGAATACCGCTGTGTGGCTGTCAATATCCACGGGGAAGCTGTCACAAGGGCCTATCTGGAAGTGGAATGTGAGTAGCAGATAGATTTAGCAGTTCATTCTCCCTTAACAATATTTCTATGTGTTGCTTTTATTTGTATAAGGCAAAGAAAGCCTTTTCAGAGGAAGAAGTGTTTTTTCGTGTGCAAATGTATGGAGTTCTGTGCATTGTTTTTTCCCCTTCAATCTTCACTACGTTTGGTGAGGGAATGGGCGTTTTACATTTTTGTGCATAAATATTTAAATTCTTTACTCATTGATACTTAAATTTGTGTCAACTTGTGTGTGTGTGTGTGTGTGTGTGTGTGTGTGTGTGTGTGTGTGTGTGTGTGTGTGTTGCCCTTTTGACCAGTAGTTCCCTCAGCATGTTATTTTGAATTCATCTTGACTTTTCTTCATCTTTTTTTTTGCAGCCTATGAATATGTACCAGATAGTGAGGAAGCGTCAGAGTCCATGATGTCTTCCATTGACCCCTCTTCTCCCAAACCAACTCCTGCTGACTCAGACACTGAGGTGCCCACACACTCACGTGAGTTTGTGGAGGAAATCCAGAGGCTTCAGGAGCAGATCTCTACAGAGCTGACTGAGCATGAAGAAGATGTTCCCAAAGAAGAGCCTGCGCCAGAGTACATTGCCCAAGCTGAGGCAGAAGAACAGCCTGAAGAGGAGGCAGTGATCGTCATCAGTGACATTCCTTCAGAAGAAGCTGCTCAAACCCAGGTACCTGCTGAAGCTGCACAGATGTCTGCTGAGGAAACTCACTTCCAGGCAGAACCTGTCCAAGAAGTGTCAGAGGTCCCCCAGGTTATTGAAGTGGTGTCAGAGGATCAGGAAGCCGCTGTCCCAACTGAGGTGACTACTGAACTGTCCAAGTCCACTCTTCAACCTGAAGCTCAGTTCCAAGTTGAAGTGGTGCAGGAGACAGAAGATCAGCCTGAAGTCTCTGAGGTCACACTGGAAGCTGCTACTGCCGCCGCTGAAGAAGAAGTGGTTATTGACATTTCTGCCACCACTGAGGAAACAGTTGCTCAGTACCAGGCAGATGTGGTTGAGGAGTCTGTTGAGCAGCCGGAGGTCAGTGATGTTGTCACTGGAATTCCCGATGAAGCCCAGACTTCAGAAATCCCTATGGAGCTCATCACCACCAGTCAAGAAACTCCTTCAGAATTCAAGGCAGAAGCTGTAGAAGAGATCACAGAAACTCCAGAAGTGTCTCTCGTCACTGAAGAGACAACTGAGGAGGCTGTACCCTCTGAAATAACAGTTGAGCTTATGGGAGCTGAACAAGAACAACCCTCTGAGTACAAAGCTGACACTGTCGAAGAAGTAACTGTACAGCCTGAAGTCACTGAAGTGACCGAGGAACCAGCTGAAGAGGTTGTTCCATCTGAGATATCAGTGGAACTCGTGGGAGCTGAGAAAGAGCAGCCATCTGAGTACAAGGCTGAAACTCTTGAAGAAGTCACTGTCCAGTCTGAGATCACTGAAGTCACTGAAGAAACAACTGAAGAAGCTGTACCCTCTGAAATTACAGTGGAACTCGTGGGAGCTGAGAAAGAGCAGCCATCTGAGTACAAGGCTGAAACTCTTGAAGAAGTCACTGTCCAGTCTGAGATCACTGAAGTCACTGAAGAAACAACTGATGAAGCTGTACCCTCTGAAATAGCAGTGGAACTCGTGGGAGCTGAGAAAGAGCAGCCATCTGAGTACAAGGCTGAAACTCTTGAAGAAGTCACTGTCCAGTCTGAGATCACTGAAGTCACTGAAGAAACAACTGATGAAGCTGTACCCTCCGAAATAACAGTGGAACTTGTGGGAGCTGAAAAAGAGCAGACATCTGAATACAAGGCTGACACTCTTGAAGAAGTCACTGTCCAGTCTGAGATCACTGAAGTCACTGAAGAAACAACTGATGAAGCTGTACCCTCTGAAATAGCAGTGGAACTCGTAGGAGCTGAAAAAGAGCAGCCATCTGAATACAAGGCTGAAACTCTTGAAGAAGTCACAGAACAGCCAGAGGTCACAGAAGTCACTGAAGAAACAACTGAAGAAGCTGTACCCTCTGAAATAACAGTGGAACTCGTGGGAGCTGAGAAAGAGCAGCCATCGGAATACAAGGCTGACACTCTTGAAGAAGTCACTGTCCAGCCTGAGATCACTGAAGTCACTGAAGAACCAACCGAAGAAGCTGTCCCATCAGAAGTCTCCATGGAGCTTGTTGGAGCTGAATTGGAGCAGCCTTCTGAATACAAGGCAGAAACTGTGGAAGAAGTCACTGAACAACCATCTGTGATTGAAGTCACCGAAGAAGCAACAGAAGAAGTCACCCCATCAGAAGTCTCTGTAGAAATGGCCGGTCTGGAAGCTGAGAAACCATCAGAATACCAGACAGAAACTGTTCTTGAAATAACAGAGCAGACTGATGTCACTGAGGTTCAAGAAGAAACACCACAAGAAGTTGTCCCATCTGAAATCACAGTGGACCTTGCTGAAACTGAGAAGGAACAGCCACAGGAATACAAAGCAGAAGCTGTGGAAGAAACTGTTCAGCCAGTTGAAATAACTGGTGTGGAAGAAGAAGTTCTTGAAGAAGCAGAGGCTGGTGTCATTACAGTGGACTTGGCTGAACACATGGAGGAGAAACCTTCAGAATATAAAACCGAGTCTGTGGAAGAAGTCACCGAAGAAGCTCAGGTAGCCCCTGTTACTGAACAAGTTACAGAGGAGGCACTTGAAGCTGAGATCCCTCAAGAAACAGTTGAGTCTGTTACTGAGCAGACGTTTGAATACCAGTCTGAGGTGGTCACAGAAACTGTGGAACAACCTGAAGTTATACCCGTTCAGGAAGAAGTCACAGAGGAAGCACAGCCTTCAGATATTTCTGTTGAAACTGCTGAAGCAGAAAAAGTGCTACCTTCTGAGTACAAGACTGAAATTGTCACTGAAGTCACAGAACAGCCTGAAATATCCGAGGTCACTGAAGAGCAGACTGAGGAAGCAGGCATCATCCAAATTGACATTGAGCAAGTGGAATCTGCAGTTGAAAAGCCTGCAGAGTTCAAAACTGAAGCAGTGGAGGAGGTCACAGAACAGCCAGAGGTATCATCAGTGGAGGAACAGCCAACTGAAGAAGTCCTGACTGTGGATATACCTGCAGAACTGACCGAAACCGCACAAGAGCAACCTCTGGAATCTATAGTTGACGTTGTCATGGAAGAAGCTGTTCAGCCTGAAGTTGAACATGTTGAAGAAGAAACTCCAGAAGCAGCAGCTCAGGCAGAAGAGCCTACTGAGGTCACAACTGCTGCAGAACTGAAGCCTTCAGAATACCAGACTGAAGTTCTGGAGGAAGTTGTGGAGCAGCCTCAAGTGGCAGAAGTTCCCTCTGAGGAAGTGGAAGAGGCTGTCCCGACAGACATGCCTATCCAGATTGAGGAGATTGTCACAGAAAGCACAGAGCAGTTCAAGACTGAAGCTGTGGAAGAAACGGTCACTCAACCAGAAGTGGAAGCGATTTCTGAAGAAGGAGCCATTGAGGCTGGAGTTATCGAAATCACAACTGAGTTGGCAGAGACAGCTGAAGAAAAGCCAGCAGAATTTGAGACAAAACCCATCGAAGAAGAGATCCCAGAGGCAACTGTCTCTGAAGGGGTGGAGCCTGAAACAGCTATAAAACCTGAGAGTGAAGAAGTAACGGTTGACATTACAGAGGCTGTTACCAAACAACCAGAGGAATTCCAGACCAAAGAAACTGAGGAAGTTGTTGTGGTATCTGATGTTGAAGAACAGCCTGAGGAAGCTGTGAGCAAAGCCGTTCAGGAAGAAATTGAACAGTTTGCCACAGAATTTGTGGAGAAAATCTTCACAGATGTGCAGCAGTTGCAGGCTGAGGAAGAACCCATTGCTCCAGAGAAAGTGCCCATTGAAGAGCAGGAAGTACCAGAAGAGGAGAAACCTGCAGAGGAGCAACCAGAAGAGCAACCTGAAGAAACACTCGACACCTATGTCACTGGCTTGGTCCATGAGATCATGGAGGAGGCAGAGACAAAAGTCGTTACAACCGTCAGCACCACGGAAAAAGTGGAGCTGGAAATCCCTGCAACACAGGAGATAGTCAAGGAGGAAATTCAAATTGAACTTCCCGCCAAACCCGAAGAGGAGGAAGAGGAGTTGGAAGCACCGAGCTTCACAGTCATGCTGTCAGACATCACGGTCATGGAAGGTACCATGATGAGGCTGGAGGTTGTCGCCACTGGCCGCCCCATGCCTGAGCTCACCTGGCACCTGGATGACCAGCCAATCACCATGTCAGAGGAAATCACCGTGGTGACGGAGAAGGGACACTCGGTGCTGACCATACAGGAGGTCCTCCCTGACGATGAGGGCGAGTACCGTGTGGAAGCTGTCAACAAAGTCGGCAGATGCACGTCCGTCGCCTACATCACCGTACTACGTGAGTTGAAATTAAAACTTGGTATCATTTTTACAATCTTTTTGTTTCCTAGTGAAGATTTGATATCTCTTTTTTCTCAGGTTTCTCAAATATGGGTTCAGAGGTGCCTTTCTGCAAGATGTTGTTCACAGTCAATTAGAAATGAAATTTGCTTCCAAGCAGCAGTGTCATATCAACGTTTTGAAAAATCATGAACATTTTGTGGAAAGAAAATTGAAAAATAACAAAATATTGTCAAAATAATTGTTATAATCCTTGCACAAGAACAATGATTTAATTTTGCATAAATGTAAGTGCCTGGAAGATGTTTTATCTGAAAAAGTACAAGCGTCATGTAAATTGTTCATGTTTGCTTGGAAACAAATTTATTACTTTGTACATTGACTTTTCTTTTTAGAACTGCGTACATTGTCAGTGTTGCAAAATTTCTCACATCATTTTGAATATATATTGTGGACACTTTTAACTCCACTTGTGTTTACTTTTTCACATGTCTTTAATATTGTACTTCTCTTTTTTACTTTTGGTGTTGGTTTTTTCTGAAAAAGAGTCAGTTTTGTGATTTCTTTCCCTTTTCCTGACGACTGGTTCCCTTATTATAAAACCCAGCCTTTTCCTTGTTGCCTCCATCCGACCAGAATCCTTTTCCACACCTTTGTGTATTACGCCATACCAATTACCAAATGTTTACCACACCGTGTTTAGAACCCCATTGTTTTCCCTGTTGATACTGCCAAGTACTTGCCACCTTCTTCACCACCTTTCGTGTCATCCTGTCCTTTTCCCCCTAAAACCCATCAGATGTGTTCTCCCCATGAAACCTTAAGTCAGCCCAGATGACGTTTAGATCTTGATCTGCCTTTCCGGGATTTGAAGCCTTTGCTACAGCTGTATCTGGCTAGAGGTCCTGTTAGTAAATGTTTGAGCAGTGTAGTCTTCAGCTGAGTAGAGTTGTCAATTAGATGTATGATTACGGAGTGGGGACTGTGTTGCTTCCTTTGGTGTTTAAACTAGAACTAGGTTGGCAGGACAATTGTCATGTTAGTGACAGTTGTGTGTCACCAATCATGTGCTAGCTTTCCGGCAAACTAGTCGTTGAAAAGTATGCAAATATTCTGTTTTGTTTGGATGAGTATAGAGAAGTGAGCAACTGTTATCACGTTCATTAGTATGTTTATGAAGCCTTGCTTTGAAATTCCACATAGTCTGTCCATATCTCATTCAGTTTACTTGCAAGTTGATGTTCAGGAACATGGTACATCCTGCCCAGCTAGCATTACGTCTTTCAATTCATCCAAATTCGCTTTTGTTGCAACTTGATCCTTAGAAGGACCCTGAAAATGTCAATTCAGGTAACTGGTAAGTTTTGTCTTGGTGGTGAGGAAAATGGCATTTCAACACTTAATTAATGGTCGCTTATTACTTTGATTTTGAATAGTAAGTTTTATCCTCTGAAAGTTCACCCTTAAATTAAGTGTGGATAAGGACAAGGATGGAGGTGCAAGACAAAGGATCATGGACTTGTTATGCCCTCTTAAAACCATAATGGGAGAAAACTCGTATCAAAAAAGCGCGCACAAAAATGATCTCAACACCAAATTAAAGAGAGAGGATTGCTCACAGCATGTCAGTAGCAACAAAGGGCCTGCACTATGTCCCATCTTGTTGTTACAGCATCCAGCGCTCCTTCTTCTGAAGGACCTGGGTCACCCTTGGAGGTTTCCTTCAAAGAGGAGGTCACCATTGAGCCCAAACCTGAAGAAGCAACCTTTGAAATGGAATTTACACAAAAAGTAACTGAAGCCACATTCAGGGAAACTCTTGAAATTGAGCAGGAGGAGAGAAACGTGGAGATCCCCGAAGACCAGCGCTTCAAGGAAGAAATCACAATTGGCTTCCAGGCTCAGCCACAAGTGGAAGTGGAGGTGCAGAAGCCTGAAGAGATTACCACAGAAACCTACCGAGAAACTGTGGAGGTGCAGAAAACTGAGACCGTTGAAACATGGATAGGCGATGAGGAGCGCTTCCGGGAAGAGCTCACCTTAGACATTTCCAGAGAGCAGCCTGAACTTCAAGAAGTCCAGTTTCAGATTGACACATCACACAAAGACACAGAAGTGTCATTTAGAGAAACAGTCGAGCTGGAGGAAAGAGAGGAGGAAGTCACAGAAGAACAGCGATTCAAGCAAGAGATCACATTAGAGCCCCAGCCTGAGCCTCAAGAAATAGAGCTTGAAGTCGAAGAAAGGGAAGAAGAGGTTGAGCTTGAAACAACACCACCTTCTATTGAAACTGTTGTTGAAGAACGACCTCAAGTTGAAACAACCCCAGCTGTCACTACCCTGCAGGAGACACAGCTAGAGAAACCATCCGTTGTGGAAGAGCATGTCTCTGAACAACCCAAAGAAGATGTCTCACCAGAGAAGGACGTGGAGACATATAGACCATCAGAGGAAACAACGGAAGAAGTCAGAGAAACCATCACAGTTGAAGGTGTGACCATTTCTGAAGTAACTGAGCTTGAAGAAGACATCACTGAAACTGAGACACCTGAAGTTGCAGTATCTGCCGTTGAGCGCCCTGAAGCAGAGACAGTTGAAGAAGTCAGAGAAACCTTTGATGTGGAAGAAGAAAAGCCTTCTGAAGTCTCACAGCTAAAAGAAGCAGTTGAGGAGCAGGAAGAAGAAATCAAACTCGAGTTCCAAGCTACTCAGCCTGAAGAAGAGACCACAGAAGAAGTCCGCGAGACCATTACTCTGGAGCCAGGAAAGCCATCAGAGGTATTAGTCGAGCTTATTCCAAGAGAAACCTCTCCAGAAGAGCTTACTGTTGCCGAAGCTGACAGACCCGAATCAGAGGTTACGGAAGAAGTCAGAGAGGTTATCGTTCTGGAAGAGGAACAACCACAGAAGGCTGACCAGGTGGAACTGGTTACTGAAGACATTCAAACTCAGGACATTGCACCTGAAACACAGGTTGAAGAAACTGCACCAGAAGTCACTGAAGAAACAACGGAAGTCGTTTCTGTAGAGGAAGAGAAGCACTTCAAAGTTGAGTTCACTAAAGAGGATGTTGAGAGCTCTCACATTGAAGAAGTCCAGATCCAGATATCAGCCCAGCAGCCACAAGAAGAGGTCACACCAGAAATCTCTGAGTTGGTTATCATGGAAGATGAAAAGCCCTCTGATGTCGCAGCTGTTGAGGCAGTTATCGAAGAATCTGAGGTTGAATCTGTGGAGGAGATGGAAGCACAGAAACCCACAGAAGAAGTCACCGAAGAGATCAGGGAAACCATTGAACTGGAAGCTCCCATTTCGGAGGTGTCTGAAGTGCAGGTAGAACTCAAGCCAGAGGAAACTGGAGAAATCTCTTTTGAAGTGCAGCTCGAAAAACCTACAGAAGAAACTGTTGCTGAAACTAAACTAGTGATTTCCACGGAGACTGAGAAGCCAGCAGAGGTTGAAGAAGCTGTTGAAGCAGTCACCGAAGAAATTCCTCAAGAGGAGGTAACAGCTGAGGCTGTTAAACCAACAGAGGAGGTCACAGAAGAAGTCAGAGAAACTATTTCTGTCATTACTGAACCATTCAAGGTAGAAGAAACAGAGGCAGAGGTGGTAAAAGCTGAAGCTGAGATAGTACCTGAAGAAACTCAAGTTGAAGAAGCCACTGAAGAGGTCACATGCACTGTAACAGAACATGTTACTGCAGAAGAAGAACACACGTTTGAAGTGGAGGCTATGCAGGAGGTGGTGGAAGAAACCAAAGTGGAGGAACTGATCTTTGAAGTGGAGACTGAGAAACCTGAGGAAGAGGCAACAGAGCAAGTGGTTGAAACCACCCTTGTTGAGAAGGAAGTCCCATTTGAAACAGAAGAGGCTGAGATCATTGTTGACATTTCGGAGAGCACAGAGCTTTCTGAGGCACCCACTGAAATTTCCCAACCTGCAGAAGAAGTGGTAGAGGAGACAAGAGAAACTATCACTGTGGAGGAAGAAAAACCAGCTGAAGTGGAGGTGGCCCAGGAGATCATAGAAGAGGCATATGAAGGTATGCCAGAAGAGCTTCCTACTGAACAACCCACCGAAGAAATAACAGAGGAAATCATCATTACACCAGCCGTGGAACATGAAAAGCCTTCTGGGGTCGAAATGGAGGCTGACACAGTTGAAGAAGCTCCTGAAGAACTGGTGATTGAACTGGAAGCTGAGAAACCACAGGAAGAGGTTGTGGAGGAAGTCAAAGAAACCATTACCATTGAAGAGGAAAAGCCAGCTGAAGCTGACATAGTACAGGAAGTTGTTGAAGAAGTGTCAGAAGGACTGCCAGAAGACCTACCCACAGAACAACCCACTGAAGAAACAACCGAAGAAATTATTGCAACTCCAGTTGTGGAGCAGGAGAAGCCTTCTGAGGTCGCAGTGGAGGCTGAAGCAGCCGAAGAGACTGCCGAAGAACTGGTGATTGAACTGGAGGCTGAAAAACCACAGGAAGAGGTCGTGGAGGAAATCAAAGAAACCATTACTGTGGATGAAGAAAAGCCTGCTGAAGTTGTGGTAGCCCAAGAAGTTATTGAAGAAGTTTCTGAAGGGCTACCAGAAGAGCTTCCCACAGAACAACCCACTGAAGAAACAACAGAAGAGATCATCGCAACCGTAGTTATGGAGGAGGAAAAGCCATCAGAAGTTGAAGTGAAGGCTGAAGCCGCTGAAGAGACTCTTGAAGAACTGGTGATTGAACTGGAAGCTGAGAAACCACTGGAAGAGGTTGTAGAGGAGGCCAAGGAGACAATCACTGTTGAAGAGGAAAAGCCAGCGGAAGTTGAAGTGGCTTTAGATACAACTACCGAAGAAGGCCCAGAAAATCTTCAAGCCCCAGTTACACCTGAGCAGCCCACTGAGGCAGTCGCAGAGGCTGTCATTGAAACAGCAATTGCTGAAGCTGTACAACCTGCTGAAGTGGAGGTTACTGCAGGTGAAATCACGGAAGAGTCTCCTGAAGACTTTGAGATGGTAGAGGCTGAGCAAACCATTGAAGAGGTTGTTGAAGCAGTCACAGATGTCTCAGTTGTTGAGGAGAAGAAACCAGCTGAAGTGGAAATTGCTCCTGAAATGGTAGAGGAGATGCCTGAAGACCTTGAGACTGAGGTGGAGACTCAGAAACCCACAGAAGAAACCATTGAGGAAACGAAGGAAATCCTCCAAGTGGAAGCTGAAACGGCTTTTGAAGTGGGTGTTGTTGAAGTGGAAGCTACTGTTCAAGACACAGAAGAACTCAAACCTGTCGTCACAGAGGAGGTTGCTGAACAACCCACTGATGAACTTTCTGAGTTTGTTGTCATTGAAAAGGAAGAACTTGCAGAAGTTGGCATTGAAACTGTGCCAGAAGACATCAAACCAGAAGATATTTCATCTGAAGTCCTCACAGAGCAGGCCCCTGAAGAGATCATCGAGGAAGTTAGAGAAACCATCACTATTGATGACAAGCAGGTGACCAAAGTGGTTGTAGAAGAATCTGTGACAGAAAGCACAGAAGAAGGTATGCCTGTTGAGCTGGATATGCACAAACCTGACGAAACCGTCACAGAGGAAGTGTCAGAAGTGATCACTGTGGAAGAGGAGAAGCCTTCCGAGGTTTTTACTGTTGAACAAGAAGCAGAAGTTCCATCTGACATTCCTACTGAGGTGCAACCTGAAGCACCTACAGAGATTGAAACTGAACAAGTCACAGAACTGGCTGAAGTCATTGAAGTGGAGATAAAAGAAGAGGAGGAAGAAGTAGTGAAACCCCAATTCATCACCACTTTGAAAGACATCACAGTCATTGAGAGGGAGAGCGTCACCCTGGAGGTGTCGTTCTTCGCTCGCCCCGCCCCAACTGTCACTTGGCTCCTGAACGATGAGCCCATCAAGCCATCTGAACGCTTCCAAGTGACAATTGAAAGAGATTTCTGCAGACTCTATATCTCTGAAATCTTGACCGACGATGAAGGAACATACAAAGTCCAGCTGGAGAACAAAGCTGGCAGCTGCGTTACTACTGCATGCGTCTTCGTCCAAGGTGAGAGGGTCCTTTTTTTCTCCGCATGATCCGTCTGACCATGGAATGTTCCTTATTCTTTTCTGTTCGTTTTCTCAATTGCTTTAGCTGCAATTTTGTTTCCTTTTTGGTCCTTTCCCAACTCCTGTTGTGATGGTATCCTTTCCTGCCTAATCAAGTAGAATAGATGATGAGTTGGGACTACTTTGAGCTTTTAGGTTTAAGCCTAACAAACAATTCTTTTCCAGGCAAAACATTAGTGTTTAGTTTTTTTAACATTTTATTTTCACTGTGCACTGTGTGTGAAATGAGCACTGGAAAGGATTTTAAATCAGAAACGCACATAACACACTGTTCTAGTAAAATGATTGTAGCAATAACCATAGCTTTATTTTTTTTTTACACTGGCACTCTTTTGATGAATACTTTGCACAATTAACATACATTAAGAATTTCTTTAGATACTGGTAATGTTTTGTTTAACACTACAATATACAGCTCGGCATTTTGTGGTGTTTTATTTTGTAGCCTAAGTAAAGGCATTACTTAAAGGAAACTGAGCATTTCATCTTCAAGATATAATCGTTGTGTTAACATTCATTGGTCTTGGCGTTTCTTGCCAATCAAAGGTATGAACAGTGCACTTCATTTGAAATGTTTAATTCAAGTATATTTTGCAGCAGTACTTTTTTTTGTTTACTCAAAGAAGGGATTAGAATAAAAAATAATACTTAATGAAACATTCTGAGTATAAATGATAAAAGAGAACCAGACAGGTACAACAGGTTGAGGTTATTTTGTCCATTGGAAAATTTGGGTTTCACTTGTATGGGAGTTTCTAGTAAGCAATCATAAAAAAAGTGTGTTTAAATCAACAGATGCTGGCAAAGAAAGCAGACCATAACAGATTTCTTTCCTTATAAGATCAAAATTATAGTTACAGTTAATTTTGTGCTAGATTTCTATGCTTGCAAGAACATGTCACTAACATCAGTACAACTGTTGCAGTTCCAGAACAAAAGGAAGTTGTTACCGAAGACGTTGAAATTAGCGAAACATTCATAAGCGAACAAGAGATCGTGGAGGAGACAACCCAAGTGGATGTCGAAATTGAACTCAAACCTACAGAAGGTCCAAAAGAAGGTAAGTCCTCCGCATGTCTTGTATCAGAGGTGTTTCCTCCTGATGCTTTCCTCATTTTCAGTTTTGTCAGTTTTTATTGTGTCCTTACTTGTATTGCTATTTTGTTTTTCTTGACTGTATTTATATTTAGTCAAGTTTTGACTAAATATTTTAACGTAGAGGGGGGAATCGAGACGAGGGTCGTGGTGTATGTGTGTGTGTGTGTGTGTGTGTGTGTCTGTCTGTCTGTCTGTCTGTCTGTCTGTGTGTGTGTGTAGAGCGATTCAGACCAAACTACTGGACCGATCTTTATGAAATTTTACATGAGAGTTCCTGGGATTGATATCCCCGAACGTTTTTTTCATTTTTTTGATAAATGTCTTTGATGACGTCATATCCGGCTTTTCGTGAAAGTTGAGGCGGCACTGTCACGCCCTCATTTTTCAACCAAATTGGTTGAAATTTTGGTCAAGTAATCTTCGACGAAGCCCGGACTTCGGTATTGCATTTCAGCTTGGTGGCTTAAAAATTAATTAATGACTTTGGTCATTAAAAACCGGAAAATTGTAAAAAAAAATAAAAATTTATAAAACGATCCAAATTTACGTTTATCCTATTCTCCATCATTTGCTGATTCCAAAAACATATAAATATGTTATATTCGGATTAAAAACAAGCTCTGAAAATTAAATATATAAAAATTATTATCAAAATTAAATTGTCCAAATCAATTTAAAAACACTTTCATCTTATTCCTTGTCGGTTCCTGATTCCAAAAACATATAGATATGATATGTTTGGATTAAAAACACGCTCAGAAAGTTAAAACAAAGAGAGGTACAGAAAAGCGTGCTATCCTTCTTAGCGCAACTACTACCCCGCTCTTCTTGTCAATTTCACTGCCTTTGCCATGAGCGGTGGACTGACGATGCTACGAGTATACGGTCTTGCTGAAAAATGGCAGCTACTTGACTAAATATTGTATTTTCGCCTTACGCGACTTGTTTTTATATGTGTCTATTTTATGTGTGTTTTTATTTGTATTTTTATGTGTGTGGTTGGGATAACTGTTTTCCATATTGTGTGGATGCATCATTTGACAAACTGAAAAAACGAAGAAATAAATAAATAAAGAGAGAGAGAGAGAGAGAGAGAGAGAGAGAGAGAGAGAGAGAGAGAGAGAGAGAGAGAGAGAGAGAGAGAGAGAGAGAGAGAGAGAGAGAGAGAGATGGAGGGGTTGTGGAATTTATAGAAGATTACTGAGCAAGCTAATCAAGGTTTATGGGTTCTTTAATGGGTTCATTCACAAATGAATGCAGATTTTGGTGTTGATTCAGAACAATTATGTGCTCCAGAGAAAAGCTAGTGGGCATGTACACTTTGCTGTGTCCATATATCCTACAAAGCTGCATGCAAAATAATCTTGTTTGCAGAAAAGTTTTGCATAAGTCCCAACATTTTTCAAAAGTGTAAATAAAGTGTCCCTATTTGCACATGCGTCATGCATGGGCTCTATATGTCTTACAAAGGTGCAAACAAACGAAGAAATAACAAAATAAAAACGTATCTTTTGCAGAAGAATCAGAGGTGGTGCAGCCAGAAGAAAAAATTCCCGCTGCCCCCGCTGAAACCGGAGCGCCCGAAGCTCCCCGTTTCACTCAGACCCTCCAGCGGCAGCTAGACGTCTTTGAGGGCACGTCCGTCACGCTCATCTGCATCGTTGTTGGCCAACCCAGGCCGACAGTAACATGGTACCGGGTGAGTTATTTCTTCTTCTTCTTCTTCTGCAGTCTATGGTGAGTCAATTTAAGCTGGATGGTCTTGCTGTTTTGGCATTTTGTGACGTCACTTAGTAATTCAGTGAGAAAAGAAAACAAAAGTAAGATTGAGTAAATCATATTAGAAGGATTCGGAAAGGGATTTAGAAAATTGCTTGCTGTTTCATTTCCTTGGGTTACATCTGGTTTTAAATATCTGTCTTCTCACTGCTGATGCAAGAGGCGTTTCTCCAAGATTATGAAAAAGTGTAGGGGCTTCCTAAGGAGAAAAAGAAATTTAGCTTGGTCCATTTACTGCCTTCTAAATGTTTGCATGCTTGTTTTTTTCTGTCATCAGGAGGAGATAGAGTTAGCTCCCTCTGAGCGCTTCATCACCGAATACCATGAAGATGGACGATGCGTCTTGACCATCAAGGACATTACCTTTGACGACGAAGCAGAGTACACCTGTCAGGCCAAGAATGAGGCTGGCGTGTGTACGACATTCGTCGACATTTTCGTTGAAAGTAAGAGTCAGGTTTTGCCGCTTGTTTGGAGACACGATTTTCCAGGAAAGAGCCGTATAGATAGACAGCAAGATGATATCGTAATAAAGAGCTTTTTCAGAACAATAAAAGCTCATGTAACAGACCATTTTCTTCAGGTAAGTCATTGTGCATAGGCATAGAAAGATAAACCGGCACGGTTGGCCTAGTGGTAAGGCGTCCGCCCCGTGATCGGGAGGTCGTGGGTTCGAACCCCGGCCGGGTCATACCTAAGACTTTAAAATTGGCAATCTAGTGGCTGCTCCGCCTGGCGTCTGGCATTATGGGGTTAGTGCTAGGACTGGTTGGTCCGGTGTCAGAATAATGTGACTGGGTGAGACATGAAGCCTGTGCTGCGACTTCTGTCTTGTGTGTGGCGCACGTTATATGTCGAAGCAGCACCGCCCTGATATGGCCCTTCGTGATCGGCTGGGCGTTAAGCAAACAAACAAACAAACATAGAAAGATAAATAACGCTAACATTGTCTGTGAGTAGTTAATTGTGTAGATTAAATCCGTTCAGGAGAAACATCTAACAAGAGATGTTTGTTATGTCTTGTTTAATCTTTGACAAAATAAGAAGAAAAAAACAAAAAACAGAGGACATTGTTTACCCTTTATTCCTTTGTTAGATCTTCATGTAAAAATTCAGCATGTGGAAATGTCTGGCTGTATTTGATATGACTGTGAATGTATAGACGTAATAGTGCACTTTCTTAGGTGAAATTAGTGACCTATAGCAACCTAGTTGATCAAATTTAGTTTTCAGTTGCATGGCCATTCGTTGAATCTGTTTGATATTGAAACTTGGTGGCTTCGATGATTTATCTTGGATGCAACAACTGATATTTGTGAAGGAGTTGATGTGGTAAAAATTCATTTTCATTTAAAGTGACCGTTAACATTTAATAAATCTTGGCGCATTAGCAGTAGATGAAAATTAGAATGACACAAATTTTTCCTTCCTGATTGTTAGATTAGAACTACATTATTCCCAGCGTATAAGTGGTTTCTTATCTAGCAGATTCATACCATGTCTTTTTTAACGTGTTTTTAATTTATTTTTTTTATAGTTTTGATATTAAAGGTTGTGACGACAGATATAAAAGCAAATGAAGCTCGCCTGTCTTTGATAGCTAAACATAAAGACTTTTTAAAAACCAAAATGTATAATGTTGGGCAAAATGGCTAATCAATCTCTGTTAGTCTGAACAGTCGTTCCAAAACGTTATTCTAAAGGAGAAGGCCATTCAGGCATGTAGACAGAGAAAAATGTCTCAATAAATCTCTGAATACGCCTGCTTCAGAACCTAAGCACACTAAGAAGTCTTCTGTCCTTGAAAATGTTGCAAGCAAGAAACACAAGTTCTTCTTTAACTGACTCTCTTCTCCTGATGGTGGAAGAAAACAACATGGGAAGTATATTTTAGGGTGAGGGATTGTCAGGTTGGCAAAATATCAGTGTTTAGTGAAGAAATTTCACTGAGCTTCATTTGTTTTACAGAGTACAGTGGAACCCCCCTTTTAAGAACTCCAGAAATCTGAGAAAATCGGGTCTTAAAAAGGAGGGAGTCTTAAAATAGGGGTAATTTTACAGAGGTTATGAACAGAAAGTCTGAGAAAACAAGGTCTTAAAAAGGAGGGAGTCTTAAATTGGGGGGTCTTAAAAGGGGGGTTCCACTGTACATAATAACATTGTGTATCTAAAGCTATTGTTTTTGTGATAACGTTTTAATCATGGGCTCTAGTCACACTTATTCTTTGTTGATGCTTTGCAATGCTTTGCTGCATATATACCTTTGTTGACATGTTATTCAATAGTTATAAATAAAGTTGGAAACAAATACAACCCTTCTTTGTTTTATTTAATTTGTGGGGTTTCTCCCCATTTTTATTCCCTTCTTTTTTACTAAAAGAGAAGTGCTAAATGCTACTTGCATGTCCAGTAACATTGTTTGAACACTACAGAGAACTAAGTGTGACTTTTGCCCTACTTTTTTGAGAATAGTACTAATGAGTAACATGACTGGATATTAATTTTCTTGCTGGATATGCAAATGTTGCTGTTTTCTGTTTTAACAATTAGGATTTGTTTACTGACAGCCAGTTCCCTTTTGGTAAAATACATGCATGCTGTCATGACATTTGATTGTCAGTGGTCTGCAAGCAAGCAATTTGCTAGGACATCAACAACAGCACTCATCTCACCTTCATGTCTTCACAGTCTGAGACACCTCTATTTTAAGACCTTTGTCTTCACAAACAAGGAAGGAGAAGACCTTTGTCTTTAAGATTTTGTTTCTTTTCTGTCACAGCACTTGTGCTCTCAATATTTCTTTTTTTCAAACAAATTCTGTAAATTTACCTCCATTTGAAAACTGGTTTTTACAACCAAATTGGTGTAGTTTCTCTGAGGTCTTAAAACAGAGGGACCAGAGAACTCAAGCTTTCATCACAGAAAAATCACAGTAATGAAACATAAAGTTAGTTTTAATTGTTTTCAAGGTTTTTCATTTCAGTTTGTTTCTAATAGCCTTAGGGTTTGACTTGATTGCTTGCATTTAACTGTTTTCAAACAAATATGCTGTATGCTTTTGTAATTAAATCAGCCTCTGATTTGATCCTTTGTGCTTTTGTTACCTTGCAAGTCAACTTGTTTTCTTCCT
>NC_090246.1:77538537-77738537 GCF_037325665.1 Littorina saxatilis
TTTATTTGCATGTGAACAGAATTCTTGAATGCGGAGGAAAGACTCGTGCGCGAGGAATTCTATCGGATTGAGGTTGAAATAGAGATTCAGTGGCCGAAGAAACGCTCCAAGGAAGAGAGTTCCTCCGACTCAAACCAAGACAAGTTGTCTAAGGCAGACGATACTTAGCTAAATGCACAATTGTATTTTTACTTGTATGCACCACCAAATGCCAAATGTGTATGCTTTGCTCATTATTACCATGGCTAATCTACCATGTTTAGCTAATCTAGATCATTATTATATTCAGTTGTTTCATTTCATTTTTATTCAAATGACACATTATACCTTTGTTCATCCATACCTCCAGTTTTCTCGTGAACAGATTTTTGTTTGTTTCATAATACAAAAAAGATGTAAACTTAAGATATTTTTTCAAATCAAGCTGACTTGAAAACGTTTGTATATTTAATTAAGAAAAAAACTGAAGTTGTGGTATAATTATGAAATCAAGTTGGGACTTGTGATAAGATGTGACCAGACTTTTGTTTGCAAGTCAAGGGCACTGACTGTGATTTCTGTGCTATTTGACCATTTTCATTTTGTTTTAATCCTCAAGCGTTTTTTCTTTGCCGAGGGCAAAGTTTGAGGTTTATTTCACATATCAAACTGACTGATACAAATGCAGAGAAAAAAAGCTCATAAAAAGTAGCAATATGAAAGGAAGCTAGGAGACATATAGGAGCTGCTGCTTATCTTTCCTCCTCCATGTTTCGTGTGTGTGTGCTTATGCAACTACTGTCTTGGGTTCAGTGGCCTTATTCGTGAGTAATTGTGCTCTCTAGTTTTTCCTCAAAAAACGTAATGATTGCTTTATATTATTTTCCTTCGTGTTTGAAGTAGTGTAGCAATGTATCCTATTGCCTGGTTATGTTTGACTCTCTTTACAGGTATAGCTTTTCTCCTCAAGTGGTTGCATTTTGCTTGGAATTGAATTCAGTGTGTGTCTTGAATGATACAGCCAGATATATTATTTGGGAAGTTCTGAGTACTCAGACAGCTTATTCTTTTTATTATGCATAAATTAGGCTGGTCTTAGGTTGTAATGGGTTTAATGATTTAAAAAAAATTGGTAGAGAGGAGTGCTGACTGAGTGCCTTATTTCACCCGTATAGCACCTGACACAGTTGAGGACGTTGAACCCAAGACAGTAGAAGTTGAGGTGCGAGCAGAAGAGGTTCCGGCACCGGAGGTTGCTCCGCTGGAGAAAGAGCCGGAGGAGGAGTCTACAGCAGCAGCTATAGGTTGGCACAACCCCCCTGCCAATGTTGAGGATGCCAGCATGCAGTGGTTTCTGCTCCTGGTCTTAGTTGTCATCCTAATCCTCCGTCTCCTAGCCTGGCTCCTTAGTGTTGGCTGTTGCATTTGGTCTTACATGGGCTTCTCTGATTCTCTAGCCTCCTAAGATGATCGTTTTGGAATTGGAGCTAATTCGAGAGGGTGGGTTAGATTGGCCTGTAAAGGTAAAGAGTAACATGAGTTAAAGTCATTGCTCAAAAACATAAAATGAAATTGATATCCCGGTTGGAAACTATTAAAAGTGAAAAATTACGTTTGTGAATATGGAGGAGGGTATATTTTTATATAATTTATCATAAATGAATAACAACAAAAATTCAAAATCATCAGAAGTGAGAGTACAGAATTGAGGCAGGCTATGGAAGAGAAATGTATGAAGAGAATGCTTTGCTAATTCTGCTTGATTGGGTTCAGAAAAAAAGGACAAGAAAGCATTTGCCCAAAACAAGCCATCGTCAGTTCAATGTCTGCATGAGGTTGTGTTCAGAAAAGAATACGTATGTTGTGAATTGTGCCTGTTGCATTTCTGACAAAGCATACATTTTCATCATAGATTATATTTTTACCAGATGCATTTAGTTTGCCTATCCTGTGAGCAGCCAATGCCGTGAAATGAACAGCAAGAAATACCCTGTGGACCAAGTTTTTGTCCTTTGGACCAATTCAAAGGAAATCCTATCCACCTCTTGAACTTTTTGTTGGCTTTGGGGTGTTCAGGAATGTCGCAGCATTTTATTATCATTCCTGATTCAGTTCAAAACAGCAAAAGTCTTTTCCCTGACAAAATTTGATGGAGGGCATGACAGCTAAGCACTAACAGATCCATCAGAAGCAGAAGAAGAAAAAAAATTCATTGATCGATAACATACCATGGCTGTCTTGACAAAGACGCAGATCTGAAAATGTTAATCAGTGATACAATTGAAACATTCTTGATATTCTGTCGGCTGCCACAGTTGAGTATGCTTTAAACTTGATGAGCACTTTAAGCTGTGAATCATTGGACCCTCTACATCATGAACAGCTTTGATATTTGTGTGCTTCCTTTCATGCCCTCCTGTCTTGCTACTTTCACGCCATTGGCTGACGTGGTGATCTTGTTCACTGTTCACTTGTTTTTTTTTATTTAAACATTTTGTTGATTGTATATCATAGAGGCAGGTGAGCACTGGCTTATTTAACTGAAAATTGCACCCTTTTTAATTTATATAATTGTACTTGTTTCTTTTTTTGTTTGTTTTCTTGCCAAAGATACATAGATTAATATTTTTATAATAAACTGTTGTGATTTCTGCATTCTGTATATCGGAATTTTGGGGGTTAAATTGACTCACAAATAAATAACTTGCAACACTGCAGAGTTTGTTTCTTGTGTTGAATCTTGGGTCTAGAACTGAGCGTTAGTACTTTATGACTCGACTTTCACGGACAAGACGTACGGAAACGAAGCATGCAATGACCTTCTCTTGCTGCTTTCTTGCTCTTTTTTGTGCATGCAAACGAGGGACTTGGCCACTTACAGTTTGTATCCCTCATGTCAAGTCTCTTATTTTTAATGTGTCTCTTGTCTTTGCCACAGCTAGACTCGTTTTCTATCGTAAATGTAGTTGCAAAATTTTGTCTCCTCCTGAACTATTGTTGGGAGTTGTCTGCTCATCTGCCTCTATGAAATACATGTTTTTTTGTTGTGTGTTGTGAAGTTTAACACATGATGGTTGCTATGAATACTGTACTTACGAGTTGATGTTAGATGTTTGAACAGTTTATCTCTGCTGCTTTTTGGGTTTCTTTTTACTTATTAAAACATTATCACAATGTTCCCTCAAAACTGTCTTGTTATTTGCACAACCATTTTGCTAGTTCTGTAAATGTGTATTCAGGAATCCAGTCTGCAGCAGAATATTCTGAAAGTGATTTATGTTTGACTTGTGTGAACTGAATGTTGTGCTGTTTGAGTGATATGCTGTTGACTATTCCTTCGTATTCCCCCATAACTGGTCTTGGTCATGCAGATTTAACAAGGTGTGAGTTTCTACAGATCAGTTATTACATGATCTTTAAATTTTAATTGATTGTTTTCATTCCTTCAAAAATGTGTGAACAGCATGCCTCCTTTGTAACAAGCATGCTCCCTATACTCTACACTTCAGTGGGTGAGCCGCATTTTCCTCTCATTTTGTCAACATTCTTGTATGCGTGTATGTGTGTTTTCAGGTTTAAGTGTATTTATTCCTTTCGCATGTATATAAGCTTAATTTTGACACTTTCTGGTTTACTCTGAAAGTTCAGTAGATTATTTACAATGTTTGCTTCATTTTAATTAGTGCCAAAATCACGTGTAGTTTCTCTATAACAGTAAATGATAATGTTTACTGCTCTATCAAGGCATATCCTAAACATCCTTTTCAGTGAGACTGATATATTATGTGACATTTAGCAAATGGGGTAGTTAAGAAAAGATGAATGTTTTCAAATAGTTCCTTTGACCAAATGATTTTTTGGTGTCAAATTTAGTTTTGTGTTGTGTGTTACAATGTTTCACCTCAGTGCTCATTCTATGTTACTCATGCATGTTTTATCTTTCATAATTCTCCAAAACAACATCGTAGATTTATTCCATTTGTGTACCATTCATGTGCCCATGCGACTTCACCCAATTGATATATTTCTGTTCTGTCTTTGTTTTCTAAATTGTAATTCTATTCTGTTTCATTGTTTTTTCTCTCTCCATTCTGCTTATGCTTTAATGTTTCATCTTGCCAGCGCTTCACTTACTCATCTGCCCATGTGCCAATCAGTATCTTCGAAACAATTTGTTTTTAGGTTGTGCGTATTGGGGTTTTTCCCTCCAAAATTGACAGTTCATTTGTTATTCATGACACCGAACCGAATAAGATCAAGTTTCCCTAGTTTTTAGTAGTAACTAGCATAATTGAAACAGTGCATTCTTTACCTGGCAGTTTATCTGTAGTTTTCAGAAGTTATAAAGCATTTTTATACACACATACCATTTCAGAAACTTATTTCATGAATAACCATTCCACTCAGGCTTTTAACCATTTTAGCAGCCAAGTGCAAGGGCTTATGTGTTATTTTAGTTTTAAGCAAGAATTCAAATTAGGTCATGATGGAAGGTTTGATCTATTATACCATTAGGCCCTTTCTCTCTCTTTGTAACTTGCCATCAGAGAAACATTTTGCACACAGCTGTAAATGCATGAAATATGCCATGCTTCTAACCATTCTTTCATCTGCAAGTTGCATGAAAAGTCGTAGAGTCCTTAAACCTGACTTGGAGACGGGCAACAAGAATGACAGATCTTTCTGATTTTCTGACAAAACTGTCTGACTGATTAAAACATGCACTCTGACACCACACATAAACAATATTTGCACACAGTGCGTTTTCCCTCCTGTATCCTTTCTTCCTTTGGACATGATCTTTACAAGGGTGCTCTGTTGTGGAGTAACCCAAGGTGCCTCTTTCATGCAGGCAAGCAGACATATTCATGTAAAGCCTTAACTGAAGTCTCAATAGCATACACTAACTACATGCATGGACATACCGTATCATACTAAATGGTCACAGATACGTACTTGAAGCAACATTAAACGATAAAAGCAGCATTTCTCTTAACTAATGACAAATATACATCAGTAAGAAATAATCCAAATAATATAAATCAGCTGACTTCAGTAACAAACATCTGCTTATGCAAACATTATGCTCATTATCAATTAATATCTTTGTATGCAAATCATTCATTTTGTTTGCGGCATCCTACTGGTGTTAAAATTAAAATAATTCGTTTAACACTGACAAATGGAACGCGCGTGCACACACAGACACACACACACACACACACACACACACACACACACAACACGAAGAACAATATAATTGTTATTAAATGAATTTAATTTTAACAGAAGATGCTCCTGCAGCTGAGCTTTGTGTCACTGGTAAATCTCGGCTTTTGCATATATTCCTGTACACACAGTCACACACTCAGTCTAACGAAAAACTGCTATGGATAAAAACTCAAAATACTACACATGCAACATGTCTGTTTCAAATGAATATTTCGTTAGCGGCACTGCACTTTAATATGATCCTTTAATTGCCCAGTTAAAGTTTGTTTAAGGAACCACAAATCTGCCCCGGATTTTACATGTCATAAGATCATTCTTCCATTTGGACACTACCAAAACTCGACCATCTTAGTACTGCTTTCTGTGCAGAGTGGCAATTTTGTATGGAATAATTTTGGTAGTTCCACAGTTGTCATTGTGCAAACATAATTCAGCAAACAATTCCCACTCTGCACATGGGGCCGCGGCAAGGCTGTGGATTTTTGTAATGTGTCTAATAGACGAATTCCGGAAATAACTGTCTAGTTTGTATGGGCTGCAAAGGGTTGTCTTTCCTTGGAAAAAAGAGGGCTAACAAAACCATGTGACAAAATAGGCCTAATATTATTGAGTTGCGTGTCTTACACGTGCTCGCTGACAACGTGTACCAACACGCTGCTCACTATGGATTGGCGTACAATATCACGCTTGTTTGTTTGCCCTCTTTGTTTTCCCATCAAAAGTTATTTCCGAACATCGTCTATTGAAAGGATGATCTTATCCCATGTAGATCTGGGTGGATGTACATGATCGCTTACATGAGAACAAAATGTATGTTGAAAAAAATAACAGCTACTCGGGCCCTTCTCAGTTGAAAATGCCAATAGATTATTCTTTCATAACTTGGGTTATTGAGATAGTGCAGATATTGATGGCAAAAGCAGTGTTTTATCAGACTCAATTGGATTCATAATTATCAAATACACAGACATACTAAAAAAAGAATTAAACATACACATACATGCCCAAAGCATCAATTGAAAACAATCATACACTGAGGAACACACGCACACACACACACATTCATACACACACACACACACACACACACACACACACACACACACACACACACACAGAATCAATGAAAAACAATATCAAAATGAGTGAGTAACACATAGGAACATATTAAACACATATACACAAACCTTCCGGCACCCAAGGAATGCCATACAATGAAACTGAGAGACCAAGGCTACAAGAGCTTATTCCATTGTTCCTGTTGGCGTGGACGTTCTCTCTTCTGGCACCATGACAGCAAGTCCAGGTTGCTAGGTATTGGTATTGAGATATAAAGTCGACGCTGTCTCCTCCTGATATGATTCTGCTTGGGTATGGCTTTGACAGTTCCAGAATTAAGTGTTCATCATGCAGCTGTCCCAAATCATTTCCTGATTATGAGATTATTTTTTATGTACGTTTCCTCGAGCCCCGGCTGTAAATCATGTGCTTGTCATGTTTTTAACAGCATAGCTGTATTATTTCATGTCATTCGATCACTAAATCATGTTCTTTTTTTTGTTGTGTGACATTGTGTGTTTCCAGGTTTTTTCCTTTTAGTCATCATTTACACGTCTTTTCCCAATATATTATGATTACAAAGAATATTTTGATGGGTAGTTGGTTGGGATTTGCTCGTGTGTTCATACCTATATACAGTGTGGCATAGTAGTGTGAAAGAGCACTCTTTATTGAACACATTATTATATTGTGTGGATTTTGGTTCAGGTTGCATGATGGATAGGTGTAGAGTGTGTGAAGCATGATGCTTGGTGAAGGGATACGCTTTGAAACTTACAGGCTTTTCTTTGCTTCCCTCTCATATTTAGACATTCCCACCTCTGAAGAATCTGCCGCTCCCCTAGTTGCCAGAGATGAAGTGGAGTTTACTGTGGAGGGTCTGGAGGCACCAACCACGGAGACCGTGGCCCCAGAAACCACTGAGGTCATCACCGTGGAAACCATCGAAGAAAAAACCGCCGAGACGGAGGAAGTTTCACATAAAATCGTCATCTCAGAAACAGCTGAGGCTGTTTCTCGGGAAGAAATCCTTGAAGAAACCCCTCTCCCTGAGTCTGAACAAGTAGCACCCGAGAGAACAACCGCCGAAAGTTTCCAGACACTCATCACTGAGATCGAGGAAGCTTTTGCTGAGGACTACACCGCGGAAGCTCCTGTCATCGAAGAAGAAGCCGAACTTGTAAAGCCTACAGTAGAAGGCTATCCTGTGCAGGAGGCTGAAGCTCCGATGCAGGAAGAAGGCTTTGAGGTGATCGAGCTGCCAGAGACCAGGGAGGCAAAGGAAGAGGTAGAGGAGGAGAGGCCCGTGGGACAGGCTCCAGTGTTCATGCAGCCTTTGCAGAACGTGGAAGCCGATGAAGGGCAACCGATTCGTTTCGAGACCACAGTCACCGGCGTCCCACAGCCGGAGGTCAGCTGGTTCCTTGATGGAGAGCCCATCAAGGAATCACCCGTTTTTCATATCATCACTGAACCAAGCGGCACTTGCATCCTTGAACTGCATCAGACATTCCCCGAGGATGAAGGGGAGTATGAGTGCCGTGCCACCAACGAGCTGGGAAGCACCAGCACCAAAGCAGACCTCTATGTTAAAGGTCAGCTCTCTTTGCTAATCTCCGCGCATGTTTTACTCATTCCTTGCTGAATCTCGCCTTTTCACTTTTCTCCGTAATACCTAACTAACTCACCTCCTTCTATATAACATGCGAAGCCTACTCATTCTTCAGCTAATATCCCGTAGAAGGGGGGGAAACCTGATCTGTTGTAGATTTTCAAACAAAAAGAAAAAAGAGTGAAATTGTAAAATTTAAAGACATAATTCAGGTTATCCAATGCTTTTGTTAGAGATCTTGCTAAGTTCCCTGCATAATTACTTCTATTCTGAAGACAGTAAAGTAATTTGTCAGAGAAACTATTCGGTATAATACATCTATTCTTTATTCACAAACAAAGCTTTAGATGTAGGGTGGCCAATAGTTATGAATTTACATTTATTGCCAAATACGTTTTGTAAGTTAAGATACGCCCTTCTTACAACCTACTATAGACCTAAGACTTGACCCCAGACTTTTCCTTTTTCCTTTTAACATTTTTCCTTTTAACGTTTGTCCAAATTTGTGAGTTTTTCCAAATTTATCCAATTTTTTCCAAATGTATTCAATTTTTCCAAATTTATCCAATTTTCAAACTTTTTCCAATTTTCAAAATTTATCCCATTTTCAAAATGTTTCCTGTTTTCCAAATTTTCAATTTTTCTCTCAGTTTTTCAAGCTGCCCTTGTTTTGTTTTCTAGTATTTCTATGTTTTGTTTTCCAAAATGTCCATGTTTTTTCACATGCAGAACATTTCCACCTCCTGCAGTTTTTCCTAACCTTATCCCCCTCATCGCTTGAGGAAACAAGCATTGCTCCCAAAAGCTTTCTACTTCCTTACTTTGTCTGACACTGTATACATAGCTTTCTGGTATAGCCAATGTATTTGAAAATATGTTGTACCCTTTTCTGCTCAGGTCATTAGTTTCTGTTGAAGAACAATCCTGAATAAATATCAGGTGTAAATTGGCAGCTGCATTTAAGAAATTAAAGGCTACATTATGTTTGTGTTTTCTTACACACATATGTTACAGAGTTAAAGTTTGTCAAGTATCTGCTTCTATGTGCAAGTTTGAACAAGTTACAGTGCATAGACTGTGTATCTTTGTTTAAAATTATACATATGCGAACAGCACATGTGTTAATACTATCTTGTACAAAGAGTTCTAACAGTATGCATGTATCATGTAATTAACCTCACTATTTAACCAAGTTAAGTCAGGATTGTGATTTAACTTCTAAGGTATCATCTCATCACAGCACACTGAGCACAGCATCACCCATTGGACTTTTGGGACAGTGTCACAAATAATTGTATGCAAACATGTAAAAGGGGCGCAACTCTGTTGTTGACCCGTGGCTCGTTTTCTGTGTGTCCAAAAGAAAAATTTCTGTTTGTTGCATTCAGACAATAAAGTTTTATTGAATAAAACTGAATAGAATTGAATGTATACTAAGCTTGTAAAGATGGCACCTTGACTGCAGATGCAAATGGCTGTGAACAAAAAAGAGAAATATGGAAAAAAGAGGAAAAAACAAGTCAGGTATTACTGGTGCTAAAGAAACTAAAGTTTATGCAGATAGTGAAAAGAGAGGCTTTTGGTCATACTTCTTGGTAACAAATTCAGGTGATCAGATTCTTAAGAAGCTTGTTTGCAATTTTCTTTTCAGAGAGAAGACAAATTACAGGGGAATTCATAAATTTGTTCCTCTTGTTATTCGTTCTGTCTCTCTCCTGTCTATACCTCTTACTTATTATAAGGTAGACGAGGGATTATATAATTTCAACTTTATTGTGATCGTTTCTGTTTGGAAGTTATTTTCTGAATTTTAATGCTATAAGTATAAGATAATGCTTTTAAATATTCAATTTTTCTTTCTGTCATGTGTTCTTGTTTTCTGCGAGAGAAGAAGTGACCAAATATTTAAATTCTATAAATCTTATAAATGGTAGGCTTTTCATCAACAGAAGAAAACAGGTCCTTAGTCAAAAAAGATTGGAAAAGAGGAAGAACCCCTTCCCTATGTATCAGCTGAATTTAGTTGCTGTCAGTGCACACAATTCAGACCTTTTAGACCTTTTATGGATCTTGGTATCCATATACAGATTAACACACTAGTCAAATACCACAATTAATGTAGAGCCAAAATGACAAAATATACTATCACCTTGTATTAAATCAATCATCTGGTGTTCATTCAATAGTTTATGTTGACATGTTTTTATCTGAGTTGAATCATAACATTTTGGCTCATGCATGACGCACATAGCTTTTTTCCAGGATTGTCTCATCAGAGTATCATTTGTCTGTTGTTTCATCTGTTTGTAAAGTTCATTTGCACCTTTTTTCCAGAATTGCTGGAAACACTCACATTTGGTTGTTTTATCAGTGTTTTTGGATGCAAACATGTTGATGTTTGAGTGACTTTATTCATTTAGTAAAGTACATGCAGTACTTAATAATGGCAGCCCTTAATAATTGCGTTTGCCGACGTGTCATGCTTTGAGTGTTGTAGAGTAAAACATAGTATGCCATGGGGCTCAGGAGAGGGTGAGAAGCAAAAGCTATTGACATTCAACAGAATGTTTGTCGCTGCATGCATTTTCTCATTGATAAAACTCACAATTGACGTCAGCTTGGATATGGAATGTGATGTAGTACATGTACATGTATATATGGGTAGTATTTATTTTAGTCTGTGCTTTTTGTGTATGTTTTTTTGGTGTGTAAACACTCTGTGGTCCTTTAAATATCCTAGCTTTCTTAAATATTTGTGTATATTCTCTCTTAAAGAGAGTGTGATAAGGGGGGTTGAATAATGCAGAAATAGAAGCCATTGTCCTGTACTCAGAACTTCATACAAGATAAGTGTGCTTTTTACATTTAGTCAAGTTTTGACTAAATGTTTTAACATTGAGGGGGAATCGAGACGAGGGTCGTGGTGCATGTGTGTGTGTCTGTCTGTCTGTCTGTGCGTGTGTGTGTGTAGAGCGATTCAGACCAAACTACTTGACCGGCGCTGTGGCGGGGTGGTAAGACGTCGGACTCTTAATCGGAAGGTCGAGGGTTCGAATCCCGGCCGCGGCCGCCTGGTGGGTTAAGTGTGGAGATTTTTCCGATCTCCCAGGTCAACTTATGTGCAGACCTGCTAGTGGCTTATCCCCCTTTGTGTGTACACGCAAGCACAAGACCAAGTGCGCACGGAAAAGATCCTGTAATCCGGCCATGTCAGAGTTCTGTGGGTTATAGAAACACGAAAATATCCAGCATGCTTCCTCCGAAAGCGGCGTATGGCAGCTTAAATGGCGGGGTAAAAACGGTCATACACGTAAAATTCCACTCGTGCAAAAACACGAGTGTACATGGGAGTCTAAGCCCATGAACGAAGAAGAAGAAGAAGAAGACCAAACTACTGGACCGATCTTTATGAAATTTGACATGAGAGTTCCTGGGAATGATATCCCCGGACGTTTTTTTCATTTTTTCGATAAATACTTTTGATGACGTCATATCCCGCTTTTTGTAAAAGTTGAGGCGGCACTGTCACACCCTCATTTTTCAATCAAATTGATTGAAATTTTTGTAAAGCAATCTTCGACGAAGGGCGGACTTCGGTATTGCATTTCAGCTTGGTGGCTTAAAAATTGATTCATGACTTTGGTCATTAAAAATCTGAAAATTGTAATACTTTTTTTTTATATAAAACGATCCAAATTTACGTTCATCTTATTCTACATGATTTCCTGATTCCAAAAACATATAAATATATTATATTTGGATTAAAAACAAGCTCTGAAAATTAAAAATATAAAAATTATGATCAAAATTAAATTTCCGAAATCGATTTAAAAACAATTTCATCTTATTTCTTGTCAGTTCCTGATTCCAAAAACATATAGATATGATATGTTTGGATTAAAAACACGCTCAGAAAGTTAAAACGAAGAGAAAAGTGTGCTATGCAGCACGTAGCAAAACCACTACCGCGCTGAACAGGCTCGTCAGTTTCACTCCGTTTTGCACAAGCGGCAGACTACGGTCATTGTGAAAAAATGCAGTGCGTTCAGTTTCATTCTGTGAGTTCCACAGCTTGACTAAATGTAGTAATTTTGCCTTACGCGACTTGTTTTCTATTTGTTTTTGTCTTTTCCTATTTCTTCTTAAATTAAGAAAACCAGATTTCTGGGAAATAGTAAAAAAAAAAAGAAGCAGCAAGTAGATTAAAAAAAAAGCACTACCTTTGTGAATGCCACCAAATTGCGCACATTTGCTCTCCAAAGGACCACTGTCAGAAAAGGAGAAGGAGGAGCGCGTGAAGGCTGAAGAAGTGGAGGAGAGCAAGGAGGAGAAGCCCGAGCAGACTGTTGAATCAGAATATCCTGTCTCGGACATTTCTCCTGAAAAACGCCTCCCAGAAGAAGTGGTCCTTGAGGTGGAAGCACCAAAAGATATTCCCTCAGAAATCACACAACCCGAAGTGGTTGAACAAGAACAAATTGAAGAGGAGAAAGTTTCTCCAGAGAAACCAACAGTAACTGAGGAAGTGACACTTGAAGTGTCTGTTCAAGAAGAAGAATTTGAAGCAGATGATGTTCTTAAACAGGAAGAACCCGAATCCTTGGAAAAAGAACATTTCAAAGAAGAAATCACAATCCCCCAACAACAAAGATCCGAAAAGGAGGACGTGATACTTGAAGAAGAGGTCCCCAAGGAAGTGGGTCCAGTGGAAGAGAAAAAAACCCAAGTCTTTGAAAAGGAACACTTCAAAGAGGAAATCACCATCTCCACTGAAGAACCCACAGAAACGGTAGTAAAAACTGTTCAAGAAAAATCAACAGAGGAAAAATTATCTGCTGAGAATGTTCTAGAAGAGGATCAACCTGAAGTCACCGAAAAGGAACACTTCAAAGAAGAAATCACAATCTCTCGAGAAGAGCCAACAGAGACAGAAGAAGTCAACCTTGAAATATCCCTTCAAAAGGAAGATGATCAAGAAGAGGAACAACCTGAAATCACAGAAAAGGAACACTTCAAAGAAGAAATCACAATCTCTCCAGAAGAGCCAACAGAGACAGAGGAAGTGAAGTTTGAAGTATCCCTTCAAAAGGAAGAGGCTCCAGAAGAGGAACAACCTGAAATCACAGAAAAGGAACACTTCAAAGAAGAAATCACAATCTCTCCAGAAGAGCTTACAGAGACAGAGGAAGTGAAGTTTGAAGTATCCGTTGAAAAGGAAGAGGCTCCAGAAGAGGAACAACCTGAAGTCACTGAAAAGGAACACTTCACAGAAGAAATCACGATCTCTCCAGAAGAGCCATCAACGATGGAGGAAGTGAAGTTTGAAGTATCCGTTGAAAAGGAAGAGGCTCCAGAAGAGGAACAGCCTGAAATCACGGAAAAGGAACACTTCACAGAAGAAATCACAATCTCTCCGGAAGAGCCAACAGAGAAAGAGATCACTGTTTCTTTTGAGAAACCGTCTGAAGACACCACTGAAACGACTGACATAGTTCCTCAAGTTGTTAGTGACGTTGTACAAACTCCTGAGGAGATCACGGAGGAAGTTCTTGATGAGGTGATCAGGGAGAGCGTTCGACCTGAAGACGTCACAGAGACCATTGTCAGGGAAACACTTGTATCTGAGAAAAGACCAGAACTTCTTGAAGAGGAGCAACCCGACGTCTTCAAAGAGGAAATCACCATACCAGGAGAAGAACCCAGAAAACTAGAAAAAGAAACGGAGGAGGAAGTTCCGATAGATAAGGCACCTACAGAAGAACAACCAGAAGATGTAAAAGAAGAGGAGGTTCCAGAAGAGGAACAACCTGAAGTTACAGAAATAGAACACTTCAAAGAAGAAATGACAATCTCTCCAGAAGAGCCAACAGAGTTAGAGGAAGTGAAATTTGAAGTATCCGTTGAAAAGGAAGAGGCTCCAGAAGAGGAACAACCTGAAGTCACCGAAAAGGAACACTTCAAAGAAGAAATCACAATCTCTCCAGAAGAGCCAACAGAGACAGAAGAAGTGAAGTTTGAAGTATCCGTTGAAAAGGAAGAGGCTCCAGAAGAAGAACAACCTGAAGTCACCGAAAAGGAACACTTCACAGAAGAAATCACAATCTCTCCAGAAGAGCCAACAGAGTTAGAGGAAGTGAAGTTTGAAGTATCTGTTGAAAAGGAAGAGGCTCCAGAAGAGGAACAAGCTGAAGTCACCAAAAAGGAACACTTCACAGAAGAAATCACAATCTCTCCAGAAGAGCTTACAGAGACAGAGGAAGTCAAGCTTGAAGTATCCGTTGAAAAGGAAGAGACTCGAGAAGAGGAACAACCTGAAGTAACTGAAAAGGAACACTTCACAGAAGAAATCACGATCTCTCCAGAAGAGCCATCAACGTTGGAGGAAGTGAAGTTTGAAGTATCTGTTGAAAAGGAAGAGGCTCCAGAAGAGGAACAGCCTGAAATCACGGAAAAGGAACACTTCACAGAAGAAATCACAATCTCTCCAGAAGAGCCAACAGAGACAGAGGAAGAGATCACTGTTTCTTTTGAGAAACCGTCTGAGGACACCACTGAAACGACTGACATAGTTCCTCAAGTTGTTAGTGACGTTGTACAAACTCCTGAGGAGATCACGGAGGAAGTTCTTGATGAGGTGATCAGGGAGAGCGTTCGACCTGAAGACGTCACAGAGACCATTGTCAGGGAAACATTTGTATCTGAGAAAAGACCAGAACTTCTTGAAGAGGAGCAACCCGACGTCTTCAAAGAGGAAATCGCCATACCAGGAGAAGAACCCAGAAAACCAGAAGAAGAAACGATTGTAGTAGAGCTTCTTAAGGAGGAAGTTCCGACAGATGAGGCACCTACAGAAGAACAACCAGAAGATCTAAAAGAGCAGGAGGTTCCAGAAGAGGAACAACCTAAAGTTACAGAAATAGAACACTTCAAAGAAGAAATCACAATCTCTCCAGAAGAGCCAACAGAGTTAGAGGAAGTGAAGTTGGAAGTATCCGTTGAAAAGGAAGAGGCTCCAGAAGAGGAACAACCTGAAGTCACCGAAAAGGAACACTTCAAAGAAGAAATCACAATCTCTCCAGAAGAGCCAACAGAGACAGAAGAAGTGAAGTTTGAAGTATCCGTTGAAAAGGAAGAGGCTCCAGAAGAGGAACAACCTGAAGTCATCGAAAAGGAACACTTCAAAGAAGAAATCACAATCTCTCCAGAAGAGCCAACAGAGACAGAAGAAGTGAAGTTTGAAGTATCCGTTGAAAAGGAAGAGGCTCCAGAAGAGGAACAACCTGAAGTCACCGAAAAGGAACACTTCAAAGAAGAAATCACAATCTCTCCAGAAGAGCCAACAGAGACAGAAGAAGTGAAGTTTGAAGTATCCGTTGAAAAGGAAGAGGCTCCAGAAGAGGAACAACCTGAAGTCATCGAAAAGGAACACTTCAAAGAAGAAATCACAATCTCTCCAGAAGAGCCAACAGAGACAGAAGAAGTGAAGTTTGAAGTATCCGTTGAAAAGGAAGAGGCTCCAGAAGAGGAACAACCTGAAGTCACCGAAAAGGAACACTTCAAAGAAGAAATCACAATCTCTCCAGAAGAGCCAACAGAGACAGAAGAAGTGAAGTTTGAAGTATTCGTTGAAAAGGAAGGGGCTCCAGAAGAGGAACAACCTAAAGTCACCGAAAAGGAACACTTCACAGAAGAAATCACAATCTCTCCAGAAGAGCTTACAGAGACAGAGAAAGTCAAGCTTGAAGTATCCGTTGAAAAGGAAGAGACTCGAGAAGAGGAACAACCTGAAGTAACTGAAAAGGAACACTTCACAGAAGAAATCACGATCTCTCCAGAAGAGCCATCAATGATGGAGGAAGTGAAGTTTGAAGTATCCGTTGAAAAGGAAGAGGCTCCAGAAGAGGAACAGCCTGAAATCACGGAAAAGGAACACTTCACAGAAGAAATCACAATCTCTCCGGAAGAGCCAACAGAGAAAGAGATCACTGTTTCTTTTGAGAAACCGTCTGAAGACACCACTGAAACGACTGACATAGTTCCTCAAGTTGTTGGTGACGTTGTACAAACTCCTCAGGAGATCTTGGAGGAAGTTCTTGATGAGGTGATCAAGGAGAGCGTTCGACCTGAAGACGTCACAGAGACCATTGTCAGGGAAACATTTGTATCTGAGAAAAGACCAGAACTTCCTGAAGAGGAGCAAACCGACGTCTTCAAAGAGGAAATCACCATACCAGGAGAAGAACCCAGAAAACCAGAAGAAGAAACGGTTGTAGTAGAGCTTCTCAAGAAGGACGTTCCGACAGATGAGGCACCTACAGAAGAACAACCAGAAGATGTAAAAGAGGAGGAGGTTCCAGAAGAGGAACAGCCTGAAATCACAGAAAAGGAACACTTCACAGAAGAAATCACAATCTCTCCAGAAGAGCCGACAGAGACAGAGGAAGAGATCACTGTTTCTTTTGAGAAACCGTCTGAAGACACCACTGAAACGACTGACATAGTTCCTCAAGTTGTTAGTGACGTTGTGCAAACTCCTGAGGAGATCACGGAGGAAGTTCTTGATGAGGTGATCAGGGAGAGCGTTCGACCTGAAGACGTCACAGAGACCATTGTCAGGGAAACACTTTTATTTGAGAAAAGACCAGAACTTCCTGAAGAGGAGCAACCCGACGTCTTCAAAGAGGAAATCACCATACCAGGAGAAGAACCCAGAAAACCAGAAGAAGAAACGATTGTAGTAGAGCTTCTCAAAGAGGAAGTTCCGACAGATGAGGCACCTACAGAAGAACAACCAGAAGATGTAAAAGAGGAGGAGGTTCCAGAAGAGGAACAGCCTGAAATCACAGAAAAGGAACACTTCACAGAAGAAATCACAATCTCTCCAGAAGAGCCAACAGAGACCGAAGAAGTGAAGTTTGAAGTATCCGTTAAAAAGGAAGAGGCTCCAGAAGAGGAACAACCTGAAGTCACCGAAAAGGAACACTTCACAGAAGAAATCACAATCTCTCCAGAAGAGCTTACAGAGACAGAGGAAGTCAAGCTTGAAGTATCCGTTGAAAAGGAAGAGGCTCCAGAAGAGGAACAACCTGAAGTAACTGAAAAGGAACACTTCACAGAAGAAATCACGATCTCTCCAGAAGAGCCATCAACGATGGAGGAAGTGAAGTTTGAAGTATCCGTTGAAAAGGAAGAGGCTCCAGAAGAGGAACAGCCTGAAATCACGGAAAAGGAACACTTCACAGAAGAAATCACAATCTCTCCGGAAGAGCCAACAGAGAAAAAGATCACTGTTTCTTTTGAGAAACCGTCTGAAGACACCACTGAAACGACTGACATAGTTCCTCAAGTTGTTAGTGACGTTGTACAAACTCCTGAGGAGATCTCGGAGGAAGTTCTTGATGAGGTGATCAGGGAGAGCGTTCGACCTGAAGACGTCACAGAGACCATTGTCAGGGAAACATTTGTATCTGAGAAAAGACCAGAACTTCCTGAAGAGGAGCAACCCGACGTCTTCAAAGATGAAATCACCATACCAGGAGAAGAACCCAGAAAACCAGAAGAAGAAACGGTTGTAGTAGAGCTTCTCAAGAAGGATGTTCCGACAGATGAGGCACCTACAGAAGAACAACCAGAAGATGTAAAAGAGGAGGAGGTTCCAGAAGAGAAACAGCCTGAAATCACAGAAAAGGAACACTTCACAGAAGAAATCACAATCTCTCCAGAAGAGCCGACAGAGACAGAGGAAGAGATCACTGTTTCTTTTGAGAAACCGTCTGAAGACACCACTGAAATGACTGACATAGTTCCTCAAGTTGTTAGTGACGTTGTGCAAACTCCTAAGGAGATCACGGAGGAAGTTCTTGATGAGGTGATCAGGGAGAGCGTTCGACCTGAAGACGTCACAGAGACCATTGTCAGGGAAACATTTGTATCTGAGAAAAGACCAGAACTTCCTGAAGAGGAGCAACCCGACGTCTTCAAAGAGGAAATCACCATACCAGGAGAAGAACCCAGAAAACCAGAAGAAGAAACGGTTGTAGTAGAGCTTCTTAAGGAGGAAGTTCCGACAGATGAGACACCTACAGAAGAACAACCAGAAGATGTAAAAGAGGAGGAGGTTCCAGAAGAGGAACAACCTAAAGTTACAGAAATAGAACACTTCAAAGAAGAAATCACAATCTCTCCAGAAGAGCCAACAGAGTTAGAGGAAGTGAATTTTGAAGTATCCGTTGAAAAGGAAGAGGCTCCAGAAGAGGAACAACCTGAAGTCACCGAAAAGGAACACTTCAAAGAAGAAATCACAATCTCTCCAGAAGAACCAACAGAGACAGAAGAAGTGAAGTTTGAAGTATCCGTTGAAAAGGAAGAGGCTCCAGAAGAGGAACAACCTGAAGTCACCGAAAAGGAACACTTCAAAGAAGAAATCACAATCTCTCCAGAAGAGCCAACAGAGACAAAAGAAGTGAAGTTTGAAGTATCCGTTGAAAAGGAAGAGGCTCCAGAAGAGGAACAACCTGAAGTCACCGAAAAGGAACACTTCAAAGAAGAAATCACAATCTCTCCAGAAGAGCCAACAGAGACAGAAGAAGTGAAGTTTGAAGTATCCGTTGAAAAGGAAGAGGCTCCAGAAGAGGAACAACCTGAAGTCACCGAAAAGGAACACTTCACAGAAGAAATCACAATCTCTCCAGAAGAGCTTACAGAGACAGAGAAAGTCAAGCTTGAAGTATCCGTTGAAAAGGAAGAGACTCGAGAAGAGGAACAACCTGAAGTAACTGAAAAGGAACACTTCACAGAAGAAATCACGATCTCTCCAGAAGAGCCATCAACGATGGAGGAAGTGAAGTTTGAAGTATCCGTTGAAAAGGAAGAGGCTCCAGAAGAGGAACAGCCTGAAATCACGGAAAAGGAACACTTCACAGAAGAAATCACAATCTCTTCGGAAGAGCCAACAGAGAAAGAGATCACTGTTTCTTTTGAGAAACCGTCTGAAGACACCACTGAAACGACTGACATAGTTCCTCAAGTTGTTAGTGACGTTGTACAAACTCCTGAGGAGATCTTGGAGGAAGTTCTTGATGAGGTGATCAAGGAGAGCGTTCGACCTGAAGACGTCACAGAGACCATTGTCAGGGAAACATTTGTATCTGAGAAAAGACCAGAACTTCCTGAAGAGGAGCAACCCGACGTCTTCAAAGAGGAAATCACCATACCAGGAGAAGAACCCAGAAAACCAGATGAAGAAACGATTGTAGTAGAGCTTCTCAAGAAGGACGTTCCGACAGATGAGGCACCTACAGAAGAACAACCAGAAGATGTAAAAGAGGAGGAGGTTCCAGAAGAGGAACAGCCTGAAATCACAGAAAAGGAACATTTCACAGAAGAAATCACAATCTCTCCAGAAGAGCCGACAGAGACAGAGGAAGAGATCACTGTTTCTTTTGAGAAACCGTCTGAAGACACCACTGAAATGACTGACATAGTTCCTCAAGTTGTTAGTGACGTTGTGCAAACTCCTGAGGAGATCACGGAGGAAGTTCTTGATGAGGTGATCAGGGAGAGCGTTCGACCTGAAGACGTCACAGAGACCATTGTCAGGGAAACACTTTTATTTGAGAAAAGACCAGAACTTCCTGAAGAGGAGCAACCCGACGTCTTCAAAGAGGAAATCACCATACCAGGAGAAGAACCCAGAAAACCAGAAGAAGAAACGGTTGTAGTAGAGCTTCTCAAGGAGGAAGTTCCGACAGATGAGGCACCTACAGAAGAACAACCAGAAGATCTAAAAGAGGAGGAGGTTCCAGAAGAGGAACAGCCTGAAATCACAGAAAAGGAACACTTCACAGAAGAAATCACAATCTCTCCAGAAGAGCCAACAGAGACAGAAGAAGTGAAGTTTGAAGTATCCGTTGAAAAGGAAGAGGCTCCAGAAGAGGAACAACCTGAAGTCACCGAAAAGGAACACTTCACAGAAGAAATCACAATCTCTCCAGAAGAGCTTACGGAGACAGAGGAAGTCAAGCTTGAAGTATCCGTTGAAAAGGAAGAGGCTCCAGAAGAGGAACAACCTGAAGTAACTGAAAAGGAACACTTCACAGAAGAAATCACGATCTCTCCAGAAGAGCCATCAACGATGGAGGAAGTGAAGTTTGAAGTATCCGTTGAAAAGGAAGAGGCTCCAGAAGAGGAACAGCCTGAAATCACAGAAAAGGAACACTTCACAGAAGAAATCACAATCTCTCCGGAAGAGCCAACAGAGAAAGAGATCACCGTTTCTTTTGAGAAACCGTCTGAAGACACCACTGAAACTACTGACATAGTTCCTCAAGTTGTTAGTGACGTTGTACAAACTCCTGAGGAGATCACGGAGGAAGTTCTTGATGAGGTGATCAGGGAGAGCGTTCGACCTGAAGACGTCACAGAGACCATTGTCAGGGAAACATTTGTATCTGAGAAAAGACCAGAACTTCCTGAAGAGGAGCAACCCGACGTCTTCAAAGAGGAAATCACCATACCAGGAGAAGAACCCAGAAAACCAGAAGAAGAAACGGTTGTAGTAGAGCTTCTCAAGGAGGAAGTTCCAACAGATGAGGCACCTACAGAAGAACAACCAGAAGATGTAAAAGAGGAGGAGGTTCCAGAAGAAGAACAACCTAAAGTTACAGAAATAGAACACTTCAAAGAAGAAATGACAATCTCTCCAGAAGAGCCAACAGAGTTAGAGGAAGTGAAGTTTGAAGTATCCGTTGAAAAGGAAGAGGCTCCAGAAGAGGAACAACCTAAAGTCACCGAAAAGGAACACTTCAAAGAAGAAATCACAATCTCTCCAGAAGAGCCAACAGAGACAGAAGAAGTGAAGTTTGAAGTATCCGTTGAAAAGGAAGAGGCTCCAGAAGAGGAACAACCTGAAGTCACCGAAAAGGAACACTTCAAAGAAGAAATCACAATCTCTCCAGAAGAGCCAACAGAGACAAAAGAAGTGAAGTTTGAAGTATCCGTTGAAAAGGAAGAGGCTCCAGAAGAGGAACAACCTGAAGTCACCGAAAAGGAACACTTCAAAGAAGAAATCACAATCTCTCCAGAAGAGCCAACAGAGACAGAGGAAGTGAAGTTTGAAGTATCCGTTGAAAAGGAAGAGGCTCCAGAAGAGGAACAACCTGAAGTCACCGAAAAGGAACACTTCAAAGAAGAAATCACAATCTCTCCAGAAGAGCCAACAGAGACAGAAGAAGTGAAGTTTGAAGTATCCGTTGAAAAGGAAGAGGCTCCAGAAGAGGAACAACCTGAAGTCACCGAAAAGGAACACTTCAAAGAAGAAATCACAATCTCTCCAGAAGAGCCAACAGAGACAGAAGAAGTGAAGTTTGAAGTATCCGTTGAAAAGGAAGAGGCTCCAGAAGAGGAACAACCTGAAGTCACCGAAAAGGAACACTTCACAGAAGAAATCACAATCTCTCCAGAAGAGCTTACAGAGACAGAGGAAGTCAAGCTTGAAGTATCCGTTGAAAAGGAAGAGGCTCCAGAAGAGGAACAACCTGAAGTAACTGAAAAGGAACACTTCACAGAAGAAATCACGATCTCTCCAGAAGAGCCATCAACGATGGAGGAAGTGAAGTTTGAAGTATCCGTTGAAAAGGAAGAGGCTCCAGAAGAGGAACAGCCTGAAATCACAGAAAAGGAACACTTCACAGAAGAAATCACAATCTCTCCGGAAGAGCCAACAGAGAAAGAGATCACTGTTTCTTTTGAGAAACCGTCTGAAGACACCACTGAAACTACTGACATAGTTCCTCAAGTTGTTAGTGACGTTGTACAAACTCCTGAGGAGATCACGGAGGAAGTTCTTGATGAGGTGATCAGGGAGAGCGTTCGACCTGAAGACGTCACAGGGACCATTGTCAGGGAAACATTTGTATCTGAGAAAAGACCAGAACTTCCTGAAGAGGAGCAACCCGACGTCTTCAAAGAGGAAATCACCATACCAGGAGAAGAACCCAGAAAACCAGAAGAAGAAACGGTTGTAGTAGAGCTTCTCAAGGAGGAAGTTCCGACAGATGAGGCACCTACAGAAGAACAACCAGAAGATGTAAAAGAGGAGGAGGTTCCAGAAGAAGAACCTAAAGTTACAGAAATAGAACACTTCAAAGAAGAAATGACAATCTCTCCAGAAGAGCCAACAGAGTTAGAGGAAGTGAAGTTTGAAGTATCCGTTGAAAAGGAAGAGGCTCCAGAAGAGGAACAACCTAAAGTCACCGAAAAGGAACACTTCAAAGAAGAAATCACAATCTCTCCAGAAGAGCCAACAGAGACAGAAGAAGTGAAGTTTGAAGTATCCGTTGAAAAGGAAGAGGCTCCAGAAGAGGAACAACCTGAAGTCACCGAAAAGGAACACTTCAAAGAAGAAATCACAATCTCTCCAGAAGAGCCAACAGAGACAGAAGAAGTGAAGTTTGAAGTATCCGTTGAAAAGGAAGAGGCTCCAGAAGAGGAACAACCTGAAGTCACCGAAAAGGAACACTTCAAAGAAGAAATCACAATCTCTCCAGAAGAGCCAACAGAGACAGAGGAAGTGAAGTTTGAAGTATCCGTTGAAAAGGAAGAGGCTCCAGAAGAGGAACAACCTGAAGTCACCGAAAAGGAACACTTCAAAGAAGAAATCACAATCTCTCCAGAAGAGCCAACAGAGACAAAAGAAGTGAAGTTTGAAGTATCTGTTGAAAAGGAAGAGGCTCCAGAAGAGGAACAACCTGAAGTCACCGAAAAGGAACACTTCAAAGAAGAAATCACAATCTCTCCAGAAGAGCCAACAGAGACAGAAGAAGATAAGTTTGAAGTATCCGTTGAAAAGGAAGAGGCTCCAGAAGAGGAACAACCTGAAGTCACCGAAAAGGAACACTTCACAGAAGAAATCACAATCTCTCCAGAAGAGCTTACAGAGACAGAGGAAGTCAAGCTTGAAGTATCCGTTGAAAAGGAAGAGGCTCCAGAAGAGGAACAACCTGAAGTAACTGAAAAGGAACACTTCACAGAAGAAATCACGATCTCTCCAGAAGAGCCATCAACGATGGAGGAAGTGAAGTTTGAAGTATCCGTTGAAAAGGAAGAGGCTCCAGAAGAGGAACAGCCTGAAATCACGGAAAAGGAACACTTCACAGAAGAAATCACAATCTCTCCGGAAGAGCCAACAGAGAAAGAGATCACTGTTTCTTTTGAGAAACCGTCTGAAGACACCACTGAAACTACTGACATAGTTCCTCAAGTTGTTAGTGACGTTGTACAAACTCCTGAGGAGATCACGGAGGAAGTTCTTGATGAGGTGATCAGGGAGAGCGTTCGACCTGAAGAAGTCACAGAGACCATTGTCAGGGAAACACTTGTATCTGAGAAAAGACCAGAACTTCTTGAAGAGGAGCAACCCGACGTCTTCAAAGAGGAAATCACCATACCAGGAGAAGAACCCAGAAAACCAGAAGAAGAAACGGTTGTAGTAGAGCTTCTTAAGGAGGAAGTTCCGACAGATGAGGCACCTACAGAAGAACAACCAGAAGATGTAAAAGAGGAGGAGGTTCCAGAAGAGGAACAACCTGAAGTTACAGAAATAGAACACTTCAAAGAAGAAATGACAATCTCTCCAGAAGAGCCAACAGAGTTAGAGGAAGTGAAGTTTGAAGTATCCGTTGAAAAGGAAGAGGCTCCAGAAGAAGAACAACCTGAAGTCACCGAAAAGGAACACTTCAAAGAAGAAATCACAATCTCTCCAGAAGAGCCAACAGAGACAGAAGAAGTGAAGTTTGAAGTATCCGTTGAAAAGGAAGAGGCTCCAGAAGAGGAACAACCTGAAGTCACCGAAAAGGAACACTTCACAGAAGAAATCACAATCTCTCCAGAAGAGCTTACAGAGTCAGAGGAAGTCAAGCTTGAAGTATCCGTTGAAAAGGAAGAGACTCGAGAAGAGGAACAACCTGAAGTAACTGAAAAGGAACACTTCACAGAAGAAATCACGATCTGTCCAGAAGAGCCATCAACGATGGAGGAAGTGAAGTTTGAAGTATCCGTTGAAAAGGAAGAGGCTCCAGAAGAGGAACAACCTGAAGTCACCGAAAAGGAACACTTCACAGAAGAAATCACAATCTCTCCAGAAGAGCTTACAGAGACAGAGGAAGTCAAGCTTGAAGTATCCGTTGAAAAGGAAGAGGCTCCAGAAGAGGAACAACCTGAAGTAACTGAAAAGGAACACTTCACAGAAGAAATCACGATCTCTCCAGAAGAGCCATCAACGATGGAGGAAGTGAAGTTTGAAGTATCCGTTGAAAAGGAAGAGGCTCCAGAAGAGGAACAGCCTGAAATCACGGAAAAGGAACACTTCACAGAAGAAATCACAATCTCTCCGGAAGAGCCAACAGAGAAAGAGATCACTGTTTCTTTTGAGAAACCGTCTGAAGACACCACTGAAACTACTGACATAGTTCCTCAAGTTGTTAGTGACGTTGTACAAACTCCTGAGGAGATCACGGAGGAAGTTCTTGATGAGGTGATCAGGGAGAGCGTTCGACCTGAAGACGTCACAGAGACCATTGTCAGGGAAACACTTGTATCTGAGAAAAGACCAGAACTTCTTGAAGAGGAGCAACCCGACGTCTTCAAAGAGGAAATCACCATACCAGGAGAAGAACCCAGAAAACCAGAAGAAGAAACGGTTGTAGTAGAGCTTCTTAAGGAGGAAGTTCCGACAGATGAGGCACCTACAGAAGAACAACCAGAAGATGTAAAAGAGGAGGAGGTTCCAGAAGAGGAACAACCTGAAGTTACAGAAATAGAACACTTCAAAGAAGAAATGACAATCTCTCCAGAAGAGCCAACAGAGTTAGAGGAAGTGAAGTTTGAAGTATCCGTTGAAAAGGAAGAGGCTCCAGAAGAAGAACAACCTGAAGTCACCGAAAAGGAACACTTCAAAGAAGAAATCACAATCTCTCCAGAAGAGCCAACAGAGACAGAAGAAGTGAAGTTTGAAGTATCCGTTGAAAAGGAAGAGGCTCCAGAAGAGGAACAACCTGAAGTCACCGAAAAGGAACACTTCACAGAAGAAATCACAATCTCTCCAGAAGAGCTTACAGAGTCAGAGGAAGTCAAGCTTGAAGTATCCGTTGAAAAGGAAGAGACTCGAGAAGAGGAACAACCTGAAGTAACTGAAAAGGAACACTTCACAGAAGAAATCACGATCTCTCCAGAAGAGCCATCAACGATGGAGGAAGTGAAGTTTGAAGTATCCGTTGAAAAGGAAGAGGCTCCAGAAGAGGAACAGCCTGAAATCACGGAAAAGGAACACTTCACAGAAGAAATCACAATCTCTCCGGAAGAGCCAACAGAGACAGAGGAAGTGAAGTTTGAAGTATCCGTTGAAAAGGAAGAGGCTCCAGAAGAGGAACAACCTGAAGTCACCGAAAAGGAACACTTCAAAGAAGAAATCACAATCTCTCCAGAAGAGCCAACAGAGACAAAAGAAGTGAAGTTTGAAGTATCCGTTGAAAAGGAAGAGGCTCCAGAAGAGGAACAACCTGAAGTCACCGAAAAGGAACACTTCAAAGAAGAAATCACAATCTCTCCAGAAGAGCCAACAGAGACAGAAGAAGTGAAGTTTGAAGTATCCGTTGAAAAGGAAGAGGCTCCAGAAGAGGAACAACCTGAAGTCACCGAAAAGGAACACTTCACAGAAGAAATCACAATCTCTCCAGAAGAGCTTACAGAGACAGAGGAAGTCAAGCTTGAAGTATCCGTTGAAAAGGAAGAGGCTCCAGAAGAGGAACAACCTGAAGTAACTGAAAAGGAACACTTCACAGAAGAAATCACGATCTCTCCAGAAGAGCCATCAACGATGGAGGAAGTGAAGTTTGAAGTATCCGTTGAAAAGGAAGAGGCTCCAGAAGAGGAACAGCCTGAAATCACAGAAAAGGAACACTTCACAGAAGAAATCACAATCTCTCCGGAAGAGCCAACAGAGAAAGAGATCACTGTTTCTTTTGAGAAACCGTCTGAAGACACCACTGAAACTACTGACATAGTTCCTCAAGTTGTTAGTGACGTTGTACAAACTCCTGAGGAGATCACCGAGGAAGTTCTTGATGAGGTGATCAGGGAGAGCGTTCGACCTGAAGACGTCACAGGGACCATTGTCAGGGAAACATTTGTATCTGAGAAAAGACCAGAACTTCCTGAAGAGGAGCAACCCGACGTCTTCAAAGAGGAAATCACCATACCAGGAGAAGAACCCAGAAAACCAGAAGAAGAAACGGTTGTAGTAGAGCTTCTCAAGGAGGAAGTTCCAACAGATGAGGCACCTACAGAAGAACAACCAGAAGATGTAAAAGAGGAGGAGGTTCCAGAAGAAGAACAACCTAAAGTTACAGAAATAGAACACTTCAAAGAAGAAATGACAATCTCTCCAGAAGAGCCAACAGAGTTAGAGGAAGTGAAGTTTGAAGTATCCGTTGAAAAGGAAGAGGCTCCAGAAGAGGAACAACCTAAAGTCACCGAAAAGGAACACTTCAAAGAAGAAATGACAATCTCTCCAGAAGAGCCAGCAGAGTTAGAGGAAGTGAAGTTTGAAGTATCCGTTGAAAAGGAAGAGGCTCCAGAAGAGGAACAACCTGAAGTCACCGAAAAGGAACACTTCAAAGAAGAAATCACAATCTCTCCAGAAGAGCCAACAGAGACAGAAGAAGTGAAGTTTGAAGTATCCGTTGAAAAGGAAGAGGCTCCAGAAGAGGAACAACCTGAAGTCACCGAAAAGGAACACTTCAAAGAAGAAATCACAATCTCTCCAGAAGAGCCAACAGAGACAAAAGAAGTGAAGTTTGAAGTATCCGTTGAAAAGGAAGAGGCTCCAGAAGAGGAACAACCTGAAGTCACCGAAAAGGAACACTTCAAAGAAGAAATCACAATCTCTCCAGAAGAGCCAACAGAGACAGAAGAAGTGAAGTTTGAAGTATCCGTTGAAAAGGAAGAGGCTCCAGAAGAGGAACAACCTGAAGTCACCGAAAAGGAACACTTCACAGAAGAAATCACAATCTCTCCAGAAGAGCTTACAGAGACAGAGGAAGTCAAGCTTGAAGTATCCGTTGAAAAGGAAGAGGCTCCAGAAGAGGAACAACCTGAAGTAACTGAAAAGAAACACTTCACAGAAGAAATCACGATCTCTCCAGAAGAGCCATCAACGATGGAGGAAGTGAAGTTTGAAGTATCCGTTGAAAAGGAAGAGGCTCCAGAAGAGGAACAGCCTGAAATCACGGAAAAGGAACACTTCACAGAAGAAATCACAATCTCTCCGGAAGAGCCAACAGAGAAAGAGATCACTGTTTCTTTTGAGAAACCGTCTGAAGACACCACTGAAACTACTGACATAGTTCCTCAAGTTGTTAGTGACGTTGTACAAACTCCTGAGGAGATCACGGAGGAAGTTCTTGATGAGGTGATCAGGGAGAGCGTTCGACCTGAAGACGTCACAGAGACCATTGTCAGGGAAACACTTGTATCTGAGAAAAGACCAGAACTTCTTGAAGAGGAGCAACCCGACGTCTTCAAAGAGGAAATCACCATACCAGGAGAAGAACCCAGAAAACCAGAAGAAGAAACGGTTGTAGTAGAGCTTCTTAAGGAGGAAGTTCCGACAGATGAGGCACCTACAGAAGAACAACCAGAAGATGTAAAAGAGGAGGAGGTTCCAGAAGAGGAACAACCTGAAGTTACAGAAATAGAACACTTCAAAGAAGAAATGACAATCTCTCCAGAAGAGCCAACAGAGTTAGAGGAAGTGAAGTTTGAAGTATCCGTTGAAAAGGAAGAGGCTCCAGAAGAAGAACAACCTGAAGTCACCGAAAAGGAACACTTCAAAGAAGAAATCACAATCTCTCCAGAAGAGCCAACAGAGACAGAAGAAGTGAAGTTTGAAGTATCCGTTGAAAAGGAAGAGGCTCCAGAAGAGGAACAACCTGAAGTCACCGAAAAGGAACACTTCACAGAAGAAATCACAATCTCTCCAGAAGAGCTTACAGAGTCAGAGGAAGTCAAGCTTGAAGTATCCGTTGAAAAGGAAGAGACTCGAGAAGAGGAACAACCTGAAGTAACTGAAAAGGAACACTTCACAGAAGAAATCACGATCTCTCCAGAAGAGCCATCAACGATGGAGGAAGTGAAGTTTGAAGTATCCGTTGAAAAGGAAGAGGCTCCAGAAGAGGAACAGCCTGAAATCACGGAAAAGGAACACTTCACAGAAGAAATCACAATCTCTCCGGAAGAGCCAACAGAAAAAGAGATCACTGTTTCTTTTGAGAAACCGTCTGAAGACACCACTGAAACGACTGACATAGTTCCTCAAGTTGTTAGTGATGTTGTACAAACTCCTGAGGAGATCTCAGAGGAAGTTCTTGATGAGGTGATCAGGGAGAGCGTTCGACCTGAAGACGTCACAGAGACCATTGTCAGGGAAACATTTGTATCTGAGAAAAGACCAGAACTTTCTGAAGAAGAGCAACCCGACGTCTTCAAAGATGAAATCACCATACCAGGAGAAGAACCCAGAAAACCAGAAGAAGAAACCGTTGTGGTAGAGCTTCTCAAGAAGGACGTTCCGACAGATGAGGCACCTACAGAAGAACAACCAGAAGATGTAAAAGAGGAGGAGGTTCCAGAAGAGGAACAGCCTGAAATCACAGAAAAGGAACACTTCACAGAAGAAATCACAATCTCTCCAGAAGAGCCGACAGAGACAGAGGAAGAGATCACTGTTTCTTTTGAGAAACCGTCTGAAGACACCACTGAAACGACTGACATAGTTCCTCAAGTTGTTAGTGACGTTGTGCAAACTCCTGAGGAGATCACGGAGGAAGTTCTTGATGAGGTGATCAGGGAGAGCGTTCGACCTGAAGACGTCACAGAGACCATTGTCAGGGAAACATTTTTATTTGAGAAAAGACCAGAACTTCCTGAAGAGGAGCAACCCGACTTCTTCAAAGAAGAAATCACCATACCAGGAGAAGAACCCAGAAAACCAGAAGAAGAAACGGTTGTAGTAGAGCTTCTCAAGGAGGAAGTTCCGACAGATGAGGCACCTACAGAAGAACAACCAGAAGATCTAAAAGAGGAGGAGGTTCCAGAAGAGGAACAACCTAAAGTTACAGAAATAGAACACTTCAAAGAAGAAATGACAATCTCTCCAGAAGAGCCAGCAGAGTTAGAGGAAGTGAAGTTTGAAGTATCCGTTGAAAAGGAAGAGGCTCCAGAAGAGGAACAACCTGAAGTCACCGAAAAGGAACACTTCAAAGAAGAAATCACAATCTCTCCAGAAGAGCCAACAGAGACAGAAGAAGTGAAGTTTGAAGTATCCGTTGAAAAGGAAGAGGCTCCAGAAGAGGAACAACCTGAAGTCACCGAAAAGGAACACTTCAAAGAAGAAATCACAATCTCTCCAGAAGAGCCAACAGAGACAAAAGAAGTGAAGTTTGAAGTATCCGTTGAAAAGGAAGAGGCTCCAGAAGAGGAACAACCTGAAGTCACCGAAAAGGAACACTTCAAAGAAGAAATCACAATCTCTCCAGAAGAGCCAACAGAGACAGAAGAAGTGAAGTTTGAAGTATCCGTTGAAAAGGAAGAGGCTCCAGAAGAGGAACAACCTGAAGTCACCGAAAAGGAACACTTCACAGAAGAAATCACAATCTCTCCAGAAGAGCTTACAGAGACAGAGGAAGTCAAGCTTGAAGTATCCGTTGAAAAGGAAGAGGCTCCAGAAGAGGAACAACCTGAAGTCACCGAAAAGGAACACTTCAAAGAAGAAATCACAATCTCTCCAGAAGAGCCAACAGAGACAGAAGAAGTGAAGTTTGAAGTATCCGTTAAAAAGGAAGAGGCTCCAGAAGAGGAACAATCTGAAGTCACCGAAAAGGAACACTTCAAAGAAGAAATCACAATCTCTCCAGAAGAGCTTACAGAGACAGAGGAAGTCAAGCTTGAAGTATCCGTTGAAAAGGAAGAGGCTCCAGAAGAAGAACAACCTGAAGTAACTGAAAAGGAACACTTCACAGAAGAAATCACGATCTCTCCAGAAGAGCCATCAACGATGGAGGAAGTGAAGTTTGAAGTATCCGTTGAAAAGGAAGAGGCTCCAGAAGAGGAACAGCCTGAAATCACGGAAAAGGAACACTTCACAGAAGAAATCACAATCTCTCCGGAAGAGCCAACAGAGAAAGAGATCACTGTTTCTTTTGAGAAACCATCTGAAGACGCCACTGAAACTACTGACATAGTTCCTCAAGTTGTTAGTGACGTTGTACAAACTCCCGAGGAGATCACGGAGGAAGTTCTTGATGAGGTGATCAGGGAGAGCGTTCGACCTGAAGACGTCACAGAGACCATTGTCAGGGAAACACTTGTATCTCAGAAAAGACCAGAACTTCTTGAAGAGGAGCAACCCGACGTCTTCAAAGAGGAAATCACCATACCAGGAGAAGAACCCAGAATACCAGAAGAAGAAACGGTTGTAGTAGAGCTTCTTAAGGAGGAAGTTCCGACAGATGAGGCACCTACAGAAGAACAACCAGAAGATGTAAAAGAGGAGGAGGTTCCAGAAGAGGAACAACCTGAAGTTACAGAAATAGAACACTTCAAAGAAGAAATGACAATCTCTCCAGAAGAGCCAACAGAGTTGGAGGAAGAGAAGTTTGAAGTATCCGTTGAAAAGGAAGAGGCTCCAGAAGAAGAACAACCTGAAGTCACCGAAAAGGAACACTTCAAAGAAGAAATCACAATCTCTCCAGAAGAGCCAACAGAGACAGAAGAAGTGAAGTTTGAAGTATCCGTTGAAAAGGAAGAGGCTCCAGAAGAGGAACAACCTGAAGTCACCGAAAAGGAACACTTCACAGAAGAAATCACAATCTCTCCAGAAGAGCTTACAGAGACAGAGAAAGTCAAGCTTGAAGTATCCGTTGAAAAGGAAGAGACTCGAGAAGAGGAACAACCTGAAGTAACTGAAGAGGAACACTTCACAGAAGAAATGACAATCTCTCCAGAAGAGCCAACAGAGTTAGAGGAAGTGAGGTTTGAAGTATCCGTTGAAAAGGAAGAGGCTCCAGAAGAGGAACAACCTGAAGTCACCGAAAAGGAACACTTCAAAGAAGAAATCACTATCTCTCCAGAAAAGCCAACAGAGACAGAAGAAGTGAAGTTTGAAGTATCCGTTGAAAAGGAAGAAGCTCCAGAAGAGGAACAACCTGAAGTCACCGAAAAGGAACACTTCAAAGAAGAAATCACAATCTCTCCAGAAGAGCCAACAGAGACAGAAGAAGTGAAGTTTGAAGTATCCGTTGAAAAGGAAGAGGCTCCAGAAGAGGAACAACCTGAAGTCACCGAAAAGGAACACTTCACAGAAGAAATCACAATCTCTCCAGAAGAGCTTACAGAGACAGAGAAAGTCAAGCTTGAAGTATCCGTTGAAAAGGAAGAGACTCGAGAAGAGGAACAACCTGAAGTAACTGAAGAGGAACACTTCACAGAAGAAATCACGATCTCTCCAGAAGAACCATCAACGATAGAGGAAGTGAAGTTTGAAGTATCTGTTGACAAGGAAGAGGCTCCAGAAGAGGAACAGCCTGAAATCACGGAAAAGGAACACTTCACAGAAGAAATCACAATCTCTCCAGAAGAGCCAACAGAGACAGAGGAAGAGATCACTGAAACGACTGACATAGTTCCTCAAGTTGTTAGTGACTTTGTACAAACTCCTGAGGAGATCACGGAGGAAGTTCTTGATGAGGTGATCAGGGAGAGCGTTCGACCTGAAGATGTCACAGAGACCATTGTCAGGGAAACAGTTGTATCTGAGAAAAGACCAGAACTTCCTGAAGAGGAGCAACCCGACGTCTTCAAAGAGGAAATCACCATACCAGGAGAAGAACCCAGAAAACCAGAAGAAGAAACGGTTGTCGTAGAGCTTCTAAAAGAGGAAGTTCCGACAGATGAGGCACCTACAGAAGAACAACCAGAAGATGTAAAAGAGGAGGAGGTTCCAGAAGAGGAACAACCTGAAGTTACAGAAATAGAACACTTCAAAGAAGAAATGGCAATCTCTCCAGAAGAGCCAACAGAGACAGAGGAAATCAAGCTTGAAGTATCCGTTGAAAAGGAAGAGGCTCCAGAAGAGGAACAACCTGAAGTCACCGAAAAGGAAAACTTCACAGAAAAAATCACAATCTCTCCAGAAGTGGCAACAGAGACAGAGGAAGTCAAGCTTGAAGTAATGGTTGAAAAGGAAGAGGCTCCAGAAGACGAACAACCTGAGGTCACCGAAAAGGAACACTTCACAGAAAAAATCACAATCTCTCCAGAAGAGCCAACAGAGACAAAAGAAGTGAAGCTTGAAGTATCCGTTGAAAAGGAAGAGGCTCCAGAAGAGGAACAACCTGAAGTCACTGAAAAAGAACACTTCACAGAAGAAATCACCATCTCTCCAGAAGAGCCAACAGAGACAGAGGAAGTGAAGTTTGAAGTATCCGTTGAAAAGGAAGAGGCTCCAGAAGAGGAACAACCTGAAGTCACCGAAAAGGAACACTTCACAGAAGAAATCACAATCTCTCCAGAAGAGCCAACAGAGACAGAGGAAGTCAAGTTTGAAGTATCCGTTGAAAAGGAAGAGGCTCCAGAAGAGGAACAACCTGAAGTCACTGAAAAGGAACACTTCACAGAAGAAATCACCATCTCTCCAGAAGAGCCAACAGACACAGAGGAAGTGAAGTTTGAAGTATCAGTTGAAAAGGAAGAGGCTCCAGAAGAGGAACAACCTGAAGTTACTGAAAAGGAACACTTCACAGAAGAAATCACAACCTCTCCAGAAGAGCCAACAGAGACAGAGGAAGTGAAGTTTGAAGTATCCGTTCAAAAGGAAGAGGCTCCAGAAGAGGAACAACCTGAAGTTACTGAAAAGGAACACTTCACAGAAGAAATCACAACCTCTCCAGAAGAACCAAGAGAGACAGAGGAAGTCAAGTTTGAAGTATCCGTTGAAAAGGAAGAGGCTCCAGAAGAGGAACAACCTGAAGTCACCAAAAAGGAACACGTCACAGAAGAAATCACAATCTCTCCAGAAGAGCCAACAGAGACAGAGGAAGTCAAGCTTGAAGTATCCGTTGAAAAGGAAGAGGCTCCAGAAGAGGAACAACCTGAAGTCACCGAAAAGGAACACTTCACAGAAGAAATCACAATCTCTCCAGAAGAGCCAACAGAGACAGAGGAAGTCAAGTTTGAAGTATCCGTTCAAAATGAAGAGGCTCCAGAAGAGGAACAACCTGAAGTCACTGAAAAGGAACACTTCACAGAAGAAATCACAATATCTCCAGAAGAGCCAACAGAGACACAGGAAGAGATCAATGTTTCTTTTGAGAAACCATCTCTAGACACCACTGAAACGACTGACATAGTTCCTGAAGTTGTTAGTGACGTTGTGCAAACTCCTGAGAAGATCATGGAGGAAGTTCTTGATGAGGTGATCAGGGAGAGCGTTCGACCTGAAGACGTCACAGAGACCATTGTCAGGGAAACATTTGTATCTGAGAAAAGACCAGAACTTCCTGAAGAGGAGCAACCCGACGTCTTCAAACAGGAACTCACCATACCAGGAGAAGAACCCAGAAAACCAGAAGAAGAAACGGTTGTAATAGAGCTTCTCAAAGAGGAAGTTCTGACAGATGAGGCACCTACAGAAGAACAACCAGAAGATGTAAAAGAGGAGGAGGTTCCAGAAGAGGAACAACCTGAAGTTACCGAAATAGAACACTTCAAAGAAGAAATGACAATCTCTCCAGAAGAGCCAACAGAGACAGAGGAAGTCAAGCTTGAAGTATCCGTTGAAAAGGAAGAGGCTCCAGAAGAGGAACAACCTGAAGTCACCGAAAAGGAACACTTCACAGAAGAAATCACAATCTCTCCAGAAGAGCCAACAGAGACAGAGGAAGTCAAGCTCGAAGTATCCATTGAAAAGGAAGAGGCTCCAGAAGAGGAACAACCTGAAGTCACTGAAAAGGAACACTTCACAGAAGAAATCACTATCTCTCCAGAAGAGCCAACAGAGACAGAGGAAGTGAAGTTTGAAGTATCCGTTCAAAAGGAAGAGGCTCCAGAAGACGAACAACCTGAAGTCACCAAAAAGGAACACTTCACAGAAGAAATCACAATCTCTCCAGAACAGCCAACAGAGACAAAGGAAGTCAAGCTTGAAGTATCCGTTGAAAAGGAAGACGTTCCAGAAGAGGAACAACCAGAAATCACGAGAAAGGAAGACTTCGAAGGGGAGATTAAAATCTCTACAGAAACATTAGAAGAAACTATTGAAAAACAGGTATCTGAAGAAGAACAGCTTGATATCATAGAACAGGAATATTTCAAAGAGGAAATAAACATACCTGGTGAAGAACCACGAAAACCAGAACAACAAACCCTTGTAGTTGAGCTTCCAAAGGAAGAAGGGAAGGCTCCTACAATGACAGAAGAAAAACTTCTCGAAGCAACTGATGAGGAGGCCCCTGAAGTGACAGAAGAGATACTTCTTGAAGTCACTGAAGAGAAACCGTTTGAAGTACCTGAAGTCATGGAGGAGGCCCAAGTGACGGAAGAAGTACTTCTCGAAGCAGCTGAGGTGAAGGTATCAGAAGGAACAGAAGAGGAACCTCTTGAAAGGATTGTTGAGAAGGCTCCTGAAGTCACAGAAGAGAAAAAGGTTGCTGAAGAAGAGGAGAAGACCACTGAAGTCACCAAAGAGAAGAAGGCGTTTAAAGTTACAGAAGATAAACCTCTTGGAGTTACTGAGGAGGAGGTCCCTGAAGTGACAGAAGAAATACTCCTTGAAGTTACTGATGAGGATATTCCTGAAGTAACGGAAGAGAAAGCTCTTGCAGTTACTGAGGAGGAGGTCCCTGATGTGACAGAAGAAATATTCCTTGAAGTTACTGAGGAGGATATTCCTGAAGTAACGGAAGAGAAAGCTCTTGAAGTTACTGAGGAGAAGGCCCCTGAAATCACTGAAGACGAAAAGACCCCTGAAATCACTGAAGAGGAAAAGACCCCTGAAATCACTGAAGAGGAAAAGACCCCTGAAATCACTGAAGAGGAAAAGGTCCCTGAAGACACAGAAGACAAACCTCTAGAAGCAGAGAGGCCACCAGAAACACCGGCTGATACATATCAAGCTGCTCTAACAGAGAAGGAGACCACAGATGAGATCAGCAAGATCTCTCCCCTAGACACCTCTGAGGAGGTTGTTAGCCAGGAACCTGGAGAGAGACAGGATATTCTGATTCAGAGTCTGGATGTTCGCACTGCACCGGATGACACAGGTATGAGCATCCTGCTGAAAGAAGCGCTGCCTATTTGCCATGCTGGCCAACTGACTGCTCGAGCGCACTGCTTTTCGATTTGTGTTTTGCACTGCAGCTGTAGCTGCTGCGATCATTAAAATAAACCAAATTGCTGGTGCGCTCGTTTTGTGTGAACACTTTTGCTGCTGTTGGACTAATTAATGTTTTAAATATTATTTGATCACATGTTCTACGGCACAGTAATTTTGGACTGATGTTTTGCATGATTTGTTGCAGACTTTGCAAGGCAGTAAACTCAACTTAATGCTTTTTGTTTTTGTTAGATTTTTGTTTGATTTCTTTGGTTTTGTTTTTCTCTGTAGTTTAAGTATATTTGGTTCATCTGGATTAACTTTATACTGTAGTTCTCAGTTCTTTAGTTTGTTACTCTTTCGTTTTTGTTTTAGTGCTAACACTTGTAAATAAGACTAATGTTCAGTTCTTTTAATTTGTTTTTGTTTTTGCAATATGTGTAGTTTCTAACTGCTTCTTGGTACATGTAGTGTAATGAACATAGAAATTTGATTTCATGTTCTTGTTTTGTTTTGCATGATTTTTTGTATATGCTTGTTTTTCAGATACTTCTAATTTGAAACCTCTCTTTCTTGATGTATATTTTTTATAGATAATTTTCCATGTTGTAATAACGTTCCTCTTGTTTTTGTGTAGGATTTTGTGAGTAAACCACAGTGTGGACTTAAGTTGTTGTTCACAACGTATGTAGTTGTATTGTATGTAACCTCATAATTATGCGTTGTCTATCATATTTCACCAAAAGGGGTTCATCTGTTGTAGTTGTTGTGTAATAGTAGACGGGTTTTTATAGTGTGAATGTCACCTTCCATGGTGACAAGTCTACCTGAATTTTCTGTAGTATTTTTGTGCATGATCATCATCTGTATAATGATTATTCATCCATCACTTCACAATTTATGTTCCATTGGTTAGAAAAGTTATTCATCATTGTCACTATCATCAGCAGTTTTTCTGTAGCTCTGATCATTATCTTCTATATCTGTAAAGGTCATTCCTTTTGTGATTACATAAACTGTTGGTCTTAACATGTGAACTAAGCAGTCGATCAGTGAAGGTAGTTAAGTTTACAGCGGTGGGCATGACGTTGTGAAACAAAGATAAGAATTTAACACTGGGTTTATAATTTTACAGGACCCGTGGAAGAACAGGAAGTCCATGTCGTGGAGGAGCTGCTGTCAGAAAAAGAAAAACTGGTCACAGCAGGTTGGTTAGATTTTATGCATATATCTTCTGGCACTTTGAAAGAATGAAATGTACTGCCTTTGTCATCCTGTGATAGGGGATTGTATAAAGTTTGTGCTTTTAATGGGGACATGGTACTTCGATGAAGAAATGATTCTGAAGGGATTTTACAGGAAGGTATTTCAACACAAAGATCATTGGACTGAGTCATCATGAAATCAATGAGTTGTTTTTATATATAATCAGTGGGTGACTTAATTCCAGAGGTCCGTCAATGATGAGTTTTATCTACTTGATTTTTTTTTTCAGAAGAAGAAAAGGAAGCTGTGTCAGATGAGGAAAAGAAAGAACCTTCACCAGAAGTGCTTGAAGCACAGTTTGTTGGTATGCAGTTTATGATTTCACATGTACTATATTTGATTTCAATTATTTAAATTTGTGGAGATGCTTACAGAGAAACGATCCACTTGAAAAAAGATTTGTTGATACAGTTTACTTGTAACTTGTTTAATTTAAAACGTAAATTTCAAACCTAATGTACAGAACTCCAGTTGTTGTATTCTACTTTCAGTCTGTGTATTTGAAACAAGGGATGGTAGGTCCAAAACTGACAACATTTTGAGCCCCTGCTGACCTTCTGACCCCCCCCCCAAAAAAAAAAAAGAGGGGGAACAAAGTTTTAATTATTTTGGATCGAGGTAGCAGTAAATGCATTGATTAGTTCAGACTAATTTTATTATAAGGCAAGATTGAAGTTCTAAACGTGACAATCCTGCTTTGACAGAAGTACAAGAAGAACACTATGCCCCAGAGATTCGTCTTGGGCTTGAGGACACTGTCACTCAGGATGGAAGTGAGGTACGCTTCACTGCAAATATCGTGGGTGTCCCAGAGCCTGAGGTCACATGGTACAGAGAAGACGAAGTTCTGTACAACTCTGATGAGTTTGAGATCACTCATGATGATCAGAACAACTACACCCTGTTTATTCATGACGTCCTGCCCGAGGATACTGGAAAATACGTTGTTGTGGCCAAGAATGAGTTTGGAACTGTCACATCCACCGCCCAGCTCACTGTTAAAGGTAAGAGGGGTACTAATAGTATTATGTTTTTGATTTAAATCTAAGTGTTATTGTCTTGTCTTCAAACTGAGTTTGATTCAGGGCATCCAAAGGGATACCCTTAACTCTGAACCCTGATTCTGTGCAGGAATTTTGTTACATGTGCTTTTGGGCCATCTGTTTATGTACATGGTGATGTTCTTTAATTAATCTCTCTCTCTCTCTCTCTCTCTCTCTCTCTCTCTCTCTCTCTCTCTCTCTCTCTCTCTCTCTCTCTCTCTCTCTTTCTCTCTATCTTCCTCACACTCTCTAAATTACCGGCTTGTTTTTTTTACCAATATATACAGGAGTAAGTGTGTTGGGAGTGTATGTGTGTGTGTGTACATTTGCTTCTGTGTCTTTGGTTAACAAGCCATTTGTGCATACTTTCACAAAATAACAACTATCCGTGACTGCAGTTGATGAAGAGACAGAAGAGGTCAAGCCAGAGGAGGCGTTGGGTCTGGCTCCAGAATTCTTGGAGAAACCTCGCTTCCAGACGGTGGATGAAGGAGAGTCTGTCACCTTCAAAGCAGCCATTGAGGCCACACCGACACCTGAGGTAGATCACATTGTTGTATTAATTTTGTATACCTTCTGCCATGAAACATTTTGACAAAATAAGTTCAAAGTAAGACTCATTTAAATAAACTACAACAAAAGGAAATACTTTTAGTTGAAAACAGACAACAGAATAAACATACACTCCAGTCACGCCTTGTGATGTGTCGACTTTTGTAGGGCATGTACAGCTTGGAAAATGGGGCTTGCAAATATATAATATGGAAAGGTACTTGTGTGTTTATTCTAGTTATTTAATTGTAACCAGAGAAACACTTCATCAAATAATTTCCCATTTGATGATCATTAGTGTGGTGAGTGTGTGTGTGTGTGTGTGTGTGTGTGTTTTCCAGCAAGAAGTAATGAAAGGTATGGAGTAAAAGCAAAGAAAGTTTGGCATACAAAAACCGCTATTCTTTCTATCTATATAGATCCTGTGGACACATGACAACATGGAGCTGCCAGAAGATGAGAGGTTTGTTGTATCAGTCACCCAGGACGAGGAAGTAAGCACCGTGACCAACGTCAGCCTTGACATCAGCAAAGTCACCGTGCAGGATTCCGGCACTTACAAAGTGCAGGCCACCAACGACCTTGGGCAGGAGAGCGTCACTGTCTCCCTGATCGTGAATCGTAAGTGAAGCAAGATACTTATAATGAATGGGAAATGTCATTCCAGCTTGTGGCAAAACCATGTTACTGAAAGCAACAGGAAGACGTCTTGAGTCTTGAATGTTATTTAAAGCAGACAAACAAAAGATATTTTAGATCTCAAAGGAGTGATATTTTTGGACTAGCTAGTCATATACCTGCCATATCAATAAAGACAGGAACGGTTTAAGGAAAGAAAGATGATGAACATGAGCTTTTTCATAAAACGTTGTAACAGATAGCTTAATAAAAAGTTATATGGAGGATGCAGGCTTGCTCTTCAAAAGGTATCAGAACAGTGGTATATCTGTAAAATTGAGCATGTGTTTTCTAACTTTTAGAACTATCAGAAGAGAGGACCGACTTCCGTGACCAGTTGCAGCCTTCAGAGGTCGAGAGGCCAGCAACTGAGGAGGTTGACGAGACCGACTTCCGAGCTGCACTCACTACTGAAGTGTAAGTTGTTTTGTGTGTGCTTACATGATCTTGGAATGCTTTTACCATTCTCACCCTGCACTTTGAAGATGTTGAATTCTGTTCAACCATAAAATCAACCTTGTCAAAAAAGTATATTCCAACCCCTAAATATATATGAATTTGAAATAATGAACGAGAAATGCTTTAGCTGTGTTCGTGAAGGCTGGTGCATGAGGCTGAACTGATGATAATTAGTTTTAACGTCCTCTTAGAACCAATTGGCCTATCTTGGGACAGGTAGAGTTGATATGCTTTATGGGGGGACAGGACACTGGACAGACATGCAAACAGAGAACACATATGATCGTGTTATAGATCTGGAAGTCTGTTGTTGCGATATTTCAAAGGCTGAACTGTTAACTTGCTTCTGCAGTAACAGAGATGTTGCTAGTTTGCATGCTCATCAGCAATGCCATGGTTTGGATTTCTGAACAAGGGTAGTGGATGTCTGTTTAGAAAATGTGAAAACAATTTTCACTCCTGGGGTAATTTGCATGGTGTTTTAAGGATATACTTCACTGCATGTACTTACTTCATGACACTGGTGTTGAATTGCTGTGTGATTGAAGTGCAATGTTAATTCCACAGAAGTTTAAAAAAAAATGTAATGATTTTTTTTTAATAAAATACTAGATGAATGTCAGCTAAAACACAGTGATTTTCAAGAAGGCATGCACTAATATGAAGTTTTTGCAGTTGTGTAAAACATGCAGCAGTCACCTTGTGTAGATAAAATTGATACGAGGAGGCCAAAAAAAGTAATGTGATACTGTTGTTTTTTTGGAAGATGGTGATGTTTCGTTCACCGTTGGCATGCCTGTGCTTGCATATAGGCTACCACCATGTTCCGCATTTCAATATTTCTTTGGCTCTGGCTCTTTTAGACTGCAAAATTGATTTTAAGATGGACAAGTGGGATGGGAGCTGAGATGAACTGTGCAAAAAAACATTTTGGAACAATGTTCATACCCAAATAAAGCATTTTTATTTCAGTGTAATTTGGTTCAAACTTTGTATGCTTAGGAATCTGGTACACTTTTCAGAATAAAGATTTATTTTACAAGGGTCACTTGACCGCTGCTCAAATAAGGATACCCCAAAATCAACCTGACAAAAACATAACGTAGGTTGCAAACCACTGTAGCAATATCATGGTGGTAATTTTCATCTGTAAGTACTTCATTTGCAAAGTAGAAGGGTAACAGGTTCTGATAAGTGCATGTGCTTGTAAATGCATGATGTTGATTGCATGCTGCAACTGGTTGTCAATGTTGTTACACAGGAAAACTAAGGTAGGGGTCCAGTTTGAGATGGAGCAGGTGGACTTCAGGCATCTCTTGAAAAAGACAACGCAAAAGTCTAAGTAAGTCAGATGATGTTCTTTGAGTCTCTAGATGATAACAATTGTGTGCTTTGCGGCAGATTACTTCAGCAATTAAAGACTATTGGTGGATATACCAGAACATATCCTGCGACTCTTGGTGGATACTATACTGTTCAAAAAAAGAAACGCATAGTTGCTACTTGCCAAATTTGTTTTATTTGTCGAAAAAATTAACAGAAAATCCAATATTTAGATTATTTGTTTGAAATTTGGTATGGACACAGTTGAATGCACACACAGTTCATTTGCATCTTCAAATCAATCAGTCAATCAATACGATTGGGTGCCGAGGCTGTCAAGTCAGTAGGGGGTGTGACTGCCTTGAGCAGCAACAACTGCCCGGCACCTTCTGGGCATGGACTGGATCAGATGCCGGATATCTTGCTGTGGGATGGTGTCCCACTCCTCCTGAAGTGCCTGCAATAGATCGCGGTGATTTGCCGGCGCTTCTTCTCGCCTGCGCACACGTCTGTCCAATTCATCCCAGAGGTGTTCTATCGGGTTCATGTCTGGCGACATGGATGGCCAGGGAAGCACCTGGACATGGTGGTCGGTGAGGAACTGGGTGGTGAGTCGTGCTGTGTGCGGGCGAGCGTTGTCCTGCTGGAATATGGCATCCTGGTCAGCCAGAAGAGGAAGGGCGTGTGGGCGCAGAATTTCCTCCACGTATCGCTGGGCAGTTATGCGCCCTTGGACGTGCACCAGGGTGCTCCTTCCAGCGGTATTGATCGCCCCCCACACCATGACGCCTCCACCACCATGAACGGGTGCCTCATCCACACAGTTGGGCGCGTAACGTTCGTTTACTCTCCGGTAGACCCTCCTCCGACCATCATGTCGCTGGAGCAGGAAGTAGGACTCGTCGCTGAACCACACGTGTCTCCAGTGATTCCGGACGGTCCAGCGAAGGTGCTGGTTGCCCCACTGCACTCGGTTCTGGCGATGGCGGCGGGTGAGGACAGCTCCTCTGTGAGGTCTGCGAGCTCTCAAACCAGCTTCATGCAGGCGGTTCCGCACGGTCTGGTCCGATAATCGGTGTGGCCCGGGGAGAGCCTGGACAGAAGATGAGGCCGACAGGAAACGATTCCGGAGGTGGCGGAGCCGTATGAAGCGGTCGTGAGCAGCAGTTGTCGCCCTTGGTCTTCCCGCTCGTGGCAAGTCAGCAACGGAGCCAGTGGCTTGAAACCTGACCCACAGTCTACTGATGGTGCTCTGGGACACGTGGAAGTGCCTGGCGATTGCACTTTGACTTTGGCCTGCTTGTAAACGACCCAATGCAATTTGGCGGTCTTCTCTGCTCAATCGGGCCATCTTTCGTCGCTGAATTGTCGTCTGATTTCTTTGTGGCGAACAATCCGCTTTTATGGGTTTTGGAAGACATGGTGAGAGCTCAATATTCCCCGAGTTTCACGAGATTACACTGAAGCATGACGAGTGGTCATGCCAAATGAGCAATTTTGACATTGTAGCCACTGATAACGCATGCGTCACGTGCAGAGCTCACTTGTGGCAATGGACGAAAGGTCGACGACCAGATAAACATTTTCTGCAGTTTGGTGGATATCCTTGTAGCCATATAACTAAATTAACCAAATATTACAAGCTATGCGTTTCTTTTTTTGAACAGTATAGAACCCTGCCACTGACATAGATGAATTACTTGTTCACTCATACCAGTGCAACCTGAGATTATGATGATGATCTTTATAGTAAAGAACCATTGAACTAGTATGCAGCATTAAGAGTTTGCATGTTTGTTGATGACAATAAAGACAGACTTGACAACAAGACATGATAGGATGGACATGCAGTGACATTGGCCTTGACAAGAAAAGATTAAGTTTGAGTTGGCAAGATAAATCTTTTGGCACAGAATGTTTACACTTTTCAGTGAACAAGTGTGACAACATTGTGTGGGTGTTTTGTTTTTTCTTCCAATTAATGTTTGTGCACGAACATTAAAATCTGGAGAGTGCATGACATCCTTATTTGAAAATGTGGTGCATGTATACTGAGAAACAAAGGTTGCAAAATAACCCTCAGGGGCCTGGTATAAAACAAGTGAGTTTAAATTGAGTGTTTGAAATAATAATATTTAGAGACTGTTATTTACGGGATAGAAATGTATGATATACTCCAGGTTTATTACATGTTTGAATTAAAATTTAAAAACAAAAACAAAAAAAACAAAAACTGGGAAAATTATGACACAACTGTTGAAGTCAGAGATTGGACAAGCAAACGGAGACTTTTGAATCTATAGGCACGAATAAATAATAATGGTGATAATGAAAATTTAAAAAAAAATAATAATAAAATAAATAAAATAAAAAAATAAAAAAATAAAAATATGATTATATACTATTATTATTTTTGGTATTACTATCATTATTATTGTTAAAAAAAAATTTTTTTAAAAAGTTGAAATTGAAAGTTATAAGATAAATTAATTGATATTTACTTCAAAGTAATTTCAGATTGTTATATATATTTTTTTTTAATCTACTTTGATTTTGTTTGTTTTAATAAAAAAAAGTGTGACCATTTGTTTTAAAATTATATAAATGTAATGGAAAAGAAGAATGTAATGGAACATTTTTTTTTTTAAATGAGGGCATTATAAATAGCTGCTAAGGAAAAAATGAATAGATAAGAAATAGTTATTAAGGAAAAATTAAATATGTAAGAATTTTTTTTGTGTGTGTGTGGATAAAATAGGCAATTTTTATTAATTTAAAAAAACCAAAAGAACAAACAAACCAAAAACCTTTTTTGGGGGGATTTTATTTAATAAACTGATTGACTGTTTTATATTTTGTATAACATAGATATATAATGTACTAGAATGAATACCCGCTTCGCCGGGTACCCGGCTTCACCGGGAAGAAGTAGAGCCGAATGATACCCGGCGAAGCCGGGAAGAAGTAGAGCCGAATACCCGGCGAAACCGGGTACCCGGCTTCACCGGGAAGAAGTAGAGGAATACCCGGCTTCGCCGGGATGAAAGCGTTGTGGACAGTGACCTTCTAAAAATAGTAACGGGAATATCCGGCTTTGCCGGGATGAAAGCGTTGTGGACAGTGACCTTCTAAAAATAGTAACGGGAATATGGATTGACGCCACAGGAAGGAAGGGAGATAAACGCAAAACACTGGATAAGATAAGGAAGAGTTACTGGGAATGGATCTGGGAAGATGAACAGAAAAACCAAAATCGGTTCAGCGCTGCTCGCTGAGAGCACGTGTTGAAAATTCTCATCGACCAGGTTGTGTCCGGGGTCTACCTGAATATGCCCACCAAATTTGAAGCAGATCCATCGAGAACTTTGGCCGTGCATCGCGAACACACGCACACACACACACACACACACACACACACACACACACACACACACACACACACACACACACACACACACACACACACACACACACACACACACACACACACACACACACACACACACACAGACAGACAGACAGACAGACACAAGTCGTATATATATATATATATAGATACTTAATATAATATATAATGAGCTGTTATTGATGTTATAAGATCGTAAAATAAAGCATCTCCGTTTGTAAGCCCTAATATCTCATTGAAAAAAAGCTGCCCCCCCCCCCCCAAAAAAAAAAAAAAAGGTTGCAACATAATTTTAGTGTGTTGTGTCCATGCCATATAAAAAGACAATAAGAAAACAAACTATTAGTCCCAATGTTTCATTATTTTATGAGGACCTCGCATGTAAACCTTTTTGTCAACATTACTATTTCTGGTTGATCATGTACGCGAGTGTGCATGAGGTAACTTTTGTTCTGCTTCCATGATGTGTATGTGCATGAGGTTACTTTTGTTCTGCTTTCATGATGTATGTGCATGAGGTAGCTTTCATTCTGCTTTTTTTTTTCACTGGAGCCGGAAGACAACCACATATTTTTACAACTTTACATTTTATGATACAGGAAATTTGAAACTGATGTCACTACAACAGCAGAGGAGATCCCAGAAGAGAAACCCGAGCAAGCTGCAATAGAAGAAGTTACTGTTGAGGTAAGCCTTCAGTTCAGGATAGCTTGTAAATCTGAGAATCAGTGTTTAAGAGTGCAGCACATAACTTGATGCTAGCTTTTACTTTTCTATCATTAGATCTGATACAAAATATTACTTGGATTAAGCTTTCATTTGTCAAAGAGAAGAAATTTAAATTGCAGTTCATAAATGGGCTGCAACTATCACTTTTTGTATAATATACTACATGAAGTTGGGGGTAGCAGTAAAGACTGCCTCCAGATAGAAAGGAAGAAATTAGACAAAACAATTAACCTAGAGACCTTTATAAGAGAAAGAATCTAAATATGAATGACAATGGAATTGCACACTATTGAAAACAGATTGCTCGCCCAGAAGAGACACAACCAGAGTTCCTGGTTCCCATCCAAGACCTGACCATCAAGGAAGGAGAGACAGCTCGCTTTGACTGCCAGGTGAAGAGCATAGCTGAGGTCAGCATCGTCTGGTACCACCAGGACAAGCCCATCAAGTCAGATGAGATCTTCCAGATTGTGCCCGGAGAGGAGGGACAGAGTTCCCTCATCATCGCTGAGGCTTTCCCTGAAGATTCTGGACAGTACACTGCCCGTGCTATCGGCACCACTGGAGAAGCTGAATGCTCAGCAGTCCTTACTGTGGAGGGTACGTTACTTTGCTTGTTTTGTGTTATTTTCATGCCAATGTCAGAAACCTGCATGCAACTGAGGCAAAAAAAAACAAGTCGCGTAAGGCGAAAATACAATATTTAGTCAAGTAGCTGCCATTTTTCCGCAAGACCGTATACTCGTAGCATCGTCAGTCCACCGCTCATGGCAAAGGCAGTGAAATTGACAAGAAGAGCGGGGTAGTAGTTGCGCTAAGAAGGATAGCACGCTTTTCTGGACCTCTCTTTGTTTTAACTTTCTGAGCGTGTTTTTAATCCAAACATATCATATCTATATGTTTTTGGAATCAGGAACCGACAAGGAATAAGATGAAAGTGTTTTTAAATTGATTTGGACAATTTAATTTTGATAATAATTTTTATATATTTAATTTTCAGAGCTTGTTTTTAATCCGAATATAACATATTTATATGTTTTTGGAATCAGCAAATGATGGAGAATAAGATAAACGTAAATTTGGATCGTTTTATAAATGTTTATTTTTTTTTACAATTTTCCGATTTTTAATGACCAAAGTCATTAATTAATTTTTAAGCCACCAAGCTGAAATGCAATACCGAACCCCGGGCTTCGTCGAAGATTACTTGACCAAAATTTGAACCAATTTGGTTGAAAAATGAGGGCGTGACAGTGCCGCCTCAACTTTCACGAAAAGCCGGATATGACGTCATCAAAGACATTTATCAAAAAAATGAAAAAAACGTTCGGGGATTTCATACCCAGGAACTCTCATGTCAAATTTCATAAAGATCGGTCCAGTAGTTTAGTCTGAATCGCTCTACACACACACACACACACACACACACACAGACACACACACACACACACACACACACACGCACATACACCACGACCCTCGTTTCGATTCCCCCTCGATGTTAAAATATTTAGTCAAAACTTGACTAAATATAAAAAGAAGAAAAAAAAAGAAAAGGTAATGTCTTGTAAAGAAAAAGATGTAGAGGGGGAAGAGAATAAAGCAAAATTGGAACAACCCCTTGTGTCAAAGCATTTGGAACGTTAATGGGGTTTGCTATCTGGGTTTAAAAGTACATGTATGGTTTCTTTGTGTGATTTTGTTTAATTGAAGGCACTGGAGTACAATGTGATAACCTTTTCTGTAACAGAGCTGACGTCTGAGGTGGGCTCAGTTGGATCCAGGCATGATGAGGAGCAAGAGGAGCCTGTACCAGAGACAGTTGTCGTTGAGGCAGCAGTCAAGATCCAGGCTGCCTTCCGAGGATACAAGGTATGATATACTTATATAATCGTGCATTATGTGTATAGCTTGAATCTAAGAGAATGTCACTGTTCAAACTTTCCTTTGAAGGCCCTGGAGCTGCAGTTGATGTTACGTTGGCAGGTGCTGGCCTGGTTACCAGCTAGAACTTGTACAGTGTGCTTGTCTTGTTTCTGTCTTGCCTGTTCATTTATCTGCTGCCTGTTTCTCTGGTGCTTTCTAAATCTTACCTATTGTTCAAACATGTCATTGAGAGGAGGATAGGGTGAGGGTGTCAAGAGATATAATGGTGCCATCTAATTTCAGAATTAGCACTTGTGCTGTACTAGTTGAAAGGAAGATAAGATTATTAGGCCCGTTTAATGCCAAACTTGTTGAGAAACTCACCCAAAGAAAAAATCCATCCATGTACACATGCACACAGTTGTATGATGAATTGTATGTATGCTTGATCAGCAGGAAGAAATATGTTTGCTTAATCAGGTTATTGAAAGACAATTCTTGCATCTTCAAAACACACACAGTGTAAGCATTGGTCTTCATGCTTTTGTTAGCCTGTACTTTTGGACCTGCTTTATTGCTGATGTTGGATTGAGGGTTCTGTGTAGTCTCATGAATAATTCTTTCCTTTCCAGGTCAGAGAACAGGTCAAGGTTCTCAAAGAGACGAAAACAACACAAGAATTCTTTGTTTCTGCTCCGACCGAGGAGGTAGGTGGCCATGTACCTTGCATGATTTGTCTTCCTAGGGTTTTACCTGTAGAGAAAAGTATTTTTTCATGATGGAAACAGTGAAACCTCGCAGTTCTTGCTGCAGTGACCGGGGTAGAAAGAGGTATATGGGTGAGGAGAAGACCAACATAATCTATAGTAGAATGGAAGGACTGGAGAAAAATTAGTTTTATCACATCAGAAGATGCTTACTCTTAGGACTTGATCATGTAATTGATAAAAGTTTTTCAATATACTGCTTTAAAACTATATAACACATGGGTACTTGATAGGTTTAGCATAGGTAAGAATTAAGCCATTTGAAGGGTTATTCTTGTTTTATATATTATTAATCTAACATTGAAAATCAAAAACAAAAACACCAGGGTACAAACAATACTGGTAAAAGAAAAAAATGTTGATCTACTTTTTTTTTTATTACATAAAATCTGCATGTGTGATGAGCATATTTGGCTCATGTTTTATTGCCATGCAGCAAAAAAATGGCATAAATAAATCATAGTTTATAGAAATTTACATTTTCTTTTCTCTTTTTTACATTTAGTCAAGTTTTGACTAAATGTTTTAACGTAGAGGGGGGAATCGAGACGAGGGTCGTGGTGTATGTGCGTGTGTGTGTGTGTCTGTGTGTGTGTGTAGAGCGATTCAGACTAAACTACTGGACCGATCTTTATGAACTTTGACATGAGAGTTCCTGGGTATGAAATCCCCGAATGTTTTTTTCATTATTTTGATAAATGTCTTTGATGACGTCATATCCGGCTTTTCGTGAAAGTTGAGGCGGCACTGTCACGCCCTCATTTTTCAACCAAATTGGTTGAAATTTTGGTTGGGTAATGTTCGACGAAGCCCGGACTTTGGTATTGCATTTCAGCTTGGTGGCTTAAAAATTAATTAATGACTTTGGTCATTAAAAATCTGGAAATTGTAAAAAAAAAATGTTTTTTATAAAACGATCCAAATTTACGTTTATCTTATTCTCCATCATTTGCTGATTCCAAAAACATATAAATATGTTATATTCGGATTAAAAACAAGCTCTGAAAATTAAATATATAAACATTATTATCAAAATTAAATTGTCGAAATCAATTTAAAAACACTTTCATCTTATTCCTTGTCGGTTCCTGATTCCAAAAACATATAGATATGATATGTTTGGATTAAAAACACGCTCAGAAAGTTAAAACGAAGAGAGGTACAGAAAAGCGTGCTATCCTTCCCAGCGCAACTACTACCCCGCTCTTCTTGTCAATTTCACTGCCTATGCCGTGAGCGGTGGACTGACGATGCTACGAGTATACGGTCTTGCTGCGTTGCATTGCGTTCAGTTTCATTCTGTGAGTTCAACAGCTACTTGACTAAATGTTGTATTTTCGCCTTACGCGACTTGTTGTTGTTTCTTTCTGGTTTTTTTTCCTTTCTTTCTGTTTTGGAAGTTTTCTTTGGTTTGGTTTGTTCAACGTTCAAAATTTTCTTTCATTTTAATTGGATTTTGTTGATTTTGTTTTACTGCACTTTGTACTAAACAAAATTGTTAACTCACTGCTATCAAAGCGCATTACTCAGCAGAGCTGTACTAAATCCGCTTTATCACATTCAGAATATGTTTGCTTTCCGTCATGTTATATGCACCGACAAATAAACAATTATTAACAAAACTTTGCTTTTGCGAAGGGCTTTAGAATAGCTTTTACTACTTGAATACTTACCGAGTGGGCGACAGAGTCATGACAGAATAGCCTTCAATCATTTTGCCAACAAAATTGTCAACACAAAGACTGAGTGATGATTTTATCATTTGAACCAAACTTGTGTTTTGTATCCATTCTTTGGATCAGTATTTAGAATTCTTGATATATCCAAGCAGGTACATCTTTTGATTTGGCTACTCTCAAAACGAAATTGTAAAGAAAGGACATGCATTGTCCATTGACTATCACACAAGCTTTAGTGTTGACATTCTTGGCCCATTGAATTGCCTGCAGTCATCATCATCACATCCTGGATCATTTTCCTGTTGCTACTGCATGTTACAGCTTTCATCATTTCGTTAGCTGCACTATGCATGTTTGCCTCCTTCCCCTTTTACAATCCCTCCCCTCGCCCTCCCAATTTTTGCAGCAGTGCATGGTTAATGGCGCCTTGCTGAGCAGCTGGCCTGGCATGTAGCTTTCTGCAATTGAGTGCCAGTTGCCTGACCTCGTCTCTGATCTCTTAAAGGAGGTTCCTGAGGATACCCACCTCAGCACCACAGAGGTGGAGTTCACCCCTGAAACTCCCGAGGAGGTGCAGATCACTGTCTCTACTGCGGACACCAAGGTCCAGGAAGTGGAGGCAGACTTGACTGTCCAAGAACCTGTGAGCGAAGAACAGGTACCCTCACAAGAGGAGGTAGTGACAGAGGCCCCTGAGGAAACCCCTGTGAAGTTTGATGAGGAAACAGTGGAGGAAGTCAAGCCAATTGTACCAGAAGAGGCAGTTACTGAAGAAGCTGAAGAGGCCCCAGAGGCAGAAGTGGCATGTGTTGAGGTGGTGTCCAAGGTGGAGGAAGAGCCGGAACAAGTTCCTGAAACAACAGTTGACATTGTGACAGAAGAAGCAGAAACACCAGAAACTGTTGAGGTTGAAATTACAGCTGAAAGGCCTGCCGTTGAGGAGGTAGTGCCCTCCAAATCAGCTGAAGAATCAGCTACAGAGGCAGACACTTCTGACGATATTGTTGAAGAAACTGCTCCAGAGACAGTGCCAGAAAAAGAAGAAGTTGTAGAAGAGGTTAGGTCTATTGTTCAAGACAAACCCACAACAGAAGTGGAGGAAAAAGCCCTTTCGGCACCTGAAGAAGTTGAGGTAATTGAAGAAATTACTCCCGAGGAAGCGCCACGAGGAGAAGAGGTTTTGGAAGAGGTTGTACCAGTTGTGGAAGAAAAACCCACCACAGAAATTGAGGAAGAAGTTACTGTTGTACCTGAAGAGGAGACGAAGGAGATCAAAGAAGTTGCTCCTGAGACAGCCCCAGAACAAGAAGAGGTTTTGAAAGAGGTTGTACCAGTTGTGGAAGAAAAACCCACCACAGAAATTGAGGAAGAAGTTACTGTTGCACCCATTGAAGAGGCAAAAGAGATCAAGGAAGTTTCTGTTGAGACAGCCCCAGAACAAGAAGAGGTTTTGGAAGAAGTTGTACCAGTTGTGGAAGAAAAACCCACCACAGAAATTGAGGAAGAAGTTACTGTTGTACCTGAAGAGGAGGCGAAGGAGATCAAAGAAGTTGCTCCTGAAACAGCCCCAGAACAAGAAGAGGTTTTGGAAGAGGTTGTACCAGTTGTGGAAGAAAAACCCTCCACAGAAATTGAGGAAGAAGGTACTGTTGTACCTGAAGAGGAGGCGAAAGAGATCAAGGAAGTTTCTGTTGAGACAGCCCCAGAACAAGAAGAGGTTTTGGAAGAAGTTGTACCAGTTGTGGAAGAAAAACCCACCACAGAAATTGAGGAAGAAGTTACTGTTGTACCTGAAGAGGAGGCGAAGGAGATCAAAGAAGTTGCTCCTGAAACAGCCCCAGAACAAGAAGAGGTTTTGGAAGAGGTTGTACCAGTTGTGGAAGAAAAACCCTCCACAGAAATTGAGGAAGAAGGTACTGTTGTACCTGAAGAGGAGGCGAAGGAGATCAAAGAAGCTGCTCCTGAGACAGCCCCAGAACAAGAAGAGGTTCCGGAAGAAGTTGTACCAGTTGTGGAAGAAAAACCCACCACAGAAATTGAGGAAGAAGTTACTGTTGCACCCATTGAAGAGGCAAAAGAGATCAAGGAAGTTTCTGTTGAGACAGCCCCAGAACAAGAAGAGGTTTTGGAAGAAGTTGTACCAGTTGTGGAAGAAAAACCCACCACAGAAATTGAGGAAGAAGTTACTGTTGCACTCATTGAAGAGGCAAAAGAGATCAAGGAAGTTTCTGTTGAGACAGTCCCAGAACAAGAAGAGGTTTTGGAAGAAGTTGTACCAGTTGTGGAAGAAAAACCCACCACAGAAATTGAGGAAGAAGTTACTGTTGCACCCATTGAGGAGGCAAAAGAGATCAAGGAAGTTTCTGTTGAGACAGCCCCAGAACAAGAAGAGGTTTTGGAAGAAGTTGTACCAGTTGTGGAAGAAAAACCCACCACAGAAATTGAGGAAGAAGTTACTGTTGCACCCATTGAGGAGGCAAAAGAGATCAAGGAAGTTTCTGTTGAGACAGCCCCAGAACAAGAAGAGGTTTTGGAAGAAGTTGTACCAGTTGTGGAAGAAAAACCCACCACAGAAATTGAGGAAGAAGTTACTGTTGCACCCATTGAGGAGACAAAAGAGATCAAGGAAGTTTCTGTTGAGACAGCCCCAGAACAAGAAGAGGTTGTGAAAGAGGTTCTACAAGTTGCTGAAGAGAAACCAGCGACACAAATAGAGGAGGAGGTCACTGCTGCTCCTGACGAAGAGGTAAAAGAAATTGAAGAAATCACCCCTGAGACAGTGTCAGAAAAGGAAGAGGTTGTAGAAGAGGTCGTGCCAACTGCTGAAGAGAAACCCACCACGGAAATAAAGGAAGAGGTTACTGTTGCTCTTGAAGAAGAAGCAAAAGATACAGAAGAAGTATCTCTCGAAACAGTTCCAGAAACAGAAGCTTTCGCAGAGGAAGAGGTTGTGCCAGTCATTATAGAGAAACCTGCCACACAAATAGAGGAGGCGGTCAGTGTATCTCCTGAAGAAGAGGTGAAGGAAATTGATGAGATCGCTCCTGAGACAGTACCAGAAAAAGAAGAGATTGCGGAAGAGGCCCTACCAGTTCAAGTAGAAAAACCTGCCACAGAAGTAGTGGAGGAGATTGCTGTTTCTCCAGAGGAAGAAGCCAAGGAAACTGTGGAAATTGCTCCCGAAACAGTGCTAGAAAAGGAGGAAGTTGTGGAAGAGACTGTACTAGTTGCAGAAGAGAAACCCACCACAGAAATAGAAGAGGAGGTCACTGTTGCACCTGAAGAAGAGGCAGAAGAGATCAAAGAAATTGCTCCTGAGACAGTCCATGAACAAGAAGAGGTTGCGGAAGACATTCTACTAGTTACTGAAGAGAAACCCACCACGGAAATAGAGGAGGAAATCACTCTTGCTCCAGAAGAAGAAGTAAAGGAAATTGAAGAGATTGCCGCTGAAACACCGTCAGAAAAGGAAGAGGTTGTGGAAGAGATTCTAGTTTCAGAAGAGAAACCAGCTTCAGAAGTGAAAGAGGAGATCACTGATGTCCCTGAAGAGGAAGCTGAAGGGACTGAAGAAGTAACTCCTGAGACATTGCTAGAAAAAGAAGAAGGAGTGGACGAGGTTGTTTCTGTTGTTGAAGAAAAACCCACAACAAAAATAGAAGAAGAGGTCACTGTTGAGCCTGAGGAGGCGATACTGGAGATTGAAGAGATTGCTTCCAAAACAGTGCCAGGGAAAGAAATTTCTGAAAAAGAGTTAATATCTGTGTCAGAAAAAGATGTTGATGAAAGTATGACAACGGTTCCCGAAGACATACCAGAGGAACAAGTTACTGCACCAGAAGAGAAACCTATCCAGAAAGCAGAAGAGGTGGAAGAGAAGCCTCAACCTGAAGATGTAGAAGTTTCTGTTGAACTGGCCGAAGAACCCAAACCTGAAGATGTCGTAGCGGCAATTTCACTGGTAGAAGAGCCAGTCAAAGAAGCAGAAGTAGTTGATGAGAAACCTCAACCTGAAGAGGAAGAAGTTTCTTTCAAACTGGCTGAAGAACCCAAACCTGAAGATGTCGTAGCGGCAATTTCACTGGTAGAAGAGCCAGTCAAAGAAGCAGAAAACGTTGAAGAGAAACCTCAACCTGAAGAGGAAGACGTTTCTGTGGCACTGGCTGAAGAACCCAAACCTGAAGATGTCGTAGCGGCAATTTCACTGGTAGAAGAGCCAATCAAGGAAGCAGATGTAGTTGAAGAGAAACCTCAACCTGAAGAGGAAGCAGTTTCTGTGGAACTGGCTGAAGAACCCAAACCTGAAGATGTTGTAGTGGCAATTTCACTGGTAGAAGAGCCATTCAAGGAAGCAGAAGTAGTTGAAGAAAAACCTCAACCTGAAGAGGAAGCAGTTTCTGTGGAACTGGCTGAAGAACCCAAACCTGAAGATGTCGTAGCAGCAATTTCACTGGTAGAAGAGCCAATCAAGGAAGCAGAAGTAGTTGAAGAGAAACCTCAACCTGAAGAGGAAGCAGTTTCTTTCGAACTGGCTGAAGAACCCAAACCTGAAGATGTCGTAGTGGCTATTTCACTGGTAGAAGAACCAGTCAAGGAAGCAGAAGTAGTTGAAGAGAAACCTCAACCTGAAGAGGAAGCAGTTTCTTTCGAACTCGCTGAAGAACCCAAACCAGAGGATGTCGTAGCGGCAATTTCACTGGTAGAAGAGCCAGTCAAGGAAGCAGAAATTGTTGAAGAGAAACCTCAACCTGAAGAAAAAGGTGTTTCTGTTGAACTGGCTGAAGAACCCAAACCAGAAGATGCTGTAGCGGCAATTGCACCACTCAAGCCAACAGATGTAGTTGAAGAAAAACCTCAACCTGAAGAGGAAGAAGTTTCTTTCGAACTGGCTGAAGAACCCAAACCTGAAGATGTCGTAGCAGCAATTTCACTGGAAGAAGAGCCAGTCAAGGAAGCAGAAAAAGTTGAAGAGAAACCTCAACCTGAAGAGGAAGCAGTTTCTGTGGAACTGGCTGAAGAAACCAAACCTGAAGATGTCGTTGCGGCAATTTCACTGGTAGAAGAACCAGTCAGGGAAGAAGAAGAAGTTGAAGAGAAACCTAAACCTGAAGATGAAGCAGTTTCTGTCGAACTGGCTGAAGAACCCAAACCTGAAGATGTCGTAGCGGCAATTTCACTGGTAGAAGAGCCAGTCAAGGAAGCAGAAGTAGTTGAAGAAAAACCTCAACCTGAAGAGGAAGCTGTTTCTGTGGGACTGGTTGAAGAATCCAAACCAGAAGATGTCGTAGCGGCAATTTCACTGGTAGAAGAGCCAGTCAAGGAAGCAGAAGTAGTTGAAGAGAAACCTCAACCTGAAGAGGAAGCTGTTTCTGTGGGACTGGTTGAAGAATCCAAACCAGAAGATGTCGTAGCGGCAATTTCACTGGTAGAAGAGCCAGTCAAGGAAGCAGAAATTGTTGAAGAGAAACCTCAACCTGAAGAGGAAGCTGTTTCTGTTGAACTGGCTGAAGAACCCAAACCAGAAGATGCTGTAGCGGCAATTGCACCACTCAAGCCAACAGATGTAGTTGAAGAAAAACCTCAACCTGAAGAGGAAGAAGTTTCTTTCGAACTGGCTGAAGAACCCAAACCTGAAGATGTCGTAGCAGCAATTTCACTGGAAGAAGAGCCAGTCAAGGAAGCAGAAATAGTTGAAGAGAAACCTCAACCTGAAGAGGAAGCAGTTTCTGTGGAACTGGCTGAAGAACCCAAACCTGAAGATGTCGTAGCAGCAATTTCACTGGAAGAAGAGCCAGTCAAGGAAGCAGAAAAAGTTGAAGAGAAACCTCAACCTGAAGAGGAAGCAGTTTCTGTGGAACTGGCTGAAGAAACCAAACCTGAAGATGTCGTTGCGGCAATTTCACTGGTAGAAGAACCAGTCAGGGAAGAAGAAGAAGTTGAAGAGAAACCTCAACCTGAAGATGAAGCAGTTTCTTTCGAACTCGCTGAAGAATCCAAACCAGAAGATGTCGTAGCGGCAATTTCACTGGTAGAAGAGCCAGTCAAGGAAGCAGAAGTAGTTGAAGAGAAACCTCAACCTGAAGAGGAAGCTGTTTCTGTGGAAATGGTTGAAGAATCCAAACCAGAAGATGTCGTAGCGGCAATTTCACTGGTAAAAGAACCAGTCAAGGAAGAAGAAGAAGTTGAAGAGAAACCTCAACCTGAAGAGGAAGCAGTTTCTTTCGAACTCGCTGAAGAATCCAAACCAGAAGATGTCGTAGCGGCAATTTCACTGGTAGAAGAGCCAGTCAAGGAAGCAGAAATTGTTGAAGAGAAACTTCAACCTGAAGAGGAAGCTGTTTCTGTGGAACTGGCTGAAGAACCCAAACCAGAAGATGCTGTAGCGGCAATTGCACCACTCAAGCCAACAGATGTAGTTGAAGAAAAACCTCAACCTGAAGAGGAAGAAGTTTCTTTCGAACTGGCTGAAGAACCCAAACCTGAAGATGTCGTAGCAGCAATTTCACTGGAAGAAGAGCCAGTCAAGGAAGCAGAAATAGTTGAAGAGAAACCTCAACCTGAAGAGGAAGCAGTTTCTGTGGAACTGGCTGAAGAACCCAAACCTGAAGATGTCGTAGCAGCAATTTCACTGGAAGAAGAGCCAGTCAAGGAAGCAGAAAAAGTTGAAGAGAAACCTCAACCTGAAGAGGAAGCAGTTTCTGTGGAACTGGCTGAAGAAACCAAACCTGAAGATGTCGTTGCGGCAATTTCACTGGTAGAAGAACCAGTCAGGGAAGAAGAAGAAGTTGAAGAGAAACCTCAACCTGAAGATGAAGCAGTTTCTTTCGAACTCGCTGAAGAATCCAAACCAGAAGATGTCGTAGCGGCAATTTCACTGGTAGAAGAGCCAGTCAAGGAAGCAGAAGTAGTTGAAGAGAAACCTAAACCTGAGGAGGAAGCAGTTTCTTTCGAACTTGCTGAAGAATCCAAACCAGAAGATGTCGTAGCGGCAATTTCACTGGTAGAAGAGCCAGTCAAGGAAGCAGAAATTGTTGAAGAGAAACCTCAACCTGAAGAGGAAGCTGTTTCTGTGGAACTGGCTGAAGAACCCAAACCAGAAGATGCTGTAGCGGCAATTGCACCACTCAAGCCAACAGATGTAGTTGAAGAAAAACCTCAACCTGAAGAGGAAGAAGTTTCTTTCGAACTGGCTGAAGAACCCAAACCTGAAGATGTCGTAGCAGCAATTTCACTGGAAGAAGAGCCAGTCAAGGAAGCAGAAAAAGTTGAAGAGAAACCTCAACCTGAAGAGGAAGCAGTTTCTGTGGAACTGGTTGAAGAATCCAAACCTGAAGATGTCGTAGCGGCAATTTCACTAGTAGAAGAACCAGTCAAGGAAGAAGAAGAAGTTGAAGAGAAACCTCAACCTGAAGAGGAAGCAGTTTCTTTCGAACTTGCTGAAGAATCCAAACCAGAAGATGTCGTAGCGGCAATTTCACTGGTAGAAGAGCCAGTCAAGGAAGCAGAAATTGTTGAAGAGAAACCTCAACCTGAAGAGGAAGCTGTTTCTGTCGAACTGGCTGAAGAACCCAAACCAGAAGATGCTGTAGCGGCAATTGCACCACTCAAGCCAACAGATGTAGTTGAAGAAAAACCTCAACCTGAAGAGGAAGAAGTTTCTTTCGAACTGGCTGAAGAACCCAAACCTGAAGATGTCGTAGCAGCAATTTCACTGGTAGAAGAGCCAGTCAAGGAAGCAGAAGTAGTTGAAGAGAAACCTCAACCTGAAGAGGAAGCAGTTTCTGTGGAACTGGCTGAAGAATCCAAACCTGAAGATGTCGTAGCGGCAATTTCACTGGTAGAAGAGCCAATCAAGGAAGCAGAAGTAGTTGAAGAGAAACCTCAACCTGAAGAGGAAGCAGTTTCTTTCGAACTGGCTGAAGAAACCAAACCTGAAGATGTCGTAGCGGCAATTTCACTGGTAGAAGAGCCAGTCAAGGAAGCAGAAACAGTTGAAGAGAAACCTCTACCTGAAGAGGAAGCAGTTTCTGAGGATCTCCAACCTGAGGCTTTTGAAGCAGAGATTTCTATGGTGACAGAACCAGAAGAGAAACCACTCAAGCCAACAGATGTAGTTGAAGAAAAACCTCAACTCGAAGAGGAAGAAGTTTCTGTGGAACGAACTGAAGAATCCAAATCTGAAGATGTCGTAGCGGCAATTTCACTGGTAGAAGAACCAGTCAAGGAAGTAGAAGTAGTTGAAGAAAACCCTCAACCTGAAGAGGAAGAAGTTTCTTTCGAACTGGCTGAAGAACCCAAACCTGAAGATGTCGTAGCGGCAATTTCACTCGTAGAAGAGCCAGTCAAAGAAGCAGAAATCGTTGAAGAGAAACCTCAACCTGAAGAGGAAGACGTTTCTGTGGCACTGGCTGAAGAACCCAAACCTGAAGATGTCGTAGCGGCAATTTCACTGGTAGAAGAGCCAATCAAGGAAGCAGATGTAGTTGAAGAGAAACCTCAACCTGAAGAGGAAGCAGTTTCTGTGGAACTGGCTGAAGAACCCAAACCTGAAGATGTTGTAGCGGCAATTTCACTGGTAGAAGAGCCATTCAAGGAAGCAGAAGTAGTTGAAGAAAAACCTCAACCTGAAGAGGAAGCAGTTTCTGTGGAACTGGCTGAAGAACCCAAACCTGAAGATGTCGTAGCAGCAATTTCACTGGTAGAAGAGCCAATCAAGGAAGCAGAAGTAGTTGAAGAGAAACCTCAACCTGAAGAGGAAGCAGTTTCTTTCGAACTGGCTGAAGAACCCAAACCTGAAGATGTTGTAGCGGCAATTTCACTGGTAGAAGAGCCAGTCAAGGAAGCAGAAGTAGTTGAAGAGAAACCTCAACCTGAAGAGGAAGCAGTTTCTTTCGAACTGGCTGAAGAACCCAAACCTGAAGATGTCGTAGCGGCAATTTCACTGGTAGAAGAGCCAGTCAAGGAAGCAGAAATAGTTGAAGAAAAACCTCAGCCTGAAGAGGAAGCAGTTTCTGTGGAACTGGCTGAAGAACCCAAACCTGAAGATGTTGAAGCAGAGATTTCTGTTGTGACAGAACCAGAAGAGAAACCAGTCAAAGAAGCAGAAGTATTAGAAGAGAGACTCCAACTGAAAAAGGAAGAGACATTCACTGAGGACACCACCTCTGCCACAAAGCCCATCACTGTACCTGCAGATGCAGGAGTAGTAACTGTTTCAATGGATACAGGGGCCTCTGTAGATGCTGGTTTTACCCCAGCAGTTGATGCTAAGCCTGTGCCCAGAGACACAGAGGAGCAAGTCACTTTCCCACATGAGAGAGAGCAAGTTCCAGAAGAGGAGGTAGAGGTTGAAGAGGTGGGTTGTGTGATTGGAATCAAGAGAAAGAGTTGGCAGTGAAGATATATATACAAAAAGGGATAGCTTTCGTTCCCATCAAGCCCCCTGATCTCTTCGAATTTTCAGATGAATTGGCTTATAAAATTAAGGAACTCTTTGCCCAAAATACCTTTGTATGCAAACCCACTTTTATTTTAAATATATCTTTTTTTCCTCATCAGTTGATTGTGATTCTTTTTTATTACAGGATATGAGTTTGAAAACATTTCTTTTCAGACAGACCTACTGTAGCCATTGTCCTTTGTTCCCTTCAGAAACCATTGACCTTATATATTTGTTCCAACCTCCCTTGTTTCCAGTATATCATACCAGTGTGACCATTTTCCCTCCCAAACCCCTCCATTTTCCTCGATATATTATTGCATAGCAAACACTTTCCAAGCTTTTAATGTGTACAATAGAAGTACATGTATATAGCTGTGTGCTGTAGATAATTAGTCTCATTGTCATCATCATTCTCAATTTTTAATTTGAGCAAATGTCTACTATCTGCTTACTGGGGTTTCTTTTTTTCGTTTTTCTTGTTAGTCTGCTTTTAGACAAAACATATCTCTATGCTTATATATATGTATTGCAAACTATGACGGTGTTGGTTTTTCTTATTTCTGGGTGGGCTTTTGTTGGTGTTGTGACATTCATGTTTTTGTTTTCAGGTGCTTTAATGTTCATGTTGTCGTCTATAGGGTACTTTGCATTGTAAAAATCAATGTCATAACTCTCTGTCACACCTGTACTATTGGTATTGTTCACATCCATTGCATGCTTCTTCATATTTCATGAAGTATGCAGTTGTCTCTAAATGGGATTTCAACCCAGTAAGTCTTAAAACTGATTTTCAGAAGAAAAGTTGGACTTTGTTTCACATAACATCATCTCAATTAAAATGAAATTGGTTGGGGAAGGAAGAATTCACTTGTTTTCCACGATGATTTACAAAGTCCTGTATTTGTTCCATCAATGAGACAACTGAATTCTTCTTGTACAGTTGCTATTTTCATACCATACAAAAAAAGCACCATGTTTTGAACATGTTTGCCTGCACATATGTCGCGATGTCTGTGAGCATGTCTTGACTCCTACCCTGGGTGTGTAGGAGGAAAAGCCTGAAGATGTGTCCGAAGCAATCACCATCCAGGCTCAGGTCCCCGCCCCTGAAGAAACTACGGAGGAAATCACCTTCCACGCCGATGTTTCTGTGGAGGAAGATGTTGAGGAAGCCATCACCCTCCAGGCCCAAATACCTGTGGAGGAGGAGGAAGTGGCAGAAGCCATCACTCTCCAGGCAACAATCCCACAGGAAGAAGAGCCTATCAGCGATGAGGTCACCATTGTGGCTGACATTGCTCCACAGTTCATCCAGGAACTCAAGAGCCAGGAGACCGTTGAGGGTGAAACTGTCAACTTTGAGGTCAAGGTCACAGGAACTCCCAAACCGGAAGTGACATGGTGAGTTGTGTATTTCAGTTACATTTACAGAGATTGTTTGTTTTTAACATCTTGAGAATAGGTTATTGAATTTTTTTTTGGCATTAGAAATCAACGAATTCATAGTTGAATTTTTCAGTCAAAATTAATGTAACCCATTTGCTTACTTCACAAAAGTGAACTTTAATAATACATTTGAAGGCAAAATAGCAAAGAAATAGATGTTGTGTTTTTAAACAAAAAATAGGCATTTTTAAACTTCATACAATATATCATCTTTGAATACAGCAGAAATGTTAGAAAATATTAGTTATCTTTGCGTTTCTTTTCAGGTTTTGTGATGATGTTGAGATCAAGCCAGATGACCGACACAAGGTCTCAGAGGAAGATGCCACCTTCACACTGACAATAAATGACACAAAGCTTGAAGACGATGCTGAGTACACATGCACCGCTACCAACAAAGCTGGCAGTGTATCCACCTCTGCTGAACTCATAGTCATCCCAGCAGGTGAGTTCTTGGACTCTGTATCTATATCACAGGACTGCATATGATGACTATGTATCTATATCACAGGACTGCATATGATGACTATGTATCTATATCACAGGACTGCATATGATGACTATGTATCTATATCACAGGACTGCATATGATGACTATGTATCTATATCACAGGACTGCATATGATGACTACACAGGTGTTATTTCTGTTTTCTGTAGAGAAAAAAAACATGGTCAAAAAGCTGCTTGAAAAGTTAAGAAATCTGTCATCTGGGTTTGAATTGAAATATGACATCAGAGGAGATTATTCTGCAGAATTAAGTCAGACTTAAGATAATTTTCTCAACTTCTTCATTCACAAACATAAACTCAGACAAAAGAGAATTGTGGCCAGGAGAATTGTTTATGATTTAAAAAATTAAATAGGACACTAAGACTACTGGTATGATCGATAGTACCTGAAGATGGTGTATTTGTCTTAAGTATGGTGTAGGGAATACCCTGTACTTGAATTGAGACTTACAATCCCAGAAGATTGTGCCTAAGGACCTCTCACGAAGTATAGAGTTCAGTGCAACTTGCTCTTGAAATTAAGTGTAAGCTGTGTGTTTAGAAATAGGGTTTGAGCCTCCTCAGGTATTTCAAGTTATGACTGAGACTGTTGTCTTTCTCAGGTGAAGCACCGAGCTTCATCAACACCCTGGTGGACATTGAGGTTGAGCTGGACACCACAGTTGTACTGGAGTGCCAGGTGAAGGGCACACCGAAGCCACAGATCACCTGGATGAAGGACAATGTCGAGATCGACATCACTCTTGACAGATACACGTAAGAACTTCCAGGGATCTTCTTGCCCATCTTTTCTCTCTTTTAGTTTTGACAACAAGCATAGTCTGGAAAACAATGGCGAGAAGATGACTATGTGTCGAAATTGTAGATTCTGAATTTGACATGTGTGTTAAGAATGTATGCGTTATTATAATGCATTGAAGGTACACCTTATAAAGGAGTGACACTTGATATATTTCAGGGTTGAGCACATTGAAGAGACCGTACGGTTGACCATCCGCAATGTCCAGCCAGACGATGAGGCTGAATACACCATCAAGGCTGTCAACCCTATTGGTGTAGCCTCTTGCAGTGCTGAGGTGATCGTCCACCTTGAGGCACCAATCTTCATGCGACCTCTGGAAGACTACCCTGTCAAAGTCAAGGACAGTGCTCACTTGACCTGCGAGGTGAAGGGCATTCCTAGACCAGAAGTAACGTGGTTGGTTGATGACAAACCAGTGACTCTAGGTCCAAAGTTCCACACCACATATGAGGGACATGAAGTGACCTTGGACATTTCGGAGGTCACTCCAGAAGATGTCCAAGCAACCTACACTTGCCGTGCAACCAATGTGGCTGGAGATGCGTCCACTGTGGCTCACCTGATAGCCCAAGGTCGGTGGCCTGCTCATTATACAGGAGTGTATTATGCTTGCCTTGAGCAGTATGTCTTGTTGTGCATGAAGGCGTGTGTGATGCAAAATGCCCTGAAGTCTGCAGCCTTGGTAACGGCGACAGAGCAAAGGTTTACCCTCTGTAGTCTCAGTGTGTGTGTGTAACTGTCTTAAAACCTATACTGTATTGTGTATCTGCACGTGTGATTATCCAGCTGTGTAAATATACACATATCTATGGTTCTTTCTTCTCTGGCTGGGAGCTTTATAATTTCAAAGAATAGCTGAACAGTGTTGTGCTCTCTTCTTCACTATAACTGCTGTACTGGTTTCTCTAATTTCACCTCTTCAACTCTGCAAACTAATTTGGTTGGGTTGTGTGGAATTGAAGGGAAATCTTACTTTCCAAGGTACAAGCAGTGGAGAAAACGATTCAAAATCTGTGTCGCATGAATTTGAATGTACAACATTATTATCATGTATCAGAGCCAATTACTTTTAAACATACAGTATAATCACATATGCAGCTGCAAAGTTTCCGTTTATTTTCAATTTTGACAGAACATTTGTTTGTGTTTTTATTTATTAATAGTTATAGTACTGTTCATCCACCTCTGTGCATGTTAGTTCAAACACAAAGAATTATATATCCCTTGGAGACAGCATGTTCTGTGTTTGATTTTGAGTTTTTGTTTGATGTTTTGAGTTTTTGTTTGATGTTTTGAGTTTTTGTTTGATGTTTTGATTTCATTGCCCTGTTAATGAGTGCGTTTACACCTTACTCTCAAAGGCAGGTCACAGAGTAAACTCAGTTTAAGTAAGGTACATGTACAGTACTTGCAAGGTCAGCTAATTTGGCCATATTGGGCATTCTCTTTAGCTCTGGAAGATTGAATATTCTCTGGTACAAGGCAGGTATATTGATGCTCTTATGCTTACATGTGTATCATGACATTTCATGCAATGAGGCGGCCAAAAGATGTGAAAACGTTGGGTAAGGCGATACGCCATTGCTACTGCCATGTATATTATGCCTGCTTCCTGTTGTTTCACCACACAGAATGCATTAATTGTCATTGTTGGCCTATTTTTTTCATGATTTCCAGACGATTTTGCTTCTTCTTTACAGTGACCTCTAGTGGATTCAGTATTTTTCAAATGACATTTTTGGCTGAAGTAAGGAACAGTGATAGAACTGTAGGTTCCATTTCAGTGCACTAAAGTAACTGTTCTTTATATGCAAGAATTGCACAGAGATTCAAACCTTACTTCCAGCTGAACATAATGCCTTAAAGTAAGTTTCCCTTGTGTAGTCATGCTTAAATTAAGTTGACTCAACTTAATTGACACTATCCGTGAGAGTTAAGTGTAAACGCAATCATTGGTGTACTATACTTGTCGCCAGTGCATTTCGAATGCCACCATATTGTATGTGATTTGTTTTTTTTGTGACACTTAAGTTCCACTTGATGTTTGTTTTGTTGTTGCATTTTCTTCCTTACCCTGCTCCTCTCAGGCTTGTTTTTCTCCATTTGCTGATGTGTTTACATGTAATTACTTGCTGCTGCATTACGAAATAACCCTTGGTAAGATAATTGTATGGGATAAAACTCATCCTACAGAATTAAAACTTTACCTTTAATTACCTGTGATTAGCCTTGGTCCATTTAACAGAAAATTGACCAATAAAAACCTCCATTCTGTGAGTGTTACATTTAAATCAGTACCGAGAGTGCAAAGGGTCTTTCTTTGTAACAAAAAATAAAAGATGCTTTTAATGCCATTTCATGTTATGAAGATAAACTTTACAAGTACTTTCATTTGTCACATAAGACAACGTACATATTTAGTGTTAGGGATATTTGATCATCCTTTCTGTAGCTGATTTTTAAATCAAATATTTACAGACCTTACTGCTGTTAACCGATGTGTGATTTCTTTTCATGGTTGTCATTTATGTTTGTTAATTCCAAAGTATTATGATTAGAATGGTATGGTTTGAACAAGAAATCATTTGTCAGCCATGACATGGCGTATTATATCTTAGTAGTTTTGTTATCAATATACTGGTTTTGCAAAAAGAAACTTCAACGCAAAACAGATTATGTGATATATTTGATTATATCTATGGTATTGGACGTTGGATTAAGATTTGTTCTATCTTTTTGACTGGATGTGATATCATTTTTGGTGTGTACAATAAATCTGATTCACCAGAAAAGACAACGAAACCAAAGGAAGCATATTAAAAAAGTAAATTGAACGATAAACCAAGCCCACTGCTTTTGTTCTCAGGAAAGTACTAATTACTTTTGCAGGTTATCTTTCTTGTATAGTTTGGTTGTGGTTTGAGTAGAGAGTTATTGGTTCAAATATAGTATATTTCTCATAGAAAACTGACTTATTAGCGAACACATCTGAGCATTCTAAGCACCATCTCACGGTGGCAGATTCTTAAATACTGCATTGTAGAAACTTTTCTAGGTAGCGTTACTCGAGATGCTAAATTATTTGGGTATAGATTGTTTTAGTGTGCACTGTGGGTATTCCATGCTTGCCCTTTTATTTTAATTATTGCCTTTTGGAGTGTTGTTTTGTGTACACATGCATATCATAGCCTTCCCTTCGTGGTCGGCTGTGCGTTAAGCAAACAAACAAACAAATATCATAGCCCTTTTAGTATGTTTCAGCGACTGCATGGTGTAATGAATATGTTTTTTTTATGTTTTTTATTTAGTTCTGTATCATATTTTATTAATGATAAATACAAGGTGGAAACATTGTGACTAAAACATGAAATCAGAATCATGATTATGATATTAACTTGATCATAACTAAAAATGCAGCATTAACACCAACATCCTTCTTTGTCATATAGCTGCATAAACTCACACCTGTAACATCATCTGTTGTGAAGAACCTGTCTAGTTAGCTCCTGACATTTTTGAGGACTATATTCATTTCTGTCCCTATAAACACTGCTGAACATGATCTGAAAGTGCCTTTATCCTCTGTCTTATTACTAATCATGAACATGTTTCATAAGTTGACCAAATCACCTTCATTTCACCTATTGTGTTCTTGCTAACTTTGTTTGCCTTATTGTATCCAGATACTTTGTTTTAAAGCAAAATACAGCCATGTAATGTAACTCATAGTTATGACTTAAACCATTCCAGATACTTTGTTTTAAAGCAAAATACAGCCATGTAATGTAACTCATAGTTATGACTTAAACCATTCCAGATACTTTGTTTTAAAGCAAAATACAGCCATGTAATGTAACTCATAGTTATGACTTAAACCATTCCAGATACTTTGTTTTAAAGCAAAATACAGCCATGTAATGTAACTCATAGTTATGACTTAAACCATTCCAGATACTTTGTTTTAAAGCAAAATACAGCCATGTAATGTAACTCATAGTTATGACTTAAACCATTCCAGAAACTTTGTTTTAAAGCAAAATACAGCTATGTAATGTAACTCATAGTTATGACTTAAACCATTCCAGATACTTTGTTTTAAAGCAAAATACAGCTATGTAATGTAACTCATAGTTATGACTTAAACCATTCCAGATACTTTGTTTTAAAGCAAAATACAGCCATGTAATGTAACTCATGGTTATGACTTAAACCATTCCAAATACTGAAAAAAGAAAACAGCATTCCAACCTCCCCAATTAGGACAGGATCTTCAAACAAACAATCAAAAGATTTGAAAAAAAATTCATGTATATATATAAAAAGACAAAATAGCCAAGTTCGTTGGTAACTAGACCAGAAGTAGTGGACCAATCAGAAAAGGAAATTTGGCCAGTCATTTTTTCAGCCTGACTAGATGAATGAAAATTTGACAGTTCTCTAACTTACTTCCTTATATTTTAGAGCTTTTGTACTTGTAACTTTTTCCAATGACATTTGTCTTTTAACTTTAAATCTGTAGATTGTAGGCCATTTGCCTATCTTACATATTTCACATAATTGTTTTGTTATTGTAGTTTTAATAACTCCAACAAGAATTTGTTTTTTTCAGATATGAAGCTTTTTTTACTTTTTGAATTACATATTTTATTTGGAAATATGTATTTTTCATCTCAAGTATCCTTTTGCGGTAATTCCTACCTTAATTAATTCAAAGGTTCTACAAATAAACTGCTTTCATTACAAATTTTGTTTTGTGTGTTGTTTAAACATTAGTCACACTACCTACAATCTCAGAGAGAAAAGAGGGCGGAAAGTAAATAACAGAGAGAAACTGCATCACAGCAGACATATGCCTTCTTTGAAGGAACAAAAAATGAAAAAAGGAGGACACAGTACATAACGGACCACACAGAAACAGTGCTCCTTCAATGAACAAAACACACACACAAAGACACATGTGTGCAAACACAATTATCTAAAATTAATTATTGTCCAGAACAAAAGAGAGTTTGATCTTCACAAGGACTTGCAGGTTCAGAAGGTAATGTGGGGCGGGGATGTAGCTCAGTCGGTAGTGCGCTGGATTTGTATCCAGTTGGCCGCTGTCGGCGTGAGTTCGTCCCCACGTTCGGCGAGAGATTTATTTCTCAGAGTCAACTTTGTGTGCAGACTCTCCTCGGTGTCCGAACACCCCCGTGTGTACACGCAAGCACAAGACCAAGTGCTCACGAAAAAGATCCTGTAATCCATGTCAGAGTTCAGTGGGTTATAGAAACACAAAAATACCCAGCATGCTTCCTCCGAAAAACGGCGTATGGCTGCCTAAATGGCGGGGTAAAAAACGGTCATACACGTACAATTCCACTCGTGCAAAAAACACGAGTGTACGTGGGAGTTTCAGCCCACGAACGCAGAAGAAGAAGAAGAAGAAGGTAATGTTTTCATTCCAACAGATTTTTTTGTATTTTCTTACATTTTTATATGGGTCAGTGCAGTTCTTCACACCCCCCCCCCCCCTCACCCCCAATTCATTAGACACAGTTTGAAAAACCCCAAAAACTTGCCTTTTAGGGTGATTTGGTTGATATAATAATAAATCATTGGTATTCATTTTTTCAATTTTTATATTTAGTCAAGTTTTGACTAAATATTTTAACATCGAGGGGGAATCGAAACGAGGGTCGTGGTGTATGTGCGTGTGTGTGTGTGTGTGTAGAGCGATTCAGACTAAACTACTGGACCGATCTTTATGAAATTTGACATGAGAGTTCCTGGGTATGAAATCCCCGAACGTTTTTTTCATTTTTTTGATAAATGTCTTTGATGACGTCATATCCGGCTTTTCGTGAAAGTTGAGGCGGCACTGTCACGCCCTCATTTTTCAACCAAATTGGTTGAAATTTTGGTCAAGTAATCTTCGACGAAGCCCGGACTTCGGTATTGCATTTCAGCTTGGTGGCTTAAAAATTAATTAATGACTTTGGTCATTAAAAATCTGAAAATTGTAAAAAAAAATAAAAATTTATAAAACGATCCAAATTTACGTTTATCTTATTCTCCATCATTTTCTGATTCCAAAAACATATAAATATGTTATATTCGGATTAAAAACAAGCTCTGAAAATTAAATATATAAAAATTATTATCAAAATTAAATTGTCGAAATCAATTTAAAAACACTTTCATCTTATTCCTTGTCGGTTCCTGATTACAAAAACATATAGATATGATATGTTTGGATTAAAAACACGCTCAGAAAGTTAAAACAAAGAGAGGTACAGAAAAGCGTGCTATCCTTCTTAGCGCAACTACTACCCCGCTCTTCTTGTCAATTTCACTGCCTTTGCCATGAGCGGTGGACTGACGATGCTACGAGTATACGGTCTTGCTGAAAAATGACATTGCGTTCAGTTTCATTTTGTGAGTTCGACAGCTACTTGACTAAATATTGTATTTTCGCCTTACGCGACTTGTTTTAAATAATTTGATTATATATTAATTTAATGATTCAACTATTGATTTATCCATTTACATATTTCTTTTTATATCTATTTATTGAAATGTCAATGTGGTTGTAAGTTTGACGTTTTTCTCACTAACTTTTTACATTTTTTGTAACAAACTGGCTTTTGGAAGGTGATGGGTTTATTCAGCCTCTTCTTTTACTTTTTTTTTGTTAATCAATCATTTGCAGCTTTTTGTAAGCTAAATGTAATTGCTCTACTGCTTCTCAGTTATTTATTCTTTGTTGTTGTTCTCTCTCTCTCTCTCTCTCTCTCTCTATATATATATATATATAAAACAAAAAAATAGAAACATTGGTTACAAAGTGTGTGTAAACAGGCACTTGAAAAAAGTAGAAGTTTCCCTTGTCACATATTAAAGCATGATGGATTCCTTCCCTACCCTGAACCTGCATGCATTTCTAACTGGACTAATCTGACTATGGTATCAGCATTGACTAGTTTTGTTTCTTAATCTGACTATGGTATCGGTATTGGCTACTTTTTTCTCTCAAATATGTCATTTGAATATAAATAATTGTGACAATTTGTCATTTGATTTTTGTTGTTCTTTTTTTTCAGTTATTCATATTTTCTTTCTTTTTTCAGTTTCAGGCATGATTTTTATGATGATAAGCAAATCTGAAACAAATGTGAAACCAGTTAAAACAAGAAAAGCTTACCGTACTTTCCGGGTCATAAGGCGCGACTTTTTTCCTTGAGTTCGACCCCTGCGTCTTGTATAACGAAGCGCCTAATCCCTGTATGAAATACGAAAAAAATCAAAGAGACCGCCTGAGTACCAGTCAAACAACTTGTGATAATGCATGTTTCAGCTACTAGGTACTGCCCTGGCCAAGTTTCCTCGAGCTCTCAAGCCACCCAGCTATCACAATGGACCTGCCTTTGATCTCCCGCACACACAGAGCACACATATTTCCACTCTGTTAAACTCGGTCACTGACCGGTCACTGACCCCGGTGCGGGAAGTGTTTCCTCTCTCAGATATGACAGGGGAACCACCTCTCATGGCAAAAACTGGGTCATTTCCACTCTGTATTCTTCCTTTGATGTGCGGCTTATTTTCATTCTTCGACCGTTTGTTACCGGTATACTTTTTCAATTTTGGTGCGCCCTATCGGCCCCCTGCGCCCAATGGGTGACTGGATTACAATTTTTGTTAAAAAGAAGGGGGTGCGCCTTATGCGCTGTAGCGCCTTGTCACCCGGAAAGTACGGTAGGTGTTTTTTTCATTTTCTAAACACAATGAAACAGAATCAAATTCGGTCAGCAAAAGTGATTGAGGCTGTATGCAACTTCAGTCAAATGTTGTCTTATTCAAAATGCAGTGACTGTTAATTTATTATCATAGCAAGTTTCTAGGAATAAAGATGAATTTGATTGATGAGATGAGAAAAGGGTAGAGCAACATAAAGTGTTTTAATTTATCCACCTTTGTTGCATATTTTATGTAAAACGCATCACTCTGTTTACAGTGAATTTTTTCCATAAAACCTCAATGAATCGCTTCGTTTACAGTACCAGCGAGAATTCTCTCAGCACCTGAACCCATCAACACGGTACCAGGAGAGACAATCCAGATCACTGTGGACTTTGAAGGTACCCCAGCTCCCACAGCCTCTTGGTCTGTGGAAACTACACAGCTGATCCACGGTGAACATCACATCTTGCAGCAGACACCAACGTCAGCCACTCTGACCATCCCATCGGCAGATGTGTCCGACACCTGCACCATCACCTTGACCATTGAGAATGAATTCGGCAGAGACACTGTGTCTGTGCAAGTCACTGTCACTGGTGGGTGTATACAACAACCACACTGCAAGCTTAAGGTCATGAACACATTCAAAGACAGAAAACAGCTTGAGACAGTTACAATTCCTGAAAATGCTACTGGAGAATCAGAAAAGCCAGAATAACACAATTTAAAAAAATAAAACAAGCATGCAACATTGACGGGAATTGTGTGTGCTTAACCAGATGTGATGAGGTTCACACTATTTGCAGATTTGGACAAACTTAGTTTCAACAGGCTCTGCCATTTGAATTGCAAGCACGTTTAGTTTTATAGTAACATCTTATCTATATTTTTGTTAAATGGGTTTTTTTTCCTACTATTTAGTTGGCACAGGAGGATACTAAAGATTTTGCATATTTCTTTTAGCTCCCAAGGAGGAGGTGAAGCCTGTGGAAGAAGAAGCTCCACAGCTGGAAGCTCCCAAGTTCATTGTGCCTGCCAAGGATGTTGAAACACCAATCGGCAAGACAGTCAAGATCACCTGCAAGGCTAAGGGTGTTCCCATGCCAGAACTCAAGTGGTTCAAGGATGACAAGGAGGTCATCCCAGATGAAGAGGTCACCATTCTCACCAAGGACGATGGCGAAACGACGCTGACCATCACAGATGTGCAACCAGAGCATGATGGGACATACACCTGCCAGGCAACAAACCCTGCTGGCTCAGACAAAACCAAAGCAGAGCTCTTCGTGGAAGGTATGTGTTGATGCTCAATGTTCACAATGCAATACTATACAATTCAATGCAATGCAATGCAATGCAATGCAATGCAATGCAATGCAATATAATATAATAACTTTATTATTTGCTATATTGAAAATACAAACAAAACGTTGTCTTCAGATGTGTGCAATACAGATGCCTTGCTGCATCAAGGAGTGTGTGAAAGTGCACCAAGGACAATGGATGTGTTAGTACTCATGCACAATATATACGTACCTGTCAGTTGGAACAGGTACCCCCCGCGGGTTAGGGGGAAAAATTTACCCGATGCTCCCCAGCATGTCGTAAGAGGCGACTAACGGATTCTGTTTTTCCTTTTACCCTTGTTAAGTGTTTCTTGTATAGAATATAGTCAATGTTTGTAAAGATTTTAGTCAAGCAGTATGTAAGAAATGTTAAGTCCTTTGTACAGGAAACTTGCATTCTCCCAGTAAGGTCATATATTGTACTACGTTGCAAGCCCCTGGAGCAAATTTTTGATTAGTGCTTTTGTGAACAAGAAACAATTAACAAGTGGCTCTATCCCATCTCCCCCCTTTCCCCGTCGCGATATAACCTTCGTGGTTGAAAACGACGTTAAACACCAAATAAAGAAAGAAAGAAAGAAAGTTGGAACAGGTGCATCAGACCGAAAAGAACACTGTAAAATATATTTTGTCACAGTATTTAAACAGGTATAGCTCTTGTCAGAACTGCCCGCAGAGGAATTATTTCCATCTGACCTAGTTAGTAGTCACACTGTGAAGGGGGCACAGCATCTCTTCATTGTGCCACACCTGAACGCATGTTTGTTTTCAGAACTGCCCGAGGAGAAAGGATCTCCACCTGAGTTCATCAAGGTGCCTCAGCAGGTTGTGGCCCGTGAGCATGACAATGCCAAGTTCTTGGTCAAAGTCGTCGGCAATCCTAAACCGACAGGTACTTATAATATTTGTTTGTTTGGAATATTTTTCTGTTTAGAGAATGTGATGGGACATTAGAAGTTATAGACATATGGAGCTGTTTTATTAACAGAAGTTTGGATTTAATGTCTGAGAAAGAATAATTCTTGTGGCTTTAAATGAGTAAAAAAACACCTTCTTGCCAAGTTATTAAAAAGAAATTAAAAAAAAAAAATTACCATTCATGAGACAAACAATGTTAAATACCAAAAGTGATAAAAAGACAACAATAATGGAAAGGAAATTGAACCAAAAAGCAAAAGCAAACAGCAGTGAACCAAAAAAACTGAACAGAGAGGAAAGATCATGTGTTAGAGGGAAATAACTAAACAGAAGATAATTTATTGTGTTAAACAATATATGGAAAAGTGTGCTTTGTCTGCTTTTAAAAAACCAAACAACATGTGGAAACAACCACAACATAACAACATACGATGCAAAAACATCCAAAGTAAAATGTACTCCAGATATCTAGTCAAAGAAAGAAGAAAACGTATCGAAGAAAAGTGGCTAGTGGATATATCCTGGAAACACACACACACACACACACACACACACACACACACACACTGCTTATCAAAACTGGTACTGTATTAACAATAAATTAATAAATGAATGTGTTTTAAATATATAAATAAATAAAATAAATATAATATAGTAACAAAGTAGATAAATTAAAACAAATCATTTTAAAATGTTATTAAAAAACCAAGAATGAATAATAGATTAAGGGTCAATTAAAAAGATATATTTGATTAATATTTGTTGTGGATTGTTTATTTATTTATTCCTGTATTAATTTTAAAATTCTTTATTTATATTATTTATTCTTAATAGTTTATATTAGCAGTTTGTGTGTGTGTGTGTGTTCAGGATATCCTCTAATCACTTCTCTCCCCTATGTGATCTTCTTTCTTTGACGAGAGTTACTTCCCTTTACCACTTGGTTTGATCTTTCTCTCTCCTTTTTAATTGTCGATTCACTACAGTTTGCTTTTGCTTTGTGGTCAACTTTCCTTTCCTTAAATGTAGTCCTGAAGAAGCAAGCCTTCATAGGCAAACATTTGACAACATATTTTTTGCTGTCTTCATGTCTTTGTGAGTAAAGACTAATTACTTTTCAAATTATCAATTATTCTTAGTTTAGGTCTGCCATTCCTTACATGCAGTTTTTGGTACAGTACACTCTTCCAGGATAACTGCATTGTATTTTGAAGGGCACAGATGGTGTTTGTGTTTACTGAATGTAGACCTTCTGGTTGTTTGACCAAGGCATTTTATTTCAAATTTTCATAACTGATCTTTTTTTAAATTGAATAATAATTTTTGTATGTTTCATTTTAATTATTTTGTTTTTGAGATTTGAAATTTAAACTGAAATGTTGACAGTGACTTGGAAGTTCAACGAAGAGTTGCTGGAGAATGAGGAGCTGTACCACTTTGAGAAGTACGAGGACACCCACTGCCTGGAGATCAAGGACGTGGAGAAACAAGATGCAGGACCCTACACCTGTATTGCCACCAACACTGAGGGAGAGGCTGTCTGCCAGATTCCTCTCATCATCAATGGTAATTATAAGCTTCAGCTGCTTACAGTGTCAACATTGTAAGCCTGAGATGCTTTCAAATAAAGAGGAATGAAATCATTGTGAAGCACTACTATCTGAATTGTAAGCTAAATTAGCTGCTTTCAGGTAAAATGCTGTGAACAGTCAAATGTCCTCTCCATATGTAAACAGTAAAAAGGTTTTTCTTCTGTTCGTGAAGTGACTGAACAATTTCCGCCACTTATTATACATGTACTTATATATTTGGTCCTAAATCCTGTATTTTGAGTGTGTCTAGATGATTTGTTTGAACTGACTGAATATAAAATCCTGAATATGTATTGCACTGACCTTTACTTCAAGCATTATAATTGTATCATTTCCCCCCAGAAATTCCTCGTGAAGAGCGTCTTTCTGAGTCACCACTTGTGCTTAAGACGCCTGAAGAAACACAGCCACCAAAGTTTGTTGAGACCTTCAGTGATACTGTGAGTACTGTGATTTGTTTCTACTATTGAGTTTGGGGAAGTACACAGTATAATGTGTCATTTGGTATCTGTTAACTTGTTATATTTATATATAATATGCTTTTTTATGTCAATTGTCATAAGCGTAAAAGTATATATATATGTTAACAGGAACCTCGTGTCTGATAATATAACTGCAGAAATGATGTTGTTAATCGTCCAACGCTGAAGAAGAAGATGTTGTCCAAGACTTCTGTAGTCCTGTGTCCGTATATCATCTATTTCGAAGATTGGAGTTTGAGTTTTCAATCAACTTAATTTGTACTTTTTTTTTACTAACCTTTTGATTTCTTGTTCGGATACATTTTTATTTGTTTCAAAGGTTGAAATGTACTGATTATTTGACTGATGTTTATTCCAGACTGTAATGGAAGAGAAGGAACTGATCCTGACCGCCAAAGTGACAGGAATACCTCGTCCTGAAGTCACATGGCTTGTGTAAGTTCTTGTCACCTGTTGTCCCCATACCTCTCATTTTTGTCATCAGCCCTCGCATATCTGTACTGAGAGACCCACATCTTATTACACTTTGTGGTAAAATGATATGCTTAGATTGCAAGTTTACATGATACAGACAGGAACGCACATGAGCACACACACTTGCGCTAGTCCTGCATGCATTCTCATAAACATGCACCCAGGTACACATGGGTAGCCACACAAACACACACAGACATGTGCACACTACACACACACACACACACACACACACACACACACACACACACACCCCCCACAAACACATGGACTCCCTCTCTCTGTCCTTCCCTCCCCCCCCCCCCTCTCTCTCTTTCTCTCTTTCTCTCTCTCTCTTTTTCTCTCTCTCGTTCTCTCAACCCCATCCCAATTTTCACATGCAGTCACACTCGCCTGTTTTATCCTGCAGGAATGGACGTGACCTGGTCTTGTCACCCAACATGAAGACTTGGCATGACGATGAGAAAGTCAAGCTGAAGATCAGCTCTGCCAAGATGAACCAGGAAGGAACATACACCTGTGTGGCCACCAACTGCGCTGGCAAGGACGAGGTCTCCGCCTTTATCACTGTGGAAGGTGGGTCTAAAGCTACAAATAACAGACAGTAAAAGTATCTACCACAGGTGTAAGCTTTCAGAAGGATTTATTTGAGTACTTTTGCTTGCATGGTTCTGTAAATGATTATTATGCATTACAGTGGATAAGCTTTCAGTTTTGCTTGTACAGTGCCACACTTATAATAGGTTCACTGCATCAGGTAATGTAACCCGAGCAATGTGAAGAGTCTTCCGTGAAGCCAATTCTGTGGAAGACAACAGCAGAAGACCTGGAGAATATTTGTTGTACACATGTTGTACTTACTTTAGTTAATTGTTACAGGCAAGTCAGAGCCTCCAGTGTTCACCAGACAGCTGCCCAATCGGGAGGTGCGAGAAGGACGACCGGTCAAGTTTGAGTGTGCTGTCAAGGGTCTGCCTCAGCCTGAAGTCAAATGGTCAGTACTGCTTTCAAACTACATGTCTTTTTTGTTTTCTTCAGTCAATGCCTTGCTGTAATCAGTTTCCCTAAATTCTTCAAGTTTAATTATGTATAAGTGCTGTAATGTGTCCAGTATGATAATTATGTAAGTTCCCCAATTTCTTTAAGTATAGCTCTGTAAGTTCTCTGATCTCTTAAAGTGTAATCATATATTTTTGAATGCTTAGTTGTCTGAGAAATGTAATTATCAGTATGTCTTACTTGGCTTGATCAGACCATTGCCTACTTGTTTTATTATCAGGAGATTTATCTGTCTTCTTGTTTGACCAGCTTCCTTTTGTGTGAGGTTATTCTGTGTGGGAACACGACTTTAATCCTGTGTATGAATGACAGTTTAGCACTTGCAGCTGTTTGACCAAGATTGTTTCTTAATAAATGTTACCTAGATCGTTTGCAAATGTGTGACCTGCTTACTTTTATTTTTAGGTTCCTCAATGAGCAACCTGTTGAACCCGGGCTTCGTTTCCATGTGGATGAACGCGCCAGCTTTGCAGATGTTGCTCATAGCTTGTCTATCGAGCCCACTGAGGTCGAGGATGCTGGCATGGTCAAGGCCGTTGCCACTAACAAAGCAGGCGAAGACACCTCTGAGGCGAAACTCATCATTGATGGTTGGTCAAAGTATTTCTGTTCATCTGCTAATTATGAAAATATTTTTGAGTTATAATGTGGTTAACTCCTCCGAAAACGGCGTATGGCTGCCTAAATGGCGGGGTAAAAAACGGTCATACACGTAAAATTCCACTCGTGCAAAAAACACGAGTGTACGTGGGAGTTTCAGCCCACGAACGCAGAAGAAGATAATGTGGTTAAAATAATGAAAAAGTCATTGTAACTGATTTGCTTGAATCGGTCTTATATATTAACTGTACATGTCATATGACATAGTGAAGGTTTTTATTTGACAATGATAACATCATGGTTTTTTTTTCTTCCCCACCAACAGAGAAGAAAGAGAGCCCCAAGTTCATCAAGAAATTGGAGACATACGAAGTCCTGGAAACTGAGACCATCAGAATGGAGGTGCAAGTCTCCGGCAAACCCAAACCTCATATCACATGGTACGTCCTTCTTAATATTTGATTTGTATGTTTGTCTAAGATGTGTCCAAAATGTTCTACCTTTGTTATTTTGTACAAGAGATAAGCTGAAGACGATTTTCCCCATAAACTAACTGCCCATAATACACAGGTTTAAACATATGGCATCAAAAGGTGCAGAAGATAGTTGGTATTGTTTTTAACATTAACGGTATTGACATATGTGGAGTTTGTGAAATAAGATGTGTGTATGAGCAGTCTGAATCAAGCTCTGCAAACAATTATTTAAACATTGAAATGATATTGTGCTGCTTTGTTGACAGGCTAAAGGGTGATCAAGAGCTGCAGGCTTCAGAAACAGTTCACATGGAAGTGGATGGCCAGACACACACCTTGGTCCTGGAGAAATGCACCATGACCTCTGCTGGTCTGTTCACGTGTCGCGCTCAGAACCCATCTGGTCAGCTGTCCTGCAATGGACGTCTCAAAGTCATACGTAAGTACGAATGTTTTAGCTGTGAGAGCTCAATGTCAGCCTTCAGAGTAATGAACATGTGCATATGCTATTGTTTCTCTTTTGAAGAGAAAAAAGCGGAAATGGGTTGTCTGTAGAAAATCAAAACACTTTTTTTAAAAAGACGTCCCTTTGTTTCTTATAGCTTGCAGAAAAGATTATATTCCTGAAGATATGGTTGACATATTATCAGTTAGTCTTCTAATTTGATGATTAGATGTAGAATTGATGATATTTCATTTGCATATAATATTTCATTTGAATATGATGGTTTTGATTTTAATGTGGTTATATCTTTAGGTGTATAATAACTTGGCTTTAGTCTTTTTTATCAACCCAGCTAAGTATAACTTTTCTGTTTAGTAAAAGCTTATTGAATGCATTTCTTTCCAGTTTATTGTTCTGGTTTACATTGTCTTTTTTGTTATATTTAGTCAAGTTTTGACTAAATATTTTAACATCGAGGGGGAATCGAAACGAGGGTCGTGGTGTATGTGCGTGTGTGTGTGTGTGTGTCTGTGTGTGTGTGTGTAGAGCGATTCAGACTAAACTACTGGACCGATCTTTATGAAATTTGACATGAGAGTTCCTGGGTATGAAATCCCTGAACGTTTTTTTCATTTTTTTGATAAATGTCTTTGATGACGTCATATCCGGCTTTTCGTGAAAGTTGAGGCGGCACTGTCACGCCCTCATTTTTCAACCAAATTGGTTGAAATTTTGGTCAAGTAATCTTCGACGAAGCCCGGACTTCGGTATTGCATTTCAGCTTGGTGGCTTAAAAATTAATTAATGACTTTGGTCATTAAATATCTGAAAATTGTAAAAAAAAAATAAAAATTTATAAAACGATCCAAATTTACGTTTATCTTATTCTCCATCATTTGCTGATTCCAAAAACATATAAATATGTTATATTCGGATTAAAAACAAGCTCTGAAAATTAAATATATAAAAATTATTATCAAAATTAAATTGTCGAAATCAATTTAAAAATACTTTCATCTTATTCCTTGTCGGTTCCTGATTCCAAAAACATATAGATATGATATGTTTGGATTAAAAACACGCTCAGAAAGTTAAAACAAAGAGAGGTACAGAAAAGCGTGCTATCCTTCTTAGCGCAACTACTACCCCGCTCTTCTTGTCAATTTCACTGCCTTTGCCATGAGCGGTGGACTGACGATGCTACGAGTATACGGTCTTGCTGAAAAATGGCATTGCGTTCAGTTTCATTCTGTGAGTTCGACAGCTACTTGACTAAATATTGTATTTTCGCCTTACGCGACTTGTTTTGTTTTCCAGCTGTCAAGAAACCTGACTTCAAGCGCAAACTGTCAGACACCCTGGTCCCACAAGGAGGAGTGGCCAAATTTGAGTGCCAGGTGGTTGGCGTTCCATTGCCAGAAATCACTTGGTGAGTTTGCACAAACTTCAGTTAAAATGTAATGGCATGCAGGATAGAATTTTGATGTGTAGGATTGATGGAGCTTCTGTTTAGTTTGTGTTGCAAAAATTTGTAAGTTAGCAAAAAACAAAACAAAATCAAACTGTAAATACCATATCACACAGCTGTAATAGGGATCTTTTTCAGTAGAGATAAGCAGTAAAGAAAGTTGTCATTCCCTTCTACGTGTTTTTCAACAGTCGTAGGAGAAAAATTAAAAGATATGAGTGACACATTCATTACACAGCTGTATTAAGAATCTTGTTTTCCAAATGAGACGAGCAGCAATGAAAGTTGTGTTGATTTCCACAGGCTCCTCAATGAAGAAGAGCTGCAGGAAGCAGAAAATATCCGCTTTGAGGTGCAGCCCAAACTAGGTCTCTACACACTGGTAATCACGGACGCTGTCCCCTCCATGCAAGGCGAGATCCAGGCTGTTGCCAAGAACAACGGAGGAGAAGTCCTCTGCAAAGCCAAGCTTGAGGTCCGCGGGCGTGCCCCCACGTTTTTGGAAACGCCTCTCAAGTGTACTGTGTTGGAAGGTAAACAGTATTGTTGTATTTTTGTAGTTGTGTGTGTGTGTGTGTGTATGTGTGTTTGTTGTGTATGTGTGTGTGTTGTGTGTGTGTGTGTGTGTGTGTGTGTGTGTGTGTGTGTGTGTGTATTGCTAAGCTTTGAGAAATAAACTTTGGTTTCAAAATGTCATTTCTTGAAAATAGATAGGAAAACCTTTACCTTTGAAAAGATCCCCATTCCAAACCTCATTCTGTATGTGGTATGAATTCAGCATACTTCTGACCCCCGCATCCTTTACGATCAAAACTCCTTAAATGACCTTCAGCAATAGCTGTAACAAATAATGAGAGGAACATTAAATCAGTGTTTTGTTTTTCCGCCACTTTCAGCTCACGAAGCCCAGTTCCGCTGCATCGTTGATGGCGAACCTACGCCGAACGTGGAGTGGTCCAAGGGCAAGTGGATGAAGCTGCAGGATGGAGGACGCAACAAGGTCTTCTATGACGAGAACACAAAAGAACACGTCCTCTGCATTAGCGACATCAAACCCAAAGATGCAGGAACATACACTGTGACCGCCACCAACGAGCACGGCACTGAACAGGCGCCTGCCACTCTCATGGTGACTGACAAGCTGGAGGAGGTTGTAGACTGGAAATCACAGCTCAAGCACAGGTCAGTTACAGAGCAATTGAGCCTGTCATCTTATGCAGTGCAACCCCCCTTTTTAGACCTGATTTTGTTTGTGACGTAGTGTAACATGAGTCTTGAAACTAGGAGAAATGATGGTTTACACCAACGCTTCTCAGGTACAAATCTTGTATCTTTTTTGCTCTGGTTGGGGAAGAAAAGGCATATACCTGTAATTTGATCACCTAAAACTGCAACACTTACAACATTACAGCCTGAGTGTCTGATTTATTCAGTTCTAGTACACTAGTATTTGGGCCAAAGGAAGCACCTGAAAAGGTAAAAAAAAAAATCCATTCAAACTCTGCTGATCACTTTTCAAAATACAAGAATGGTAAGTTTATGGAATATGTTTCATTGACAGGACAAAACATTATGTTCCATAAATATACCATTCTTGCTTCTCCTTCTTGGCTTATGAAGTTTTAGCAGGCAATCTGTTTCTGACTTCAGTAGGTCATTGCCAAGATTATCATATCTGTATCATATTTTTTTTTTCACAATTTTTTTTCATTCAGAAAAGGTTACATGCATGCATTCAGGTTCACAGTACGGGAAAGGCAATTCAGAATATTATGACATTGACAAAAACACCTTATGTATACAATGGCAGAAAATAAAGTGGTTTTTTTTAATATAAAAGCAGGAAAGTGTGTGCAGTTATTCTTGTATCAGCTCTGTGTACGCAGCCCACTTATGAATGTATTTGTCGTAACTCATTGTAATCTGATGTACTTGTTTGTCTATTTTGTGAACATATGCAAGTTCTCTGAGGTACATGTTGAGAGTTGGTTGGACTTTAGCAAGTCTACACTTATAAACAAAAAACTTGGCAATTAATAATATGTATGAAAAACCTTCGTCGACTTTTGTCTTATTGTCATTGCCAAACAGTACAAGAGTAGGGTTCAAAGCAAGTCGGGTACAATTTGCACATTTCTCCCTTAGGCAATTGATAAATGCATTCCAAAAAGTCTGTATCATATTTTGTTCAACTGTATTGTATACTCATGAAACGTTCCTGTGTATTATGTGACAACAGAGAGGTGCAGCGAGAGAAGGAGGATGACGAGGGAGGATGGGACGTTCACCTCAAACACTGGGATGAGGAGGAAGTCAAATCTCCTTCCCCCGAAGAGAAGCCAAAGCCAGCTTCACCCGAGGTTGAGCGTCTTGAGTACCACCCTGGCGAAAAGAGAGAGAGACCAGATGTAAGCTTTTTTTCATGTTTAGCCAGTATTTATGAGGTGTGTTTGAATAAGAATAGACATGTTTCTAAACCAAACAGTTTATTTACACGAATTGAAAACATTAAAAAAAAATGTATTGCTAAGATTTTATATACAATCAGATTTGTTAACTTTAACAGCAACAACAAAATACATGCTCATGTATGTCCGACCCAGATGGCTTCCCTTCTTTCTTACGTAACAATTAGGTATGAGTTGAAGGAAGCCTGCATAACTAATAGTTTTATCAAAATAAGTTACTGTTTGCTCCAAAGAATAAAAGAAAGAAACATTCTCTTAATCTCCACACCCTTTGCAAATCCATTTCAGCTTGAGACAGCAGAACCACTTCACTTTGAGATGGCTCCCCGTGAGCATGAGGAGCTCGAGACCTTTGAGCGCGCCAAGCCCACGGCAGCTGTAGCTCCAGCAGAAGAAGAGGAGGAGAAGACTGGCTACGTCAGAGCTCCCAGGACCATGGACACAGAGGAACTGGAGGAGAGAACCCTCTACATTCCAAAAACCAAGGTACTTGGGCTTACTTGATTTTTATATATTTATTTATCTATTGATTTATTGATTGATTTATTGATTGATTTGTTGATTGATTTATTGACTGATTTGTTGATTGATTTATTGATTTATTTATTGATCGATTTATTGATTTATTTACTTATTTGAGAATTGGATGGATGGAATGAGTAAGCCATTTGATGGTTCAAGTATGGATTGCCTGTTGGGTTTTCATAAATGTTTCACTCTACCTGTCTGAATTTGCCCATCTTTGAAACCCTTTTGTATTAGTAATGGTGTCAAAACGAAACAGTGTTTTAACCACTTAATTTTGTCTTTTCCAGTGGAAGTGGATTGTTCCTCTGGAGGATGCTCATGTGAAGGAGCGAGAGCTGGCCACGTTTGAATGTGAATGGGCCATCCCCAACGTCACGGTCGTATGGAAAGTAAAGGGCGAGGTGATCGAGGCCAGCCCCAAGTACGCCATCTACGCTGACGGCAAGAATCACAAGCTGCTGATCAGCAAGTGTCGACCCAAGGATGAGGGCCCGGTGTCCTGTGCTTACAGTGATGTCGTCACTGAGGCCAACCTCACTGTCGAGCGTGAGTATTCTTCTCTGGGTTGAGTTTATAGTACCCACACATGAGAATCTTCAGACTTTTGGCTGAAATTAGACTGAGCACCAGAGATATAATTTCAGAGCAATTGTATGGTTCATGCCTAGAATTTCTACATTATGAGTGAGTCGTAGTTCATGTTCAGACTTTTTCATTCATCCAAGTTCCCATGTCTTAGTACCTTTAGCAACTGTGGGTTCATTCAGTTTGTCTTTTCATTACATTTTAAATAAAGCATGATGCATGACTCACTAATGTTATTTGAGTTTCAAAATGTTGTTGATTATGACTGTTCTATGAAAAACAAAACAAGACAAACTAGAAACGTACATTTCTTTGAGAAAACATTACCTATCTTAAAAAGGGTAAGGTCAGCATAAGAGAAAACCCAACTGAAATAATGTAAAAGAAAGGCAATGACTTAACACTGATGAGGGCTGCCTGCTGTTCACCGAAATCTTTTCCTGCCTTTATTAGTGCTTTATAATTTCGTCAAAACCTTTATCACGATTCTTTACTTTTTACATTTAGTCAAGTTTTGACTAAATGTTTTAACATACGAGGGTCGTGGTGTATGTGTGTGGGTGTGTCTGTGCATGCGTGTAGAGCGATTTAGACCAAACTACTTGACCGATCTTTATGAAATTTGACATGAGAGTTCCTGGGAATGATATCCCCGGACGTTTTTTTCATTTTTTCGATAAATACTTTTGATGACGTCAAATCCGGCTTTTTGTAAAAGTTGAGGCGGCACTGTCACACCCTCATTTTTCAATCAAATTGATTAAAATTTTTGTAAAGCAATTTTCGACGAAGGCCAGACTTTGGTATTGCATTTCAGCTTGGTGGCTTAAAAATTAATTAATGACTTTGGTCATTAAAAATCTGAAAATTGTAATACATTTTTTTTTTATATAAAACGATCCAAATTTACGTTCATCTTATTCTACATCATTTCCTGATTCCAAAAACATTTAAATATGTTATATTTGGATTAAAAACAAGCTCTGAAAATTAAAAATATAAAAATTATGATCAAAATTAAATTTCCGAAATCGATTTAAAAACAATTTCATCTTATTCCTTGTCGGTTCCTGATTCCAAAAACATATAGATATGATATGTTTGGATTAAAAACACGCTCAAAAAGTTAAAACGAAGAGAGGTACAGAAAAGCGTGCTATGCAGCACAGCGAAACCACTACCGCGCTGAACAGGCTCGTCAGTTTCACTCTGTTTTGCACAAGCGGCGGACTACGGTCATTGTGAAAAAATGCAGTGCGTTCAGTTTCATTCTGTGAGTTCCACAGCTTGACTAAATGTAGTAATTTTGCCTTACGCGACTTGTTTTATGTTCCAGCCGTCCCTGCTAACTTCACAGCCCACCTGTCCGACACAGAGGGCAAAGAGAACACTTGTGCCAAGTTCACCTGTACCACTAACGATGATGAGTTACCTGTCCAGTGGTTCATCAACGGTAAACCCGTCACTCCTTCAGACAAGTACCAGATCGACTCTGACGGCTGCAACCACACCCTCACCATCAACGACTTGTCTCCTGAAGACAATGATTCTGAGGTCACTGTGGTTATCGGTGACAACAAATCCAGTGCCAAACTCAATGTGCAAGGTCAGTTTCAATCCTTCTGTGTTTCTATGTGTGTGTGTGTGTGATTGTCAGTCTGTCTGTCTGTGTGTCTCTCTCATTCTCTCACTCTCGAGATCTGTCTCTGTCTCTCTCTGTCTCTCTGTCTCTCTCTTTATCTCTCTCTCTCTCTCTCTCTCTCTCTCTCTCTCTCTCTCTCTCTCTCTCTCTCTCTCTCTCTCTCTCTCTCTCTCTCTCTCTTAATTTGACAATTAATTTGACAATTGTACTTAAAATGCAGTATGACAATTTATTTTTAAATTTGTATCTGTATATACATTTATAATGTGTTAAGTTTGATGTGATAGTTCTTTGATTATATTGTTTTCTGTTCTTGTTGACCCTATATTAGGGCGAGGGCTGGATGTAAAAAAGCAATATTCTTGCTTATCTATTACCCTCGATAATAAAGATTTTGTCTTGTCTTGTCTCTCTCTCTCTCTCTCTCTCTCTCTCTCTCTGTCTCTGTCTCTCTCTCTCTCTCTCTCTCTCTCTCTCTCTCTCTCTCTCTCTCTCTCTCTCTCTCTCTCTCTCTCTCTCTCTCTCTCTCCTCTCTCTTACTCCCTCGCCACTTTCCCTTCTTTCTTATCCTTCATTGCTTGTTCTGCTATTTCTTTCTTTGTGTGTCTTTCACAGTGTATGTTTTTGTTTATTCATCATACTAAATGTCTTATTCCAGAAATCTCTGTCGAGTTCACTGTGCCACTCAAAGACGTTACAGTGAAGGAAGGTACTGATGCAGAGTTTGAATGCACTCTGAACATTCCTGTGGACAAGAGCAAGGTGCGCTGGTTCATCAACAACAAGGAGATCCAGGAAGATGAGAAGTACGAATTCTTCATCGAGGGAACCATCCAAAAACTGCTCATCAAAAACGCAAGCACTGTCGATGCTGGAACCGTTACCATCAAGATCGGTGACAAGGAATCCTCTGCCAAATTCACAGTGGAGGAGGTTGCAGTAGAGTTCACTCTGCCCATCAAAGACCAGACCGTGTACGAGAAATCCACGGTGGAGTTTGTGTGTGAGCTGAACAAAGACATCGAGAAAGTCAAGTGGTTCCTGGACGAAGAAGAACTAGAGGCTGGTGATGGCATTCAGTTCATCAAGGAGGGTCCTCTGCGCCACAAGCTCATCATCAAAGACGTCATCTTGGACGATTCTGGTGAGATTAAGGTCAAGGCTGCTGACACCACCTGCACAGCTGAGCTGCTGGTCCAGGAACTTCCCACAGACTTTGTTGTCCCGCTCAACGACGTTAGCGTCATGGAGAGGGAGACGGCAGAGTTTGTGTGCGAACTGTCCAAGGATGTGGACAAAGTCAAGTGGTTTGTGGACGAGGTGGAACTGAAGGAGGGTGACCGTGTGCAGTTTGTGAAGGAGGGTCGCAAGCACAAGCTGTTGATCCAAGACTGCACTGTGGATGACGAGGGTCTGATCACCGTACATGTGGATGACAAGAAGACATCTGCGTCACTCTTCATCAGAGGTAGGTATCACCTGCAAGCATGGTTCATATGCAATGTCACAATTTTACATCATGATCTGTAAGAAATGATCCACCAGTCACTGCTTGATCAGAGGCTTTTAGATTTAAGAATGGCAGATCTAGCTGGATGAATGTCGATGTCATGTTATAAAAATTCAACAGAAGTGCTTCTGGAAGCAAAATTGTTTGATAGATAATACTACATTCCACCCAAAGTGACAAATATTTTCTTGTCTTTTTCAAACAGAAATGCCACCAGAATTCATCAGGCCTCTCCAGAACCAGGAGATCAACGAAGGTGAGTCTGTCACCTTTGAGTGTGAGCTGAACATCGATAACACCACCGCCAAATGGTTCCATGAGGGTCGTGAAATCAGCGACAATCCCCGCTACAACATCGTGAGGGATAAAACTGTCCATCGCTTGATCATCACCGATGCCATCTTGCCAGATGCCGGAGACATTACTGCTAAAGTGGAAGACAAATCCACCACGGCAACACTCACTGTGCATGGTAAGTTTTCTTATTTTGTCTTGATAGCTTTTTGCTACCATACACCAAACTCTCCTCCATTTTCTTAAATTTACTGTACATAGAACTGAAGAATCGTATGCACATTTCCACATGCAGATGGAAATCGATTTAATCTGTGTGAACTCAAATATAACATGACAACAGTGCAGTGCAGTGAATAATTGGTTTGTCTTCAAAATGAAGGTTTGAAATTCCACCAAGCTGGTAGTTATTAAAGTGACCTCTGCGCAGCCTCTGTATCTACATACATCTACTTTGCTTGTACAACAGAGGTACCAGTAGACTTCAACGCAGAGCTCAGCGAGGTGATGACAGAGGAGCACAAGATGGCCTACTTCAAGTGCCAGGTCAACAAGGACGACATCAACGTGGCCTGGCTCAAGGACGGTCAAGAACTGACCCCCAGCAACAAGCACATCATGGAGCAGGAAGGCCGCAGTCACACCCTGGTCATCAAGGACGTGGACAAGACTGACGTGGCCGAGTATTCTGTCGTCGTGGGCGACAAGAAGAGCTCGGCTCGCTTGCACCTCGACGGTAAGTTTGGAAGTTGGGTGTGACGGTCTTTATTTTAAAAAAATTTTTTATTGCTACCTTTGTTTTGTCTCCCTGGACCATTTGCATGGGGGTCTGCTGAGTTGTTTAGTGAGATTAGTATTGGATTTGAATATTCTTTTGTGCTGTACTGCAGATTTTGTTTGTTGTTGCACTGCTTAAGTGCTGCACGGTTGTGCTTTTTTCTTTTTTGTAAATATGACAGTGATATGCTGAAGTTTTGCTGTGTCTTACAGCAGAAAACGACTGTTTGAAAGATAATTTGAGTATCTTGTAAGATGAAAAATTTTTTGGTTACTTTTTACTTGCAAATCACCGTCTGATTTGAATTTAGTGTTTTGAATTTTGCTTGAAAATTAATGTTCACCTACGCAAGCATTTTTAGCGTGTATTGGTAGTCTCACATTTTGCATATCAGAAGCTGCACTTGCATGAAGGATAGATGACAGTGATGTTGATAGAACTGCTTTGTGGAATGAAAAGTGGAATGAATTGTACCCCTATACTTCAGTCTGTTGAGTCTATTTATGGTGGCTGTAATTCTGTGATATCCGGAAAGATATATGTGCAGTATTGGTCACCTTCACCTCACTGGAAGAAAAAAAAGAGAGAAAAAATAATTCTTGAACGTCATATCCTGTTTTTAACAGCCGGCCCTTTCCAAAAGCAATATCCATTTCATTTGTTGCATAATGACATTTTTTCAATACAAATTTGACCAAAAGCAATGAAGTTGACCAAAACTCATCCTTGTGATATGTATTTTTTCATTACATGTGTGGGCACAATGAGAAACCATTTTTTTGTTTATTGTCTTTGTTGCCTGATTTCATTTGGAATTAAAGTTCAAAAGTGTGTGTTTTGATCAAGATGTTCCTTCTTTGAATTTTTAAGCAACACATGTAATTGGTATTTATATAATTTGGAAAAATAAGGTATTCCTTCTTTCATACATTGCACATTTTTCTTTTTCTTCTTTTAATGTCATGATCATCAATTGTCAAAAAGGGAACATCATGAACAGACAAACACCAAGGAATCCCCTGATACATTTTTCTGCATGTTTATTTTCAGTTTTTTATAATAATTTGTTTAAGTGTGTTAAAATGTTGTGAACAGGAAAAACATTTTTGTCAATGTGTGTATCAGCTTTGTTATGTGTCTGCTTTGAATGGTAACTCCTGTTGAGGAAATTGTCTCAGTGTTTGCTAACCATTAACTTTTTGAACTAGAGAGTTTGTGACAAAGAAATAAAGTGCAAAAGTATTGTATTTGTTTGGTGTTTCATTTCCCTTCAATTTGTAATCAACTTTCCTTTGTGTGAATTTCCCTCAGCATAATTAGCTTTGCAGTGAATATATTTTCCTGTATTTTAAACTAAGTATGCCTTTTTGAGTATAAAGGAAAAGGCAGGCAGATGATTATCTCTATTACTTATTTTGACAATGCATTTAAAAAACGCATGTCTTTTAAGTGTCACAGCTACTAAAACTTCAGTGGGTGCTTGTTAAGATTAACTGTCAGGTGTCTCCCTATGTGCACTGTGCCCCCCCAATTCCCCTCACCCCTACCCTCACACCTTCCCCCCTCCCCCTCCCCTCCCCCCAAGGTAAACATAAAAGTAAGGATCATCAAATTAGTTTTCTTTTTTGGGTTGTATTTTCCGCCGCATGCTCAGTACAGTGGTACCTGTGATGTGAGGCGCCTCTGATGAGAGGACACCTTCCAATAAAGGACACCTCTCATAGTTCCTTTATCTATTTATTAGCTGAACCAAAATATGTCTGCCATGACAGGCCACCTGCAATGTAGGGACACTGAGCTGGTTCCAATGGCACCCTTTTTTATCACAGGTACCACTGTTCTCAAGAAATGTAGGTGTATAGTTCTCATATAGAGGAAATTCCTGCATACAATCTCTTGCTTATTAGCTGTGGGTACTATTGCCTAACGGTATCTGCTTGTTGTTATCACCTCACTTCCCACTTTGTACTTGGTGACTTGTATGGTGCTGAATGCATTTGCCAATAGCATGACTCTGGGGCACCTGCATGGCTGCAGTATCTGAATGGTGTTGCATGCTTTGTAGACGTCATCTTGTCAGCATCACCCTTTGGCTTTGACTGTAGCTGTTTGTATGTTGCTGCTGCATGTGTAAGTACATTCTTTATCTTCTGAATTTCTGCTTTTAAATACTGTAAATAATTTTTCTTTCAAATGAATAAGAAAATTGAATATCTTTTGAATTTCTTTCATAGCCTTTTTTTGTCTGTTGACTTTAAACAATAACCTTTTTCTGAGTTTGTGGCATATTGAGTGACAGTAGGTGTATTTATTCACATGTATACTTAGATTTTGATCATCAAGGTATCAGAACTGCAGTACCTGCTTTTTCTCTGTATCATAAAATGCATTGTACAGTCATCTTATTTCCTGAATATTTATTAGCTAGAATGTGCAGTATGATAATTCCATTTTAAATTATCTGATGTAAACATACTAAAAAAAAAGAAGGTGGGGAGGGATGAAAAGTGATTCAACTTTAGTATGATTGTTATAGAGCTAATTATTAGTGCATATGCCTGTATTGCTAGCTTTCTAGTTGCATCGTGAAGTTTGTTTTTCAGAGCCTTACTAACTTTTGCCTTGCAGAAATCCCTCTAAACCTCAACCTTTCGGTCAAACGTGTAACTGTGGACGCGGATACTGTTGCCGCTTTCATTTGCACACTTTCCAAAACTGGCATGCGTGTGTCATGGTTCCGTGGCGACAGGAAGCTGTACCCTTCCCGCAAGTACGAGATTGTGGACGAAGCTCGTACCCACAAACTTCTAGTGCATGAATTGAGTGAAGACGATTATGATGACTATGTTGTGGTGATAGGCAGCCGACGCATGACTGGCTTTTCGCTCCGAGAAGGTTAGTCCGTCTTTGTCATGGCATGAATGTTTGCTTCATTCTTGTTCTTTTAGTGTGCATGAAAATAATTCTGTTTTGACATGTACCTTGACAAGGTTGTTTTTTGTGGGACTAAAAATGCTAGAACATGAACACAAACTTAATAGTTTATCTGTTGCTTAGTGCAGTATGTGGTAAGGCTTTCTGTTGTTTCTGTGTGCGTGTGTGTGTATTTGTGCGTGCGTGTGTGTATGTGTGTGCGTATATGTGTATGTGCTTGTATGTGTACATCTGTGTGTGTGTGGTGATCTATGTTTTGTTTGTGCTTTGTGACATTTCACAGTTCTTGTGTTTTAACTATTGTGCCTGAACTGATTTCAAAACATTGTTTTTTTTTCTTTCTGCAACAGAAGCTCCTCTGGAGTTCACAATCCCGCTGTCAGAGCAGACATGCAGAGAGGGAGAGACTGTCACGTTCATGTGCGAAGTCTCAGAAGAAAATGTGCCAGCCACCTGGTTCAAGAACGGTGTTGCCCTCGAGCCATCTGAGAACATTACAATGGAGGTTGAGGGCAAAGTTCACCGCCTGACACTGAAGGACACTCAGCTTGATGACGCAGCTGAGTACACTGTTGTGATCAAGACCAAGGACAGCAGTGCTAAACTCCATGTCCAAGGTGAGTCAAAGGCAGATCAAAGAGAAAAAATATCTGTCTATTTTAGTCATTGTGTTTTAATATGTCTGTCTGTCTGCCTGCTGTTGTGTAACTGTTTGTCTGTATACATTACTCTAAATGTCTGTGTCTGGATACTTTTTGTGAAAATACTCAGTTTATTTATTGGAATATTTTTTTTAAAGTCAGCGATAGATAATTAGTCATCATTCAGCTCCTCTTCATTGGTATTTTCTGATACTAATTCAGACTTGACTGACTAACGCAGAAAGCTGTATAGTTACATTTAAGTTCCAAAAGTTCCAAAAATAAAATGTAAGTGCATTTTCTTTCTCAAGAAATTGAAGCAGAGTTCACCATCAAACTTGAAGACAAAACGGTTGATGAGAGTGAAACAGTCCAGTTCACGTGCGAGGTCAACAAGCCTGACGTTGAAGTCGATTGGCTGCTGAACAAAGATGTGCTGGAGCCCAGCGAGCGCTATGATATTGTTCATGACGGTGTCACACACACTCTGACCATCGCTGATGCCACACCTGATGACACCGGCACCTACACCGCTCGTGTGGGTCCAAATGAGACCTCCGCTGCCCTCACTGTGAAAGGTAAGATTGTGTCTACCGGGTGTGTGTTGTTGCTTCAGTTCTAAGTGTATTTTTTAAGTCGGTTTTGAGCTGCATGTTTCACTATAAATTTATAAAATCAAATATTTTTTCTCAGAGAATGTTCTTGGTTCTGCAAAATGTTGGTAAAATTTAAATAGTAAGAAGAATGTCTTTAGATTCAGATGTACCATACATTCTCAGGCAAACCAGCTGGCTTTCAGATAAAATCTTTTGCTTTAGACTCTCTGGCAAAATGAATTTTATGAACTGATGAATCATTTATGATGTGCAGGAAAATTCACAAATTATTCATAAGTTAAAATTCATGAACAATATTCTTATGAATAATTTTAATGCACATTGATGAATAATCTATAAACAATTTAAAACAAAAAATTATGAATAAATTCATAAAGGATTCATTCATAAATGGCACTAAGTATTTTATTTTTTAAAAGTCATTTCAGATTTCTGCTTTTGTCATTAATTTATAGGTCATCATAATTATATTCTCCTTTGCATGTGGTTAAAATGTTAAAAGAAAAAAGATATAAAGGAAAGTAAAAATAGTGAGACACAGTTAACCAGGACAGGAAGTTCTTGAGCATTACCTCCCCTGATCAGGTGGCCATTTTGGAGGGAAATCCAACTAGATACAGAGCTCTTTGAATGTTAAGCAAGAAACTTTAGACTGAGAACAGCTCTGGATTGCAGAATTCTTGCAACAACAAAAAAAGAACTTGGCTTTACATGAACATGATGAAGATGACAAAAGGGAATGTCGATATCAAGTTGATGCATTTGAGTTACATTTTAGCTGTCAGACAATCCAGAAGCTTAATTGACACAAATTTCATTCAAGTTTCCCTCCATTTGCTCATTTTCTGTTTCCCTGATGAAATAATGTCAGTTGACACAATATAATAAGGTTTAAGCAATATAGTGAAAGGTCAGAACATTTAAGAAAATTTAATCTGCCATGTATTCATTTTTGCGCAGAAGATATGTGAATGTTTATTCATGTATTATATTTATAAAGAATACAGCTAACAAATGAAGTTTGTTGTATTTCCAGAAACACCTGTGGTGATCATTGTCCCTCTCAAGGAGACAGAGGTCCTGGAAGGTGACTCAGTGACCTTGACATGTGAGGTGAACATCCCTGACCTTCCAGTTCGCTGGTTCAAGGACAACGTGGAGATCTTCCCCATGGAAGAGCGTCAACAGAAAACAGAAGGCACTATCCACACACTGACCATCCCCAAGGCCACCCTGGAGGATGAGGCCGAGTACACTGTTTGGATCGGCGGCAAGAAATCCAAAGCTCTGCTGCTTGTTGAAGGTTGGTGTGCGGTTTTGTGTTTTCTATGGTCACATGTGACATTTTATCAGAATCATGTTGGTTTAATGCGTTTTGATGATGTGAAATTGATTGAGACCATTTGTAGTTTTGGCTTCATGGATCAAGACTCAGCCAGGCTTGCTATGCACATTATAACACAAACACATATGATATGCATGAACAAATACACATACATGAACCCACATGCTATCCCAGACATGCAGGTAAACACGTTTACAAACACACATGCACACACACAAACACATACATGAACCCACAGCCTATCTCAGACCAGCATACACTCAAAAACGTACTCAAACACATATACGCACACCAGTAAATGCACAAGCACACACACTTACACACACTCTTTGACAAAACTTTGCAACTTTTGTTTGCAGAATCCCCAGTACGCATCACTCGTCCTCTGTCCGACACGGAATGCCTGGAAGGTGAGACAGTCAGCTTTGTGTGCGAGGTGTCCAAGCCTGGAGTCCCTGCCACCTGGTTCAAAGACAAGGTTCCAATCACAGAGGATGATGGTTTTGAGTTCCTCACGGATGGTTGCACCCACATCCTGAAGATTCCAGAGGCTACGCAGGAACACGATGCTGTGTACACCATCAAGATCAATGGCAGCAAGTCCCTTGCCAAACTCTTTGTTGAAGGTAAGAACAGACTGTGTCAAATTTGTTGATCAAAACAGTATTCATGTGAAAGAACTGTTGATATTTTCTTGACTTCTACCTCTTGTGTGTTCATGGCCAACAACCTACAATGTACTCTGCCATAAAGGTACAGCAGTACCTGCGATGTGTGGACCCTCCCATGAGAGGACACCTCCCTTAAAAGGACACCTGCTCTTGTCCCTGTTTATATTATCTCTACCAAAGTATACCTGTCATGAAAGGTCACCTGCAATGTAGGGACACTTTTGGCTGGTCCCTAGGGTGTCCTTTCATCACAGGTACCACTGTATCCATATTCTTGAATGGTTGTCGTTGTTAGTGTTGTTCTTGAGGGTTGTGTGGTTGACAATTCACACATATATGTCTACCGTCTTGCAGAGGAAGAGGCAGGGTTCAAGGACGGTCTGCGTGACTGTGAGGGCAAGGAGGGAGAGGACGCTGAGCTGGAGTGCACCTTGAGCAAACCCAACGTCAAGGTGCGCTGGTTGAAGAACCGCAAGCCCCTCACTCCCTCTGACCGCATCAAGATGGTCTGCGACCGCTACCGCCACTTCTTGCGCATCATGGAGACCATCCCAGAGGATGCCGCCGAGTACACCATCGTTCTGCCCAACGACAAGGAATCGTCCGCCAGACTCACCATCTATGGTCAGTAGAGTGGAATCCCCCTTTTAAGACCTTGTTTTTCCAAGGCTTTCTGTTCAGAACCTCTGTAAATTTACCCCCATTTTAAGACCCCCTCCTTTTTAAGACCTGATTTTCTCAGATTTTTGGAGGTCATAAAAGGTTTCCACGGTAAAGCGGCTGCTAAAAGTGTGCTGTGTTGTGTCGCTGTTTTGCTGAAACTGCATGTGCAGTGTTGAGCACTTTCAGATTCATAACTAAAAGTAATGAGAAAGCTTCATAAAGACTAAGAAACCTTAGAAACAAAGGTACATAAGCGCTCTTAATATTGACAAAAACAGTAAATGAGCGTTATATGCAGAACCAGTCTGCTGGCGCCGGGGAGAATTAGAAACAATAAAATGAACAAAGGGTTTTTATTTTTATCCTCAATTTAATTTATATAAAGATTAAAGCTTGTATATAGTATGTCTGTAAGTAAGTTGTCTGGGTCAATCATCACATCAAGTAACATTCTACAGTATGCCTCACATTTTCTGCCCATTTTCTACAGATTTTAAGTAATGTTCTTGTTATTGTGTGTGTGTGTGTGTGTGTGCAAGTTGATACATTAATCATTATTACTGGATAATTGAGTCTTGTTTGTTTTGTGTCTATCAGAAGTGCCACTGACCTTCACGAAAGACCTGAAGGACGAGGAACTCCCTGAAGGGGATATTATTGAACTGGAATGCGAGCTGTCCAAGAAGGGTATGCCCGTCAAGTGGTTCAAGGACGGCGTTGAAATCATCCCTGGAGGTCGCATAGAGGTGGTCTATGATAGATTCACTCACCAGCTTACCATTGAAGATGCGACCATTGAGGACATGGGCAAGTACTCCTGTGTCTGCGAACATGTGTCCACAACTTGCAACGTCACTGTTGAAGGTAAGAAGCTTGAACTTATGTCCTTTCTATTGATGGTCCATGTTGGCTTTAAAGTTTACGTTGATGAGGGGTTTATTTTTATCAGACATGAACATGGCTATTGTTTTACATGTACCAGGAATACAATAGTATGGCTTCAATGGCCAATGAAAAATTCAAGGAGTCACTTACTGACACCTAGACCATAATGATAGGTAAATTCAAATTATTAATGCTTGTGTGTTTGATAGCCCTCACCTGGTCTGAAGCCAGTTTTGTGTATGGGGTGTATGGTTCAACAAATTTGGATCAATGGAATTCCACATGCTAGAGTCATTTTAATGCCTGTGGGGCCTTTCTTTTACTGATAAGTTGCTGTGGTGAGTTTCTTCAAAGGCTGATTCTATATCAAAAACCTTATCAACTCATTTTCATTTTGCAGAAATTCCAATCGAGATCATCAAGCCACTGAAGGACCAGACAGTGACAGAAGGCGAGCCGATCACTCTGGTGTGTGAAGTCTCCAAGCCCAACATCCCTGGCCGCTGGCTGAAGGACGGAGAACCAGTGTCCACGGATCACTGCAAGATCACCATGGATGGCTGCGTTCACCGTCTTGAGATTCCCCAGTCTGTCGTGGATGATGAGGCTGACTACACCTTTGAGATCCGTGACAAGAGCAGTCGCTGCATGGTGTTGATCGAAGGTGAGGAAAGTGTGCTGTTTTAAGTGATATGCTTTTGATGTGTCACCAATTCTTGTTGATCATCCGTGCAGACGTACTGAAAAAACCCTGAGTATGTCATGAAGCTGCTTAAACGTGTGTCCACATACCACAAAATAAAGATAAGTCCTCTACATTAGCAGATCACAACAGGGTGAATGCAAAGTAATGTAAGTTTGGTGCAATAAGCAACTTCTTTTGTTTGTTGATGTCTTTCTATTTTAGTGGAGATGTTGAGAAAACAGCCAGATACATACCTTCTGTCCACATTTGCTTTCATTCTTTAAAAGTTTCTTTTTCTGAACTATGAACTCAGCCCAGTCAGCTCAGCGACCAGACAGTGATCTAATTCTTTCTTTTCTTGGCCTGTGTAGAAATCCCCATGCAGATCCTGAAGCCTCTGAGCGACCAGACAGTGGAGGAAGGCAAGCCATTCACGTTCACTTGCGAGGTGACCAAACCCAACGCCAAGGCACGCTGGCTGAGAGATGGCTTGGAACTGACCCCAGAGGAAGGTTACGAGATTATCGTTGATGGTAAAACTCACACACTGACCAAGAAGGTGGCAGAGTTGAACGACAAAGGAAAGTTCACTGCCGTCATCGAAGGAAAATCCACCGCAGCCACCCTGAATGTCACAGGTAAGGTTGTTGAGGAAATTATTTTGCATGTATACTAAAACAAACACTGTTGTTTTATGATGCAGTTAATTACTTTGCATGAAAAGAACCTTGGATACTGTTTTATTTTTAACATAGCAAGAGATGGAAACCTGAGACAAGACTGCCCAGATATTATACAGTGTTTAGCTAATACAGAATTACAAAGTTCTTTTTGTGATTGTTTCTTACCATGTTTAGTTTTGTCCGCAGAACTGCCCACAACCTTTGTGCGACCTTTGGCCAACATCACGGTCAACGAGAACCAGAACATTCACCTTGAGTGTGAGGTCAGCCGTCCCAACAGACCTGTCCAATGGTTCAAGAACGACGAACCTGTATCTGCCTCTGCTCGCATCAAACTGACATCCGACGGTGCCGTACACAGCCTTGACATTGCAACTTCCGAGCTGGATGATGAGGCTGTCTACAAGGTCGTCATTGATGGTGTGGAAAGCAAAGCTGATGTTCTTGTTGAAGGTGAGCATTTTTATTTTTGCCTTGACGTGTGTGAGTGTCTGTGTGTCTGTGTATGAGTATGTCTGTCAGTAGATGAAGGAAAAACTATTGTTTGTGCTTGTAGACAATCATTGATCAGATCTGTGTAAGATATACATGCAATTCCATTTTGTGTGAATGGACAGAGGGTTTTGCAATGTTGTAAAAAGGATTCCTGATTATTTTGCCTGGTCCACAGAACTGCCCACAGCCTTTGTGCGACCTTTGGCCAACATCACGGTGAGCGAGAACCAGAACATTCACCTTGAGTGTGAGGTCAGCCGTCCCAACAGACCTGTCCAATGGTTCAAGAACGATGAGCCAGTCTCAGCCTCTGCTCGCATCAAACTGACATCTGACGGTGCTGTACACAGCCTTGACATTGCAACTTCCGAGTTGGATGATGAGGCTGTCTACAAGGTCGTCATTGATGGTGTTGAAAGCAAGGCTGAAGTGCTTGTTGAAGGTGAGCATTGTTTGAAGTTCTGTCTGTCAAGTGAGGATGTGATATAGCTTTGGTTTTAGATTAAGCGAGTTTGTTCTGATACATACAATGGGTCAACATGGTATTTTTTTAATGTACTTGTGGTCTTGTTATTTCAACTGCAAGTATATCACAAGTTTGAAAGCAGTCATTGGTTGTGGTTTCTTATCAAATTTGTCTTGTCAACAGAACTGCCCACAACCTTTGTGCGACCTTTGGCCAACATCACGGTGAGCGAGAACCAGAACATTCACCTTGAGTGTGAGGTCAGCCGTCCCAACAGACCTGTCCAATGGTTCAAGAACGACGAACCTGTATCTGCCTCTGCTCGCATCAAACTGACATCTGATGGTGCCGTACACAGCCTTGACATTGCAACTTCCGAGCTGGATGATGAGGCTGTCTACAAGGTCGTCATTGATGGTGTTGAAAGCAAGGCTGAAGTGCTTGTTGAAGGTGAGCATTGTTTGAAGTTCTGTCTAACAAGTGAAGATCTGATGTTATAGTTTTGGTTTTAGATTAAATGAGTTTGATTATATATAACGAACTAAAAGGCAGTCTGAAATGTGTCAACATGGTATTTTGTAAATTTACTAGTTGGACTTGTCAATATAACACTTACCTCGACAGTACTATTCTTGCACATTATCTATTATAGGCCGAAAAAATTGGACAAAACGCTGAGTGGGTACAATTATCTCCCATAACCATGCGCCACCGTGGATCCCAAGCACTGTCCGAGTGCTTCCCCCTTACAGGATGTAGGTGGCGCGTCCTTTTCTTTTTTCGCGCGTGTCAGACCGGCTGTGTTTCTGCTACGCTCCCGGATTATTTTGGACTAAGAGGCTTCTTTTCTGTGTGGACTATCACCTGTTGGATTATTGTGTGTTATTCCACTTCTGGCTTGAGGCTACGTTGTGTTTCCTTCAACTTGTGCCTCCGTTTTTGTGTGGCGGACTCGGCGTGCCTCCCGTCCTACTTCGTGGTGACCGGTCGTCTGCTTCTCGTTTCGCCGCATTCACTTGAGTATTGACCTAAATTTTCTTTGAATTTTGTTAATTCTCGGTCTTTAAGGGTACGTACAGGGCGAGGTAGGATGTCTCGTCCTGTTTTGGGCTCTGGTTCTACGGAACCAGAGTCTGCCGGGGGCAACCCTTCTCCGGGCGCCCAGCGTTATGTTTTACGCACGGAGAAGGGGATCTTTCGGCGCTCCGACTCTCCCTCCCCAAACGCTTTGCGTTTGCGGCGAGGGAGGGCGGAGAAAGCCTGTTTGAGCAAGCTCAATGCGAGCTTGCTCAAACAGGCTGGGCTTGAGCCTGGGACTTCGGGCGGGGCTGCGCCGTCGAAGGTTCGGGGAAGGTCGAGGGGAAAGAAAAAGCTTCTTTCTCCTTCTCCTTCAGTGGAACAGGCTTCCCCCCCTTCGACGCCGTTGTCCGGCCCTCAGTCTCAGGCTTCAGCTCCTCCCGGTTTCAAGCCTGGGGGGAAGGTTTCCTTCTCCTCCCTGGCTCGAATCCGGGGGCAGGTCGATTCCCAACCCTCTTTGGGGGTTGGTGAATCCGATCTAGGGGCTACTGGAGAGACTCAGGTTTTGACAGCCAACGGCCATACCACGTTGAAAACACCGGTTCTCGTCCGACCACCGAAGTTAAGCAACGTCGGGCCCGGTTAGTACTTGGATGGGTGACCGCCTGGGAACACCGGGTGCAGTTGGCATTAAAATCTTCCTTTTCCGGTGCCTCTCCTGTGCCCTCCTCGGTTTCCACCGCTGTGGAAGCCAGGAGGGACACGGGTCCTCCTCTGAACTCCCTCGCTGGGTCGTCTGCTGCTGTTTCGACAGTAGTTTCGGCCTCCTGGGGGGGGAGATCGGAGGAGATGACGGGGTCTCTGAATTCCCTCCCCGCTGGGGTTGGGATGCGAATTGACCCCGTTCAGGGCGGTCCTGTGGGGGCAGGGGTTTCAGGCTTCGTGCCTACGACCACTGCTACTACGGTTCCCTCTGACGTCCGTGTGACTGGTGGCTGTCCCTCTTGTTAAGACGCTCCGGCCGACTAGTTACTGGACGTGGAGGTGTTCGACAGAACGTGGTACTTCTGTCGAATGGTCAGGGCGACGGGAACATTGTTTCTGTTGCTCAGACCGACACCTCCGACCGGACCGTCTTGACCCCACGCCATTCCTTAGCGTCTGGTGTTCGGGTGACGGATGGTCCGGACCAAGGGTCCGGAACGTTCCAGGCTTACGGGTCGGGATCGAACCGGACCCACGGGTCCCGACTGGACTTGACCTCCGGGTTTGGTCCGGACGGGACCCATGGTACGGGACCGTACCGGACCTTAGGGTCCGGTACGGGACAGTACCTCTGGCCCTTGCCGGACCCCCGGACCTACGGGTCCGGATGGTACGGTACGGGACCAGTGGTTCGGTCGGGACCGGACCACCCGACCACCTCTGTTGGTCTGGGTGGTCTGGCACCGAACCGGAACACACCGGACCACCGGACCTATGGGTCCGGATGGTACGGTACCGGACCAGTGGTCCGGTCGGGGCCGGACCACTCGACCACCTCTGTTGGTCCGGGTGGTCTGGCACCGAACCGGACCATGCCGGACCTACGGGTCCGGATGGTACGGTATGTCCACGTCCGACCGAGCCACCCGAACACTTCTGTGGGTACGGATGGTTCGGTACCGAACGGGACCTCCGGATGCTACGGGACCGGACCGAACCTACGGGTTCGGATGGTCCGGTACCGGACCAGTGGTCCGGTCCGAACCGGACCACCCGACCACCTCTGTTGGTCCGGATGGTCTGTCACCGAACCGGACCATACCGGACCACCGGACCTACGGGTCCGGATGGTACGGTAGGTCCACGTCCGGACCGAACCACCCGAACACTTCTGTGGGTACGGATGGTTCGGTGCCGTACGGGACCTCCGGATGGTACGGGACCGGACCACAGGACCGGAACATCGGACCACCCTATCGGATCGGTCCGGACCACCCGACCACCTCTGTTGGTCCGGATGGTCTGGCACCGAACCGGACCTACGGGTCCGGATGGTACGGTATGTCCACGTCCGGACCGAGCCACCCGAACACTTCTGTGGGTACGGGTGGTTCGGTGCCGAACGGGACCTCCGGATGGTACGGGACCGGACCGGACCTACGGGTCTGGATGGTCCGGTGCTGGACCGGTGGTCCGGTCCGGACCGGACCACCCGACCACCTCTGTTGGTCCGGATGGTCTGGCACCGGACCACCGGACTTACGGGTACGGATGGTGCGGTGTGTCCACGTCCGGACCGAACCACCCGAACACTTCTGTGGGTACGGATGGTTCGGTGCCGAACGGGACCTCCGGATGGTACGGGACCGGACCGGAACACCGGACCGGAACACCGGACCACCCTACCGGACCGGTCCGGACCACCCGACCACCTCTGTTGGTCCGGATGGTCTGGCACCGAACCGGACCTACGGGTCCGGATGGTACGGTACGTCCACGCCCGGACCGAGCCACCCGAACACTTCTGTGCGTACGGATGGTTCGGTGCCGAACAGGACCTCCGGATGGTACCGGACCTACGGGTCCGGACCTACGGGTCCGGACCTACGGGTCCGGATGGCCCGGTGCCGGACCACCCGACCACCTCTGTTGGTCTGGATGGTCTGGCACCGAACCGGACCATACCGGACCACGGGTCCGGATGGTACGGTATGTCCACGTCCGGACCTAACCACCCGAACACTTCTGTGGGTACGATGGTTCGGTGCCGAACGGGACCTCCGGATGGTCCGGCACCGGACCGGAACACCGGACCACCCTACCGGACCGGATCGGCACCCCCGACCGGACCGGACCGGACCATTTCTTTTCTGATCAGACCCGATGGGTTCCTGTTCAGTCTATAAATGGCGGGGGTTCGTTGGCTGGGCTGACCCAACAGTCGCAGGGTTGTTGTTTTTCTCCCCCTTCGGCTGCTGGAGACGTTTCGTCTTTGGGGCAGGGGTCTTCGCGGCCTCTTGCTTCTGTGGGCGTTTCTTCACAGCCTGCTTCATCGCTTTCGGCTCTTCCCCCTCAAGCTCCCTACACTCCTGCTTTTGAGGAGTTGTCGGGAAGTGAAGAGGAGAGTGAGTCGGAGGACGATAGGGAGGAGGATCAGGGTCGCCCTGAGGTTAACACTGATCCTCTACCCTTGCCGGTTTCTGATGGAACTTCCGAAGCTATGCTTCGTACTTTCCAACAGTACATGACAGACATCACGCGGCGTCTTGACGTCACGGATGCCTCTCTTAAGCGTCTGTCGTCTAGTGTTGACACACAGGACCTGGACCCGGGGTCTGAGGACGAGAGGCAGGAGGCTCGTCCTCGCACAGCTAGAAGGACGTTTGAACAGTTTCAGGACGTCCTTCCCTGAGACGCCCTCTCGTCCTTTGAGTCCGCTTCGGCCCGGGCGCGGGAGGCTCACGCCGCGTCTGCCGGCGGCTCGTTTTATGAACGATCCGTCCGCCGGCAATTCGCGTTCCACCCTAGTCTTAGTGCCACGGTGGAAGCGGCAGCACATCGCCTGAGGAGTACAGATTCACGTGCTAACGCGACCTATGTTCCTCGGGAGGACGCGGGTTCAGTGCCATGCTTTCCTTCAGGAGGCGCACCTCCACTGTTTCCTCGTGTCCAATCTGTTTCGTCCCTCCCTTTTCCCTTTGACTCTCGAACTCTCCCTTTCCAGACTTCGAGTGTTTAGGGTGGGGCTGACGGTGATGTGTTCGTTGGGGAGGTGCCTTCGGTCAAGAAGGTAAAACTGAGCTCTGCTTCGTTCCACAATCTTGAGGCCACCGTTTCTTCCACAGTCGAGGCCCAATCACAGGCCTTGACATGGATGAGCACGCTGTCCACACTGTTGGACCCTCCCGATCGGGCAGAGTCTGATTCCACTCGGGTCCTTGACACGGTTCGAGTGGATCGGGCTTTGCATGCCGTGCGATCGTGCGTGACGTCTGCGGCAGAATTGGCCATTGGAACACGGGTCCACTTTATTGGCCCTGTTCCGTGATCATTTTCTGCCTACTTCTATAGTGCCTCCGGATATGAGGAAGAGTCTGAGGAACACGTTTCCTCAGCCTTCTTCCCTCTTTCATCCGGACACTGTTCGTTCTGTGGTGGAGTCCACACGCCAGAGGAACACTGATTCTCTGATGGTTGGCCTCGCTGCTTCGGCGACGGCGGCGGGGAGTAAGAGAAGTGCTACAGTTACCTCCAGCTCCCAGCCTCAGAAGAAGAAGAAGAAGCCAGTTTCACTGCCTCCTTCTTCCTCCTCTTAGGCGCCTGTTGCGTTCCCAAGTAAGACGAAGGGTGCTCAGACAGGTAAGGGGAAGCAGCACCACCAGGGGGGGTGGTCGCAAGCCTGCGCCTGCCCGCCAGCAGAAGTTTCAGTGAGTCCCGGCCCTACGTTGACGCCCCCTCAAGTTGCCCCTCTTTCGTCCGTCGGTTCCCTTTTTCGGGCCCGCGGCATGTGGGGCAGACTGGTCTCCAACCAGTTTTTCTTGAGGGTGGTGTGGTCGGGGTTTTCTCTACCGCTGTCGTCACAACCTCCATTGTCCGCTCTAACCTGGACGTTCCCCCCTCCTCGAGACCCTGCCAGATGGCAGGCTCTTCAGGACGAGGTGAACTCGTTGGTCGAGAAGAAGACGGTCTACCCCCTTTCTCAGCCTTCTCCGGGGTTCTGCTCCCGCCTGTTCACCGTCCCCAAAAAGGACGGCCGGTTCAGGCCGGTGTTGGACCTCTCCACCTTGAACTTGTACCTTCACAGGTGCAAGTTCAAGATGGAAACCCCTTCGTCGGTCCGGTTGGCCATCCGGCCAAACGATTGGGCCATGTCTGGGACCTCCAGGATGCTTACTTCCACATCCTGGTGGCCCCGGGGTACCGACATCTGCTCCGGTTCGTTTGGGAGGGCACAGTGTTCGAGTTTCGGGCCCTCCCATTCGGCCTGTCCTTGGCCCCTCTGATTTTCAACGGGGACAACAACACCACATGCTTAGCTTACCTTCGCCACCAGGGGGGCACCAATTCTCGGTCCCTCTCCCTGTTGGCGGAGGAGATTCTGCTCTGGTGCCAGACCAATCAGGTCCGGATGTCAGTCCAGTTCGTTCCGGGGAAACTGAACGCCCTGGCCGACATTCTCAGTCGGGGCGATCAGGTTCTCTCCACAGAATGGACCATCGCTCACAACGTTCTACAGCGTCTGTGGGCAAGGTGGGACCGTCCTCTGATCGATCGGTTCGCAACTCGATTCAGCGCTCGGCTTCCCAGGTACGTCAGCCCCTTTCGAGACATGAATGCGTTCCACTTGGACGCATTCACTCTCTTGTGGAGGCTCCTCGATGCTTACGCCTATCCCCCGACATCTCTGATTCCGAGGGTGCTGGCAAAATATCTGCAGGAACGACCAAGACTGATTTTGGTCGCGCCTTACTGGCCAACAGCTCCGTGGTTTCCAGATCTTCGCGGTCTCACCCACGTAGACCCTCTACCTCTGGATCTGGACGGGGGAGGTCTGCTCCAGCCTCGATCATGCCTCCCTCATCCACGTCCAGAGAGTCTGTGCTTGACCGCATGGCTCTTGTGCGCTCCAAACTGCTTGCACTAGGATTGCACAAGAGTTCAGTAGAGTTTTCCTTGAACGCTAAGAGGCGATCAACTAATCAGCTCTACGACTTACGCTGGAGAGCTTGGGCCACCTTCGCCTTGTCCAAGGGGATAAAGCCGCTTTATCCCTCAACACAGGACTTGGCCAACTTCCTGGTGGAAGTGTATCAAAAGAAGAGTCTTTCTTCTAAGACTCTTCTTGGATACAGATCTGCCATCGCTTCCACGATTGCGGCCGCTACTGGTCGCAGATCTGAACACTTGATCAGGTCCTCCCTCATCGCTAATGTCCTTTCGGGTATTAGCAATGCAGCGGTGTCTAAACCTCGGGTTTCATTTCCCAAGGGGGATGTCTTTCTGGTCCTCAAACTCCTGCGTAGCAATGAGTTTGAACCCCTGGCAGGCATCAGTATCAAGTTGCTGATTTTTAAGACTAAATGTTCCTCATCGCTTTAGCCACTTGCCGTAGACTCAGTGGTATTCAAGCTTTGAGTGGCCTGGACTTTGACATTGAGTTCACCACACAGCAGTGGTTGCCAGCATGGTCACGTCAGTCTAAGATATGTTTCTTGGGTATATTTTCTTTTACGGTAGTACTGTTCGAAAATTGCCTGGGTATCTTAATCCTTGGATTTAAGTGATTTTGATTAAGGAGTTTAATACTCTACATATCACCCTCACACCACTCTGGTATTCTGTGCAAGAATAGTACTGTCGAGGTAAGTGTTATATTGACTGTAAGGCTTCTTTTTAAGCCTACTGTCTATATGATACTTACCGAGACAGTACTATTAGAGTTTCCCTCCCGCCTCCCCTCTTGATATGTTATGGGCTTTTTGAGGGTCTGCAGCTCATAAAGAAAGAGGACGCGCCACCTACATCCTGTAAGGGGGAAGCACTCGGACAGTGCTTGGGATCCACGGTGGCGCATGGTTATGGGAGATAATTGTACCCACTCAGCGTTTTGTCCAATTTTTTCGGCCTATAATAGATAATGTGCAAGAATAGTACTGTCTCGGTAAGTATCATATAGACAGTAGGCTTAAAAAGAAGCCTTACAGTTTTTTCAACAGCAAATATATCACAAGTTTGAAAACATTGGTGAAGGTTTCTTATCAAATTGATCTTGTCCACAGAACTGCCCACAACCTTTGTGCGACCTTTGGCCAACATCACGGTGAGCGAGAACCAGAACATTCACCTTGAGTGTGAGGTCAGCCGTCCCAACAGACCTGTCCAATGGTTCAAGAACGACGAACCTGTATCTGCCTCTGCTCGCATCAAACTGACATCTGATGGTGCCGTACACAGCCTTGACATTGCAACTTCCGAGTTGGATGATGAGGCTGTCTACAAGGTCGTCATTGATGGTGTTGAAAGCAAGGCTGATGTCCTAGTTGAAGGTAGTTATTGTTTTGAGGTTTTGTCAAAGATTTGATGAGGTAATGTTAGAGTTTTGAACATTATTTCAGTAAAGAGGTTTTGATTAAAAAAACAGGTTTAGCCATGCAGTCCTTAATTTATCACAAACATTTTGTCTGCAAGATTAGCTTGTAAGCCTGTTCGAAAAGCAAATCTGCCAATTTTTAATTCATTTATTTGTTACCTTGTCATGCTATTTCAATGTCAAAATCACTCATATCCACAGAATTGCCAACAACCTTTGTGCGACCTTTGGCCAACATCACGGTGAGCGAAAACCAGAACATTCACCTTGAGTGTGAGGTCAGCCGTCCCAACAGACCTGTCCAGTGGTTCAAGAATGACGAACCTGTATCTGCCTCTGCTCGCATCAAACTGACATCTGACGGTGCTGTACACAGCCTTGACATTGCAACTTCCGAGTTGGATGATGAGGCTGTCTACAAGGTCGTCATTGATGGTGTTGAAAGCAAGGCTGAAGTGCTTGTTGAAGGTGAGCATTGTTTGAAGTTCTGTCTAACAAGTGAGGATGTGATGTTATAGTTTTGGTTTTAGATTAAATGAGTTTGATTATATATAACAAACTAAAAGGCAGTCTGAAATGTGTCAACATGGTATTTTGTAAATTTACTTGTTGGACTTGTTTTTTCAACAGCAAATATATCACAAGTTTGAAAACATTGGTGAAGGTTTCTTATCAAATTGATCTTGTCCACAGAACTGCCCACAACCTTTGTGCGACCTTTGGCCAACATCACGGTGAGCGAGAACCAGAACATTCACCTTGAGTGTGAGGTCAGCCGTCCCAACAGACCTGTCCAATGGTTCAAGAACGACGAACCTGTATCTGCCTCTGCTCGCATCAAACTGACATCTGATGGTGCCGTACACAGCCTTGACATTGCAACTTCCGAGTTGGATGATGAGGCTGTCTACAAGGTCGTCATTGATGGTGTTGAAAGCAAGGCTGATGTCCTAGTTGAAGGTAGTTATTGTTTTGAGGTTTTGTCAAAGATTTGATGAGGTAATGTTAGAGTTTTGAACATTATTTCAGTAAAGAGGTTTTGATTAAAAAAACAGGTTTAGCCATGCAGTCCTTAATTTATCACAAACATTTTGTCTGCAAGATTAGCTTGTAAGCCTGTTCGAAAAGCAAATCTGCCAATTTTTAATTCATTTATTTGTTACCTTGTCATGCTATTTCAATGTCAAAATCACTCATATCCACAGAATTGCCAACAACCTTTGTGCGACCTTTGGCCAACATCACGGTGAGCGAAAACCAGAACATTCACCTTGAGTGTGAGGTCAGCCGTCCCAACAGACCTGTCCAATGGTTCAAGAACGACGAACCTGTATCTGCCTCTGCTCGCATCAAACTGACATCTGACGGTGCTGTACACAGCCTTGACATTGCAACTTCCGAGTTGGATGATGAGGCTGTCTACAAGGTCGTCATTGATGGTGTTGAAAGCAAGGCTGATGTCATGGTGGATGGTGAGTGTCCTTGAGTAATATTTAAATTCTCCTGTGTTTAATATATGTAAGATTGTGTGTATGTGCTGTGTTATGTCCTTGTATGATCCTTTGTGAAAGTTGGAGCACAGTACTTTGGCAGCTGGATTATGAAGAGCAGCGGTCATGTCTTTCAGCACATAAATTGTGCTAAGAAAAATAGAAATGAAAGAAAAAAAGGGTAATATATGAAAGGTTATATGCGACCAGTAATAATGGACCTTTCGGAGCAGAACTTTGAGCGTATCTGATATTATGTTTCCATTATCTGTGTCCGCAGAACTACCAACAACCTTCATCCGTCCCCTGGCCAATATCACGGTCCAGGAGAAGCAGAAGCTGCACCTTGAGTGTGAGGTCAGCCGGCCCAACAAAGCTGCCCAGTGGTTCAAGGATGACAAGCCTGTCACTGCTTCTGCCAGAATCCGCCTGACCTCTGATGGCGCCGTCCACAGCCTTGTCATCGACTCGGCTGAACTTGACGACGAAGCTGTCTACAAGGTCATCATCGATGGTGCCGAAAGCAAAGCTGAAGTGCTGGTGGAAGGTGGGTGTTTTGTTTCTTAGTTTGGGAAAATGGTGTAGCAGTAAGAATATGCCTTCCTGTCAATGGAAATCAGGCAGAGGTTTTCTGGGAACTGTTAGCAGTAGCACATTAGATTTAATGCATAGGTAAACACTAACTGTGATGGTATAAATGTCCATATGCCTGTGTCGTGACTTTCAAAAAAGCAAAACAAAAACCAAAGAAACAAACAAAGCACAACATTAACCAGACCAAGAACAATCATGATAAATGAAATATCCAGGAATTCATAGGGGACGATCTTGTGCAAGTGATTTATGGATCTAAATGTGATTATTTTGCACCGTTTGCAGAAGAACCACTGGCCTTCCTGACCCCTCTGGCAGACCAGACAGTGATGGAATACGAGAACTTCAAACTGGAGTGCACCGTGTCCAGACCAGACCGCCCTGCCACCTGGTACAAGGACGGCAAGAAGCTGGAGCCTTCAGAGCGCGTCAAGATCACGACCAAGGACAAGCAGCACACGCTGAGCGTGGAGAGAGTGGATGCAGAGGATGAGGCTGAGTACTCCATCAAGGTGGATCAACTCACCTCCAAGTGCACAGTCCTAGTGGAAGGTGAGTTGTTTTTGTCATGATCGGTCAGGTGCCGAATGTAGAGGCTGTACAGTTTAGACAGTAGCAGACTGGGAAACTTGAAAGAATAGCTTGAAAGAAGTGAAGGGAGGAGATGTGCTGTTCAGGGAAAAATTGTGAATGCGAACGGGCACCTAAAGGACAAACAATCAATCAAATATTGTAGCATTTGTGCAATCCAGTGCTTATGCATGTTGATAGTAGTCACATAAGTGAAGGGGGAAATTAAAATTACAAACACAGAAAAGAACAAGTGTTGCAGGTAAAAGAGTTTGAGAAAGATATAGTGTTCTTAAAACTAATATTTTGCCTTATTTTCATTTCAACAGAAGGCGACGTGGAGTTTGTTCGCAAACTGGAGGACATTGACATGAAGGAGATTCCAAGCACAGTCACCTTTGAATGTGAGGTGTCTCGCCTAAACACTGTGGCTGAGTGGTTCGTCAATGACAAGCCCATCACTGCCAGTGACAAATACGAGATGGAGAGCAAAGGAGTCATTCACAGACTCACCATCAAGGACGCGGATGACAAAGACGAAGGTGACTACAAGGTCGTTGTCAAGGGCAAGAAATCTGAAGCTGGACTCTTCGTTGATGGTGAGTACCAACAATTTAGAGTTCTTAAAATATTTCTTGTTTTAGATGTACAGTAATTATAATGTCTGCTCTATTATGCTTTAAACTAGTCTTAAAAACATTATGGTAATAAAGGAGCTTGAAATGTATTGTTGGAGGTACCGTATGTGCTTCTTGTTAAAAGCATTCTTCATTGCAATGACATCCCTTTGATCAACTGCAAATGATGTCAAACAGAACACACTTATTATTTCAGCACATTTTTCTTGTTTATCCATTTATTTTTGGTCTTTTCTTTTCATAATGCTTTTGTTTTCGACATGATGTAAAATGAACACGTATAAGTGTGTTTGCCCAGTCTTCATACTTAACTAACCATCACTTGGATTCCCTCTCACTCACAGTGCCCCCCAAGATCTTTTTGGACAAGAAGTACGACGAGACCATCTACCTCAACGCCGGTCAGTCCACGGCCTTCGAGGTGCCCTTCACAGGCAACCCGCAGCCCAAGGTCACATGGTCCTTCAACGAGGGCGACCTGCCGGACCAGAAGCGCATGGAGGCGGAGACGATCTACAACATGACCACCATCCGCTTGAGTCACGTAAAGCGGTCGGACACTGGCAGCTACACTGTGACACTGGCCAACGACAATGGCAAGGCCACCATCACCATCAAGCTGGTTGTGCTGGGTGAGTGAAGGGCGCTGTTTCTTTTTTTCTTAGTATCTTTACAACTTTTGTTGTTTCGTTGTAGAGGTATGTCTTTTAAATCTTTGTCTTTGCCTAAACCTAGAGCGGTGTGTTTCTACCTACAGTAATTAAACTGTACCACACGGCATCATTCGTCTCGCTGTCCGGGCTGACAATATAACTAGTGTGATCGACTAGAAGAAGAAGAAACTGTACCATGAAGAGGCATGTCATTCAAATCTTCACTTTCTAGCAAGCATGTTTTTTTTTGTACCTTCAGCTTTCCACATGTAAAAGGGATTTGTCTTAAGCTACTTTGTGGAGATGGGCACAAGAAGTACATTTTAAATATAATGCATACAGTTTTGTCAAAGTATTAGGCCATGTTAAGCAGGTTCATTATTTTTTAGGCTACTGTCGTAGGCCTAAACATAATGTATCTTTTTGTCCAATCTACAGACAAACCATCACCAGTACAAGATGTGAAGGTGAAGGACATCACCGCGGAGACGGCCACAGTAACCTGGCAGACACCTGAGGATGACGGAGGCAAACCCATCACTCAGTACATCGTTGAGAGACGAGAGGTCAACCGTCGCGCGTGGAACAAGATTGGCGAGACCACCACCCTCGAGCTGTCGCAGTCAGACCTGATCGAGAACAACCAGTACATTTTCAGGGTCTTTGCTCAGAATGATGTCGGGCTCAGTGAACCTACGGAGTCTGAAACCATCACTGCGAAGAATTCGTTTGGTGAGTTGATTTATGCTTACTTCAGTTTTTCGATCAAAGAACCATTGGCATGTAGTGTTGTTATAGTGGTTGTTCTTAAAAGTATGTCTTGCAAATGAAATTGGAACTTTGAATGAAATGCAGAGAAGAGGCTAGGTTGGGAGAGAGAGATAGAGCTAGCGGGATGGATTCGTTTTACAATATGAGTGATGTATTGTGTGGCCAGACATAGAACAGATCGAAAAGAAAATCTCATACGTGTGTGTATTTTTTTCATTAATTTTGTATGTGTCGTCCTTCAGGTGTCCCAGATGCTCCTGATGCTCCTAACGTCAGCGAAGTGTTGAAGGAATCTTGCTTGGTCACCTGGCAACCACCAGCCAATGACGGCGGTTCCCCTGTCACTGGCTACACCATCGAGCGCCAGTCCTCGTATAGTCCTCGCTGGACGATAGTCAACAAGACGCCCGTTGCTGAGCTGACACTGAAGGTGGAGGACCTCATTGAGGACAACTCCTATCAGTTCCGCGTCATCGCACACAACAAGGCTGGTCCCAGTGAGCCCAGTCAACCATCACCAAAGATTGTGGCCAAGGATCCATGGAGTAAGTTTTTGATCAACCCTTCCCCCCTACCCCCCCCCCCCCCCCCCACCTCATTTGGTTATTATTTCATACAAAATGTTTACAGAATTGAGAAGTAAATTTCATAGTGTGTGCATAATGAATGTGAACGATTTTGAAGTAACAGTCATAGTGTTTATGTTTATGTATTAGTGTACCTGTTTGTTCGTGCATTTGTGTGAAAGTGTCTGTCTTTGCATCTGTTTCTCTATGTGTGTTGTTGTGGTTTTGTTTATCACCTACATGGATGATAAGCCTATAATGTGAAGCATAAATAACACATTGTCCCGCTTCTCTCTCCACAGCCGTCCCAGGCAAACCAGGTACCCCAGACATCACCGGCACCGACAAGAGCTCCGTGGCTCTCAAGTGGGTGGCCCCAGAAAGCGACGGCGGAAGCCCCATCACCAACTACATCGTCCAGTTCCGTCCCAGCGGCTCCACCCAGTGGTTGGTAGCCAACGAAGACACCATGGTGTCAGACACCACGTTCAGCGTCACCGGCCTCAAGGAGGGCAAGGAGTATGAGTTCCGCGTGGCAGCCCAGAATCGTGCTGGCACCGGGGAGTACTCGGCTCCCACCAAGCCCGTCAAGGTCATCAAGCCTATCGGTAAGGACAAAATTTATGGGTTTCTTTCAAGGAATAAAATGGTGTTTTTGCAAAGAGTTAAAATGATGTTTTTGCCAGTTTTAAAATGGTGTTTTTGCAAAGAATAGAATGATTTTTTTTGCAAGGAATATAATAGTGTTTTTGTAAGTAACAAAATGTATGGGTTTCTTTCAAGGAATAAAATGGTGTTTTTGCAAAGAGTTAAAATGATGTTTTTGCCAGTTTTAAAATGGTGTTTTTGCAAAGAATAGAATGATTTTTTTTGCAAGGAATATAATAGTGTTTTTGTAAGTAATAAAATGATGTTTCAGTAACAAACACAATTATGTTTTGTTAGTAACTTTATTTATTTCTAAATGTTAAAAACACCACAAACAACTTTTGACCTATTTTTGATGGTCCTGTTTGTGTCTTCTTCATCTCTGGAAGTTTGCTTTGTGTTTAATGTTTTTAATCAACATTTTGAATTTTTGTTATTTGACGTCATTTTGTTTCACTTATGTAATATTTTATTTGAATCCCAGAGTGTCAGCCATTTCTTTGTATTATTTAGATTTGTCTAATGCGGTTGTATAAACAAAACAATGAATTCTTGTTCCCGCAGTTGGTGAACCTCCCATGCTGCTTGAGCCCCTGAAGGACACAACTGTGGTTGCCCCTGGTGATGCCATCCTGGAGTGTGACATTGACGTTGGAGAACCAGAGTCTGAGATCAAGTGGTGAGTCTTGTGATTGCAATTTGGAAGAATCTGAGATCATGTCAAAGCGTGTGCGTGAAAAAGCAAAAATGAACTTTCACAAAGTAGCAATCAAAACCATTTTATACTTGCATTGTATCTTTTTTTTTATATGAATGAGAACATCTCTTGGCATATATGACAGTAGACTTGGCTTGTGGACTGTTCTGCTGTTGTGGTCATATATGTTATGACAAGACAACATTTTTAACCTACATTTGTGGACTGTTTATATGAGTAGCAATCCAGTGATGTAAATGACTGTGGATCAAGCTTGTTCTACTCATGAATTCTGTCAAATCTTTGGTGCAATTGCGCTATTCTAAACCCCATTGAGCTAGATCAATATGAATTACATGTATAACTAACTTTGACATTTACTTGTCTGCTGCACAGGTACCGTGGCAAGAAGGAGGTGAGGAAGAGCGCAAAATACGAGATGAGCTACGAGGAAGAGGTTGCCTCTCTGGTCATCCACAACACAGAGCCAGAGGACGCTGACGTCTACCGCTGTGAGGCCGCTAACCCACTGGGAAAAGTGCAGACTGAAGGCACACTGGCTGTTCACAGTGAGTTTCTCTTCTTGCTTTTTCTTCTTCTTGTCGTTCACTGTTAGATCGTCAGTCCGGACTGCAGGGCGAAATGTGCTGTCCTCTCCAAGTCCTCTTTGGGGCCGTATAGCTTTGTAGCGCTGTCTCCTCTGGCCAGGTGGTGTCCCTCAGAGCACTGTGGTATGGACAAGCCTGCAGGATGTGCTCTGCTGTCTGATTCTTGCCACACGGACATAGGGGGAGGGAACTAGCTTCAGCTTTGTGGCCATATGATGGTTTAGTCTGTTATGTCCAGTGCGGAGTCTGAGTAGTACTTGCTTTTTGAGTAGTACTTGTAAGTGAGTGTTAGGCTTGTATTAGCAAAAGCTCATTGTTGAGGGAAATGGTTCTAGTTTGTTTACAGTTCATGTGAATTCCTTGAGATATGCTTACCATCTGTGTAGACTTTACTTTATTTTTTAAATGAATGACATACATGCTCTAAATTTCTTCGGGCAGTGCTCTGCCTTTACATTCTGTTAATACTTGAAATACTGATAGTGTTTGGAAACCACATTCATTGTTTTAACCAAATTTTGTTTCAAACCCTTTCTCTCCTACACAGCTCACCCAGTCTTGGAGTATGACAACAAGCTGAAGAGTGCTCAGACCGTACGTGCCGGCACCACCCTTACCCTCACAGTCAACATCAGCGGCATCCCATCTCCCACCATTGCCTGGTTTGTGGACGACGAATCCCTGGAGAAATCAGACCGCATCAGCATCGAAACCACAGAGAACTACAGTGTGCTCACAGTGAAGAACACCCTGCCTGATGACACCGGTGTCTACACCATCAGCGCTGAAAACGTGGTTGGAAAGGCTCAGGCTGACTTTGAGATCAACGTCAAAGGTAGGGTGTAGTTTATGGTCCAACTGGATGTAGTGAAGGTCTTCATTGAGATCAACGTCAAAGGTAGGGTGTAGTTTATGGTCAGACTGGATGTAGTGAAGGTCTTCATTGAGATCAACGTCAAAGGTAGGGTGTAGTTTATGGTCAGACTGGATGTAGTGAAGGTCTTCATTGAGATCAACGTCAAAGGTAGGGTGTAGTTTATGGTCAGACTGGATGTAGTGAAGGTCTTCATTGAGATCAACGTCAAAGGTAGGGTGTAGTTTATGGTCAGACTGGATGTAGTGAAGGTCTTCATTGAGATCAACGTCAAAGGTAGGGTGTAGTTTATGGTCAGACTGGATGTAGTGAAGGTCTTCATTGAGATCAACGTCAAAGGTAGGGTGTAGTTTATGGTCAGACTGGATGTAGTGAAGGTCTTCATTGAGATCAACGTCAAAGGTAGGGTGTAGTTTATGGTCAGACTGGATGTAGTGAAGGTCTTCATTGGAAATTGGGGGGCTTAAGAGAGAGGTAGAGTAATACAAACGATGCACATCATCCACTTTTTTATCCTAGTAATATACACCGTCAACATTTTGGTTGAGACATTTTAATGTAGTAACACTGATGTTGTGTATGGAAGAAGTGTAATGTTGTTGAATTTGGAACTGAACAAAATGTAGTGTCAAGGAAAACATGGAGTATTTTATTTCCGAAGAGCTTCATAACCTTGCTCTTTTATCAGTTTAGAAGAGTTAAAAATTCTTGCCCCTCTAAATATAAAAAAAATTGAAAGAGCACTAACAAGGGAGTCTCTCTTTATGTCCTCACAGACAAGCCCAGCAAGCCAGAGAACCTTCATGTCATTGAAATAATGAAGGACCAGATCGTCCTGGCCTGGGAGCCACCTACCTCACTGGGTAACTGCCCACTCAAGGTTTACGTGATTGAGAAGCGTGATGCCAAACGCAACACCTGGGCGTCTGTGCAAAAGGTGGACAACACCACTGTCACCTACGCTGTGCAGAAACTCCTGGAAGGAAACGAGTACTTCTTCCGCGTGGCTGCTGAGAATGAGATCGGCGTGGGAGAGGCTGCTGAACTCTTTGAAGGCATTGTGGCCAAGAGTCCCTATGGTGAGTTGGATACTCATAGCTTGTGCGTGTGTGTCTTTGTTTCTGTCTGTCTGTCTGTCTGTGATGGTCTGTGTTTTATCATAGACCAAATAGCCTGGACCGCCAACTCGTCACGTGACCCTTCGATGTTACGACGCTCGACTTTCAGGGGCGCTTAGCGTCCGGTTTGAAAGGCCAGCGATTCGAAGACAGTGAAAAGAAAGCACGCTCCAGTTATTTGTGACAATGGGAGGTGACAATGAACTGGATTTTCCAAAACTCCAAACTAAACTTAACAAAACTCATCGAAAAACATGTTCCATATGCACTTTAGCTGAGTTTATTTTAGCATTTTCAGAACTTACCTCGGCAACTTCGTCCATGTTTACAATCGACACCGAATATGACATCCCCCTGATTTCTGAAAGGCCATGTAAGCGTAGGTTCCTAAATGCGAGAGGCCGCTACCTCGTAATAGAGAGAAAGAGCGGAGAGAGAGCTAGTTGGCGGTCCAGGATAAATGGTCTATGGTTTTATGTAGCTTCTGATTTGTGTAGTGTGTTGGATTTGTGACAACTCGCATCAGTGTGCATTTCTAATGGTAGCATGTCTCTGTCGGCTCCTTGAAATATCCTTCATGCTGTCTAGTTACCACAGATATAGACTACATCATAATGTTTTTCTCTCAACAGATGTTCCCGATGCTCCCAAAAAACTGCAGCCAAGCGAGGTGACACGCTCCGCAGTGACGCTCACCTGGGAGCCCCCAGAGAGCGACGGAGGGTCTGTCATCACCGGTTACATCGTTGAACGCAAGTCTCCAACTACGTCTCGCTGGGTCAGAGTCAACAAAAGTCCTGTGCGAGACACCGTCTACACTGTGGCTGATCTGGCCGAGGGCATGGAGTACGAGTTCAGGGTCCTGGCTGAGAATGCTGCTGGAATCAGCAAGCCTTCCCAGCCCACAGGTATCATCAAGGCTGTCGATCCTTACAGTAAGTCTAGCTTGTTTTTTTTGCCTCTGTTTGTGTTTGTTTGTTTGTTTGTTTGTTTGTTTGCTTAACGCCCAGTCTCCCGCAGTGAAATTAAAGGCCCCTCCTGTTTTTGGAACCGCAGGAGCTTTCTAGTTTGCTGTTAGGTAGATTTTTGGTTCCTCTTTCCTGTCATGCTCTCTTTTTCTTCATGAATTCTTTTCTTTTTTCTGCCTTCTTGCTCATTCACCTGTATTTTTTCCAAAAATCTCTTCTCTTGCCGCTTGTCTTGCGATTCATGTATAGTTTAATCTGTTAGTGTTCTGATGTAAGTCCAGCAGTAGATAGGTTAAGCCTATTTTAACATACTGGAAACTGGTAATCTTCCAGTAGGTATTAATTTAGTTTTGCTAAAGCCTGCTGGGACACAAGTAATGGGTTAGTGCATTTGTAAACAGGAATCGCTTGACAAGTGGCCCCCTTCATCCCCCCCTTCCTCGTCCTGATATGGCTCTGCGTAGTCGGCTGGACGTTAAGCAACAAATAAACAAACAAACAAACAAACAAACAAACAAACAAATAACGCCCAGTCCACCACGAAGGGTGATATCAGGGCGGTGCTGCTTTGACATTTAACGTGCGCCACACACAAGACAGAAGTCGCAGCACAGGCTTCATGTCTTACCCAGTCACATTATTCTGACACCGGACCAACCAGTCCTAGCACTAACCCCATAATGCCAGACGCCAGGCGGAGCAGCCACTAGATTGCCAATTTTAAAGTCTTAGGTATGACCCGGCCGGGGTTCGAACCCATGACCTCCCGCTCACTGGGCAGACGCCTTACCACTAGGCCACCGTGTTGCGGTCTCTGTTTGTGTCCTTGATGGTTTAAGTTGCTGGAGTTAGCTATCCATCAAAGCCTACTGGATTTATCAAGGTTTTTGATCCTTACAGTTAGTCATGGTTATGCTTATTTTGTGTCATTGTTTGTATCTTTGATGTTTGAGTTGCTGGAGTCAGCTAGACTTCTGAGTCTACATAGGTCGTCAAAATAGTGTGTTTTTTCTTCTCCACTGTTGGTATCTTTAATAGTCAAGTCATTACAGCCTGTTCCCTCTTCTCCTTGCTCTTCTCATCTGATAAGGCTTGTTTTTGCACATGCATGACAGATTTTCTTCCACCCTTGGTTTTCATAGATACATTGAAGCAATCGTCAATGTGCCTAAAATTCTCACTTAAAAGCCTGAGGATTTCATCTTCCTCTGTAATCAACACGCCATTGCTGTTCTCTTATCTGCAGAAAAACCTGATGCTCCCAGCAAACCAGAAGCCATCGATGTGACCAAGGAGTACATCACCCTCAAATGGCTGCCTCCCGACAACGACGGAGGCAACGCCATCTTCAACTACGTGGTTGAGATGCGAGTCAGCGGCTCATCACGATGGCTTCCGGCCAGTCAGAACATCAAGGTCCCTGAGACCAGCTTCACTGTGCGAGAGGTACAAGAGGGCAACACGTACGAGTTCCGGGTCAGCGCGGAGAACAAGGCTGGTGTTGGACCACCTTCACCTCCTTCTGCGCCTGTCACTGCTAAGGAGCCCATCAGTGAGTCTCAACGTTTTGGGTTTTATTTGTTAGTTTTTGTTTGATTTTTGTTGTTTGTGTGTGTGTATTTTTTGTGGTGCAAATGTAAGACTTTTATTTTACAATTAGATCGAATCAACAGTTTATATGATATAAAAATGGAAAAATCAGCTTGCGGTCTGACCAGAATTTTGGTTCGAAGTGGGAACACAATGTACTGCACTGACTTGCCAATAGAAATAACCAGTCTTTTAGTGACTTAGCCTAGCATCACTGCTATGGACTCAAAGCTTCTTGGTGCTTCTTGCATGTCTGTTATTTTATTGTGTCACAATGAAGATTCAATAAAACATTGTTTAAAGCAAGTAAACTTTTAAACTTGGAAGAACAAACAGAGTGACAGGAGTTTGAAAGTTTGTGTTCAGTGTAACCTTTGGTTTGGACTGAGAACATTTTTGTGTTCATATTGTGGTTGAACTTTCTTGTGTTGTGATGACTATGGACTTAATGGTATTGTTGTGACTTCCAGTGGGAGAGGCACCCACAGTGCTGGAAGGACTTCCAGACCTGGCTGTAATGCTGGGTGACACCACTGTCTTTGAATGCAAGATCAGCGGCGAACCACTGCCTACCATTAAGTGGTCAGTATTTTAACTTTCATTATTGTCCAGCCTTCAGGGAAAAATGTTAGTTTTGTCCTGTATGCTTTGCTTTTCACTTTCCCATAACCTTTCGATTTGTGTCCCTAATTTTCAATTTCATAAGGCTATTATTCCATGGTTGTGAAATCCCATATGCACACTTGAAGTGATACACTTTGGTCAAAACCAAGGCTTGCTTCATCTCCCCCCCTTTCCCCGTCGCGATATAACCTTCGTGGTTGAAAACGACGTTAAACACCAAATAAAGAAAGAAAGGCTTGCTTATTTTTCTTCAGTCATGTATGCAATCGAACCCTCTGTTTAAGGCCTCCAAAAATTGGAGAAAATTGGGCCTTAAAGGGGATACATTTACAGGCGTTATGGGCATAACATCTGAAAAAGCAAGGCCTTAAAGGATCCACTGTAAAATTAAAGAAAAATGACATGCACATATTATAATCATCAGGCTGAAGGAACAGCGTGAGTTGATTGAGGACAAGCGTCACAGCATGATCTACGACGACAACAACATTGCCTCTCTCACAATCCGCGACACCACCCAGAAAGACGCTGGCACTTACACCTGTGAGGCTTGCAACGATCTGGGCACTGTCACCACATCAGGCGTCCTTGAGATTCAAGGTAGGGTTGAGAGTTCTTGTGAAAATCTGATAAATTGGAAAGGATTCTTTGTCACACCATGTCAGGTATTCTTGAGATACAGGGTAGGGTTGACAGCTTTCGTGTTAACATGATAACATTGATAGCATTCTTTGTGGCACATGGCATCAGGATATAAATTAAAAAGAGAACACAAAGGAAGCATTTTCTGAACCTAAAACATTGCTGTGCCCATTTGTACATTATAACATACTGCTTTTCCATCATGGTGATTTGTTTTTAAAAAAAATTTTTATTACATTATTTTGTGTGTGATGACAAATGTTTTTCTGCATTGAAACTTACAGGTTTTTTTATTGCTAAGTCTAATATTTTGCCATTCATTTTTCTTGCTACAGCTGCACCAACTCTGGAGTTTGACAACAAATTCAGAGATGTGATCACGCTGCATGTGGGAGCTACCCTGAAGATCCCAGTGAAGTTCACGGGAATCCCCACACCTCGCATCACCTGGGCCAAAGAGGAAGGTGCACTGAGGTCCGGCGGTCGCATCACCATCAGCACACAGGAGGACTCCACCACCTTGACCGTGAAGAAGGTCACCAAGGAAGAGGACGGTCTCATCACGCTCACCGCTGACAACCAAGTCGGCGAGGCCAAGGCCAAGTTTGACATTGAAATTCTTGGTGAGTTGGACATTGTGTATCTACTTAAGAACCTCTGTGAATACTTTTTTTGTGTCTTGCTTCCAGGTATGTGGTGCTCTACTTGTGGTGTTTTCATGCAAAGACATATGATTACCTTGATGATATGATTACCTTGGGGATATGATTACCTTGATGATATGATTACCTTGATGATTATGTTCATCTGTATGTCTTTTGGCATCTGCAGTCCTGAAAGACCGTCCCATGTTGCAAGGGCAAAAATATCAAGAATCAAACAATCATTTGATGTATATTCCTTCCAGGATTGGAAAATGAATGAGAGAATTGGTAAGGTTTGAAATTATTTTATGCTTTGTGATTGTTCAGACGTTCCCTCGCCTCCACAAGGACCGCTGGAAGTGTCTGACATTACAGAAGACTCAGTCGTTCTCCACTGGAAACCACCCAAGGATGATGGAGGCTGTGACCTGACTGCCTATATCATTGAGCGCCGTGATTCCAAGCGCGCTGTATGGACCAAGGTCGGCGGTGTGGATGGTGTCACCCTAGACTTCAAGGTCACCGGTCTTCAAGAAGGCGCTGAATACCTGTTCCGTGTCTCTGCAGAGAATGAGGTCGGAATTTCTGAACCTCTGGAGCGGGATGGTGTGGTGGTGCCTAAGAGCCTGTTCGGTAGGTGCTTCCCCTCACAACACAGCATGCGTGTGGAGTTGATTGGTAGAGCTGGATGATGCTGATAGCTCACAGTTTGCTGACCATGACAAAATATTGACCTTTTACAATGACTGATGGATGGCCATGTGTTTTTGCTCAGACAGAAGTTGTGTGTTGTGATTAACCTTGACTGATATGCAAGAAACTAATGATTGTGAGCAGTGACCACAGTCTTACATGCACTGCAATGGAAAACTGTTTCATTTTCACATTGTTGATTCACACAAAAAACACAGTATATTCCTTGAGTGTTATTAGCCAGCAAAGTATGTGACTCACAATACCTCATCTGTCACAGAGATGAAAAGGACACATTCTGGTTTTACCGTTTATCTTGACCAAAGACGTATCAACTGTAAATGAATGGAACATGCACTGCAATGTTATTTACATGACAGTTATTCATAACTGACTATTGTTATACATAATTGCATTTTAACATTTAAATTTTTGTTCTCATTTGTAAATGTGATACATGTACTGACATGGAGCAAACCTATCTAACTTACTCAACATATCATCAGGTTAAATTCAGACATTTATCTGAAAGCAATACCATGTAATCAGAATTTTGGGCTGATGTGACTTTTTTTTTTTGGTTGGTTTTTTTTTAATGTAAATATGGTCAATAGATGTACATATTTGTACATGTTACAGTTCATTTTAAAGGTATATTTTAAGAAACATGACACCTGAAACTGTCTCCACCTCTTGTTTTATAACTGTGCACTTTAACACTCCCTCTTCCTAAGCTTTTTGGCATCATTATAAGACTCTCCACTTCTGCCATATTGTGTTACTGATAAGTAAAGACACTTACTTACTTGTCTGAGACAGTTTTCTCTGTGTATTTGTGGCATAAACCCGACCCTTTAAGTCTTGTTGCCATATTTATTATACCTTTGCTGCTTCTTGTTCTCTTTATATTACCATGCTATTCACATGCTGAAATGCACAACTGGGATGCATATCACACCTTCTGGCACTGCCAGTTTTCAAACTTGTTTGCAACGTGCACGCAATGCTTTCAGCCTTTCTCAAAAATCTTTCGACAGAAAGCGTTGTCATGCATTAGTTACCAAGGCAGGCAAATATATCTCATAGTTCCAAACTATAATACTTGCCAAAAATGTTTCTTTTGCATTTTAGTATGGAACTGTTGACCCAGAAATATTTTAATCTAAAAATCTCTCTGAAAAAAAGGTATCTTATCTATGGGCTGTGGAGCCACCAAGGAGTAACTATAGAAAAGAAATGATACCCTCCCTGTACCACTATAACTCACACACAAATACACATGTACTCTTTATTGTTCTCATCCCCCTCGTCCCCTCTCCGGGTCCTTTTCCAGTTGGTAAATTGCCATTCCACATCACTTGGCTGAAATAATATTTTATTTTTATGATTGATATGCAGATATATTTTTGTGAATGTGATTTGCTTTTGAGAGCTTGATACATTTCATTTGCTGTGTTTACATTACCACATAGTTGTGATAGAACTGACACATATTTTGCTGCTGATATTTATAAGTTTTTATGTATATATTTGTTAAGAAGCGCATATTAAACTCAAAAGAACACTATACACCCTGAATGTTAATGTTGTGACATTTTGCCAGATTGAACGCATGCCTGTGTGATTTGAATTCGTGTGAGTGAGTGCTAGTGTCTCCTTAAATTAACAGTGCATGGTTTGTAATTACCGCTGAGATAATTTGAAGAAAAACTGTGTTGAAGAAAAGAGTTGATGGAATTTCCAAGGTATCTGAGCTCCTGTCTGTAACATGCATTGCAACTTTAGTTTAGCTAACATCTGAGCATGAAGTAAAATAGTGGACACGATTTCAATGGAAAATTTTGTTGTTAGCTGGGATGATGCAGTTCTATAATGCAGAAAACCCTGGCTATTGAGTATTCAAACATGCATGAATCTTTTGTAAACATGAAGTTAGATTTTCCTGAACGCATACACAGTTTACACCCTCTACCTTATGTTTTCTAGTTCTGCTAGATTTCATATATATATATATATATATATATATATATATATATATCTTCTGATTACTTGTTTTCTATATTTCTTCATGTAGATATTTGGAGACTTTTTGTACATGGCTGTTTCCATGTAATACTCCGGTTTCTATGCTAGTTTTACTTTTTGTTTTGTTTTACATATATTTTTCAGTTATTAGTAAACCTTTGCAAGCAGACGTTTTGACTAGTTGTTGGTTAAGAATACTTATTCAATCATTAGCAAAGATAGAATTTTTTAATGTATAGTATTAGCTGTTTGTTAAATTGAAATATCTACATTCGCATACTTTTGGCTGAATATAGAACCTAAATGCAAAAGTTAAATCTCTTTGTTATTTTCAATAGTTTCATTTGTTACAATGCTTCATTAGACACTTTTACCAGTTTCAATTATTTAGACTTAACTCGCAGTTACAGTAGTTTTAAATTTTACGTCAGAGTATCTCTCTTCTGCATATCTGCATATTAGGTTAAAGTGTTTGTTGCCTGGAATGTAGGAAGAAATGTGCCATGATTAAATTAGTTCAAGTTGCCCTTAATAACAGGACATCAAAATGTGATTTAGAGATTAAATTGATTGAATCACTGTCACGGGGTTATGTGTGTCCTGGGTGTGTCTAACCACTGACATGCATCTTGCATGGTTTTCAACCGGTGTGGCATGGATGATTTGCAGGCAAGGTAAGGTACTGATATTTCTTCATAAGACCTTGACACATGTCAACTTAAGAAAAAGGGCAACAAAGTTGTGGTTTTTCTTTTAAAAAATATAACAAAGGTTTCCTTTGCAAGGCAAATAATTGTCTTTCATGATGCTTCATAAATCTCAAGCCAGTTCATGACAGATTGAAATACCATAGAGTTGAGTAACTTCTTTTTAACAGTTATAAATAAATTAAATAAGGAATGCCATTGATTGTGCATCAAGAATTAATGTATCAATCTGCATGTTTCATCATTCTTTTGAGATGTGTGGAACTCGTAACGTGGTCAATTTGTATATAATGAATTTCAGGTAATTTTGGTGACATTTACTGAATGTTTGTTGTAAAAATATTTGATATCCTTTCATTGTTGCACAGGAGAATTGTTTAATATTTCACAGGGTTGGACCTTGATTACACAACCACAAACTTTTGACTATTTTAAGGCGCTCAAGTGGCTTCTGCACCACCATTGTTCACATTCTAGATAAAAAGAAAAAAACATCTGAAGAATTTGTCATAAGTTCAATAATAACTCTTCAATCTGTGAAACAGGGTACCTCCCTTAATTCAAATAGCAGGTTTGAGTGTGTTTTTGACCCCTAGCATGTGAGATCGTTGCCAATGCATATATGTGAGTTAGGGTAAGTATATTAATCAAATGAAAATTTATTATTGAAATTTTCGATTTATGTGTTGTTGATTTCTCTCAGGTGTGCCAAGCAAACCTGTAGGTCCGCTGGAAATCAGCAATGTCACAGAAAAGTCTGCTGACCTGCAGTGGAAAGCCCCAGAGAGTGACGGAGGAACACCACTTACAGGTTACATCATTGAGATGCGGCCAGATGGTAAATCTACATGGACCAAGGCCGGCAAGGTAGACCCTGCCACCACAAACTTCACTGTTCCTGACCTGAAGGAAGGCACAGAATATCACTTCAGAGTCATTGCTGAAAACGCCAAAGGTCAAAGCGAACCTCTGGAGGGCAAGGAAACCGCCAAACCGACCAAGAAACTATGTGAGTATTTTGAAGCATAGTTTTTTTGTTCAAAGTTCTGTCAAACAAAAGATCTCTGATGAAAAAAATGCACCGACATAATTAATGATATAAGATGGAATGTGTATTGTCTTAAATGTCAAATACAAAAAACACAATTATTACAACATGGAAGGTGACTTTGTCACTGTCAAGAATTATATAACAAATATCCTCATATATGGCATCCTCTTCAATGATGCTTTCATTTTAGTTGCAGGCAGGTCGAAGATAATTTACAACACTTGACTATAGCTAGCAAAACTATAAACTATTCATGATAACATAATTTTCAGTGCCACCCGGGCCTCCTCGCAATTTGAAGACTTCGAAACTGGGACCTGATCACGTCACTTTGGAATGGAAACCTCCCTCTGAGGACGGTGGATCCAAGGTGACTGGGTACCGTGTGGAGAAGTGTGAGGAGACCAGCGAGGAATGGATCAAGGTCGAGGACATCCCAGCATTCGACAACAGCTACAAGGTCACTGGACTGAAACAGGACGTGGGCTACTTCTTCTCTGTGTCTGCCAAGAACCAGGTTGGCTACGGTGAACCTGCTGAGACCCAGGAAGTGGCTAAGCCCAAGAAACCAGAAGGCAAGTATTTCTCAAAGGCAGATAGGTTTTGTTTCCGTCTTTATAAGGCTGTTCTCAAGAAGTAATGAGTATCCTGACAGAAAATGGTAAAGGCCTAGGAAACCAGAGGGTAAGAAATGTCAGCTCGATCATAGTTTGAGGGTATGTGAACTATGTATGGATTTATTCAAACACAATCTTTATTCTTGTAAAGAATTCTTCTGAAATATGACAAGATTTTAGAACATTATATGGAAAGTGAAAACACGATAGATTATTCAGGTGGTTTTTGTAAAGCTAATACAGATGTACATATTAATGCGGCACATGTATATGTCTTTGTTGTCAATGGTAAATATAGCTTTCTGCCTTCATAATAAAAAAGTCCACTCGCAAGAAATTGATGTGAGAGTTGTAGCCCATGAACAAAAAAGAATCCTTCCAAAATGGAGTACTGCAGCCTATATGGCAGGGTGATTAAAAACTCTCATTCACAGCACATTCTTCCCATTTTCATGACCAAGTCACCCTCTCTGTAAATAATAGCCCCTCAAATGTTAACAACAGTTACACAGAAGAAAAAGGAAGAAGTATAATTTCATGTGGCTACATGTTTGGGTGATAAAAAACAGTCAATCTTACAATTTTGATGACAGAGTCACCTTTTCTGTAACAAGTTGCCCCTCGAGTAAACAACAATAGCGCAAAAAAGAAAACAAAAGAGGTTTGATCATTTTATTCACGTATGATGGATTCTGTTGTTCAGGTCCACCCGGTCCGCCAACAGGCCCTCTGAAAACAATTGATGTCGACAAGACGTCCGTCACATTGGAATGGAAACCACCAGCAGATGACGGTGGCTCACCACTCACAGAGTATGTGTTTGAACGCAAAGAGTCCACTCGTTCAACCTGGACCAAAATTGCGAGCATTTCACCGGATGAGTTGACTTACGAGGCCAAGGACCTGGACGAAAAAGTGGACTACCTCTTCCGTGTCAAAGCCAAGAACAAACATGGAGTCAGTGAGCCTTTGGAAACTGTGTCCACTGTCAAGCCTAAGAGCAAATTTGGTAAGTGGCTGAAATGCATACCAAAAGAAAGAAAGAAAAAGTGCTCTTTATCAAAAATAATTTTCAAAGAAACAGTATTCAGGATAGGAAGAAGCAATCTCTGATTAGGGTATTTGAACCCTTTCTTTGCAAGTAATGGACAATGATGTGTATTTGTAACTGTGAACACTGACAAATCAAAATCGTTTCAAAGCATAACTGTCAATAACGAAGCATGATTACCTCAGTGTTTATCTTTTATTATTCCTTTCTTTGAATATTTCTGTACAGATGTTCCTGGCAAGCCCAAGGGACCGCTGGAGGTGAGCAACGTAACAGAGAACTCTGCTGACCTGCAATGGAAGGCTCCAGAAAGTGACGGAGGAACACCACTGACAGGTTATATCATCGAGATGCGTCCAGATGGTAAATCTACATGGACCAAGGCCGGCAGTGTGGATGCTGACACCAACAAGTTCACTGTTCCTGACCTGAAGGAAGGCACAGAGTATCACTTCAGAGTCATGGCTGTCAATGCTGAGGGTCAGAGTGAGCCCCTGGAAGGCAAAGAAACAGCCAAGCCTACCAAGAAAATCTGTAAGTTTTATTCAAAAATCACACATCTTCAATATGTTTGAATTGATAATTCTATTTAAATGTATAAATCACATTTAATTCTAGTTTTATTTATTCATTGCATGACCAATGATGTTAATTGTTTCATCTTCACTTCTAATTGCTTATTTACTCTTGAAACACAAGACAATGGTTGCAAAACTAAAAACACTGTTTCTGTTTTTTTCATGTCATGAAACGAGAGTATAATTTGCATAAACATGCAAGTTAACTAATTGTATGTTGCAGATTTGACTAAATAATCAGAATTGTTAATGATAATCTTTGTGTTTGTGAAACTTTCAGTGCCCCCTGGACCTCCTCAAAACTTGAAATCATCCCGCATCGGACCAGACCATGTCACCCTTGAATGGAAGCCACCAGCCAAGGACGGTGGATCCAAGGTGACTGGGTACCGTGTGGAGAAGTGTGAGGAGACCAGCGAGGAATGGATCAAGGTCGAGGACATTTCTTCGTTTGACACCACATTGAAGGTCACTGGACTGAAACAGGACGTGGGCTACTTCTTCTCTGTGTCTGCCAAGAACCAGGTTGGCTACGGTGAACCTGCTGAGACTGAGGAAGTGGTTAGGCCCAAGAAACCAGAAGGTGAGTATTTCTCAACAAAGCAATTTTTTTCTCCAATTTATACTGTTAGTTAGCTTTAAAAATAACATCTAAATGAAATGCCTTTGTCCTTAAAAGGAAAAGAAATTCTTAAATCACACAAACAGTGAATGTCTTTTGATTGAAGTTTGATCAGTTGCATTGGAAGGCAGTTATTAAACAGAAGCTGATAAACTGTTAATGTTATGACAAGTCAATATAACACTTACCTCGACAGTACTATTCTTGCACATTATCTATTATAGGCCGAAAAAATTGGACAAAACGCTGCGTGGGTACAATTATCTCCCATAACCATGCGCCACCGTGGATCCCAAGCACTGTCTGAGTGCTTCCCCCTTACAGGATGTAGGTGGCGCGTCCTCTTTCTTTTTTCGCGCGTGACAGTAGGCTGTGTTTCTGCTGCGCTCCCGGATTATTTTGGATTCTAGAGTCTTCTTTTCTGTGTGGATTACCACCTGTTGGATTTTTGTGTGTTATTCCACTTCTGGCTTGAGGCTACGTTGTTTTTCTTCCAACTTGTGCCTCCGTTGTTGTGTGGCGGACTCGGCGTGCCTACCGTCCTACTTCGTGGTGACCGGTCGTCTGCTTCTCGTTTCGCCTCATTCACTTGAGTATTGACCTAATTTTCTTTGAATTTTGTTAATTCTCGATTTTTTAAGGGTACGTACAGGGCGAGGTAGGATGTCTCGTCTTGTTTTGGGCTCTGGTTCTACGGAACCAGAGTCTGCCGGGGGCAACCCTTCTCCGGGCGCACAGCGTCATGTTTTGCGCACGGACAGGGGGACCTTTCGGCGCTCCGACTCTCCCTCCCCAAACGCTTTGCGTTTGCGGCGAGGGAGGGCGGAGAAAGCCTGTTTGAGCAAGCTCAATGCGAGCTTGCTCAAACAGGCTGGGCTTGAACCTGGGACTTCGGGCGGGGCTGCGCCGTCGAAGGTTCGGGGAAGGTCGAGGGGAAAGAAAAAGCGTCTTTCTCCTTCTCCTTCCGTGGAACACGCTTCCCCCCCTTCGACGCCGTTGTCCGGCCCTCAGTCTCAGGCTTCAGCTCCTCCCGGTTTCAAGCCTGGGGGGAAGGTTTCCTTCTCCTCCCTGGCTCGAATCCGGGGGCGGGTCGATTCCCAACCCTCTTTGGGGGTTGGTGAATCTGATCTAGGGGCTACGGGAGAGACTCAGGTTTCGACTTCTTTCTTTTCCGGTGCCTCTCCTGTGCCCTCCTCGGTTTCCACCGCTGTGGAAGCCAGGAGGGACACGGGTCCTCCTCTGAACTCCCTCGCTGGGTCGTCTACTGCTGTTTCGACAGTAGTCTCGGACTCATGGGGGGGGAGATCGGAGGAGATGACGGGGTCTATGAATTCCCTCCCCGCTGGGGTTGGGATGCGAATTGACCCCGTTCAGGGCGGTCCTGTGGGGGCAGGGGTTTCAGGCATCGTGCCTACGACCACTGCTACTACGGTTCCCTCTGACGTCCGTGTGACTGGTGGCTGTCCCTCTATGAAACGCTCCGGCCGACTAGTTACTGGACGTGGAGGTGTTCGACAGAACGTGGTACTTCTGTCGAATGGTCAGGGCGACGGGAACATTGTTTCTGTTGCTCAGACCGACACCTCCGACCGGACCGTCTTGACCCCACGCCATTCCTTAGCGTCTGGTGTTCGGGTGACGGATGGTCCGGACCAAGGGTCCGGAACGGTCCAGGCTTACGGGTCGGGATCGAACCGGACCCACGGGTCCCGACTGGACTTGACCTCCGGGTTTGGTCCGGACGGGACCCATGGTACGGGACCGTACCGGACCTTAGGGTCCGGTGCGGGACAGTACCTCTGGCCCTTGCCGGACCCCCGGACCTACGGGTCCGGATGGTACGGTACGGGACCAGTGGTCCGGTCGGGACCGGACCACCCGACCACCTCTGTTGGTCCGGGTGGTCTGGCACCGTACCGGAACACACCGGACCACCGGACCTACGGGTCCGGATGGTACGGTACGGGACCAGTGGTCCGGTCGGGACCGGACCACCCGACCACCTCTGTTGGTCCGGGTGGTCTGGCACCGAACCGGAACACACCGGACCACCGGACCTACGGGTCCGGATGGTACGGTGTTTCCACGTCCGGACCGAACCACCCGAACACTTTTGTGGGTACGGATGGTTCTGTGCCGAACGGGACCTCCGGATGGTACGGGACCGGACCGGACCACCGGACCGGACCGGACCACCGGAACACCGGACCACTCGACCGGACCGGACCGGACCACCGGAACACCGGACCACCCGACCGGACCGGATCGGCACCCCCGACCGGACCGGACCATTTCTTTTCTGATCAGACCCGATGGGTCCCTGTTCAGTCTATAAATGGCGGGGGTTCGTTGGCTGGACTGACCCAACAGTCGCAGGGTTTTTGTTGTTCTCTCCCTTCGGCTGCTGGAGACGTTTCGTCTTTGGGGCAGGGGTCTTCGCGGCCTCTTGCTTCAGTGGGCGTTTCGTCACAGTCTACTTCATCACTTTCGGCTCCTCCCCCTCAAGCTTCCTACACTCCTGCTGTTGAGGAGTTGTCGGGAAGTGAAGAGGAGAGTGAGTCAGAGGACGATGGGGAGGAGGATCAGGGTCGCCCTGAGGTTAACACTGATCCTCTACCCTTGCCGGTTTCTGATGGAACTTCCGAAGCTATGCTTCGTACTTTCCAACAGTACATGACAGACATCACGCGGCGTCTTGACGCCACGGATGCCTCTCTTAAGCGTCTGTCGTCTAGTGTTCCCAACCCTTCGGTTGACACACAGGACGTGGAGTCTGAGGACGAGAGGCAGGAGGCTCTCCCTCGCACAGCTAGAAGGACGTTTGAACAGTTTCAGGACGTCCTTCCCTCCGACGCCCTCTCGTCCTTGGAGTCCGCTTCGGCCCGGGCGCGGGAGGCACACGCCGCGTCTGCCGGCGGCTCGTTTTATGAACGATCCGGCCGCCAGCAATTCGCGTTCCACCCTAGTCTTAGTGCCACGGTGGAAGCGGCAGCACATCGCCTGAGGAGTACAGATTCACGTGCAAACGCGACCTATGTTCCTCGGGAGGACGCGGATTCAGTGCCGTGCTTTCCTTCGGGAGGCGCACCTCCACTGTTTCCTCGTGTCCAATCTGTTTCGTCCCTCCCTTTTCCCTTTGACTCTCGAACTCTCCCTTTCCAGACTTCGAGTGTTCAGGGTGGGGCTGACGGTGATGTGTTCGTTGGGGAGGTGCCTTCGGTCAAGAAGGTGGAACTGAGCTCTGCTTCGTTCCACAATCTTGAGGCCACCGTTTCTTCCATTGTCGAGGCCCAATCACAGGCCTTGACATGGATGAGCACGCTGTCCACACTGTTGGACCCTCCCGATCGGGCAGAGTCCGATTCCACTCGGGTCCTTGACACGGTTCGAGTGGATCGGGCTTTGCATGCCGTGCGATCGTGCGTGACGACTGCGGCAGAATTGGCCATTGGAACACGGGTCCACTTGTTGGCCCTGTTCCGTGATCATTTTCTGGCTACTTCTTTAGTGCCTCCGGATATGAGGAAGAGTCTGAGGAACACGTTTCCTCAGCCTTCTTCCCTTTTTCATCCGGGCACTGTCCGTTCTGTGGTGGAGTCCACACGCCAGAGGAACACTGATTCTCTGATGGTTGGCCTCGCTGCTTCGGCGACGTCGGCGGGGAGTAAGAGAAGTGCTACAGTCACCTCCAGCTCCCAGCCTCAGAAGAAGAAGAAGAAGAAGCCAGTTTCACTGCCTCCTTCTTCCTCCTCTCAGGCGCCTGTCGCGTTCCCCCCTGCGGCCCCGGCTTCTCGTGCTCCCAAGCGCAAGAAGAAGGGTGCTCAGACAGGTAAGGGTAAGCAGCACCACCAGGGGGGTGGTCGCAAGCCTGCGCCTGCCCGCCAGCAGAATTTTCAGTGAGTCCCGGCCCTACGTTGACGCCCCCTCAAGTTGCCCCTCTTTCGTCCGTCGGTTCCCTTTTTCGGGCCCGCGACATGTGGGGCAGACTGGTCTCCAACCAGTTTATCTTGAGGGTGGTGGGGTCGGGGTTTTCTCTACCGCTGTCGTCACAACCTCCATTGTCCGCTCTACCTTTGACGTTCCCCCCTCCTCGAGACCCTGCCAGATGGCAGGCTCTTCAAGACGAGGTGAACTCGTTGGTCGAGAAGAAGGCTGTCTACCCCCTTTCTCAGCCTTCTCCGGGGTTCTACTCCCGCCTGTTCACCGTCCCCAAAAAGGACGGCAGGTTCAGGCCGGTGTTGGACCTCTCCACCTTGAACTTGTACCTTCGCAGGTGCAAGTTCAAGATGGAAACCCCTTCGTCGGTCCGGTTGGCCATCCGGCCAAACGATTGGGCCACGTCTGTGGACCTCCAGGATGCTTACTTCCACATCCTGGTGGCCCCGGGGTACCGACATCTGCTCCGGTTTGTTTGGGAGGGCACAGTGTTCGAGTTTCGGGCCCTCCCATTCGGCCTGTCCTTGGCCCCGCTGATTTTTACAAAGGTGGTCAAGGAGCTGGCGGCGTTGGTCAGAGCTCAGGGTGTGCGTCTGCGTCAATATTTGGACGATTGGCTCACCCTGGCCCAGTCTCGCGATCAATGCCTCCAACACACCCGGCAGGTCCTGGAACGGACCCATGCTTTGGGGTTCCAGATACAGTGGCACAAGTCAGACCTCGTGCCAGCCCAGCAGTTTTGCTACTTGGGGATGGCGTTCGACACAGTGCTTTACACTGTGTCTCCCTCCCCGGACAGAATCCTCTCCCTGAGGCGAAAGATCCTCTCCATTCAGGCTTGCCGCGCTGTTCCTCACAGGCGGCTGGCGGAACTGTTGGGTTCCATGGAGTCTGTCGCTCTGCTGCTGCCCCTTGCAAGGCTACACAAACGTCCCCTGCAACGGGCGGTAGCAGATCGGACTTCCAGGCCTCTCGATTACACCGAGTTGGTCCAGATCGGGCCTTGGTTTCACGAGGCTGTAGTCCAATGGCTGGACCCGATCTGGCTCAACTCTGCGGTGCCTATCCAACCGAGACGGCCGTCTCTCTTCCTGTACACCGACGCTTCTACGCGGGGTTGGGGGGCCCACCTGGACCTGCACGAGGCCCAGGGGGTCTGGACCCAGGAGGAGTCCCTCCTACACATCAACTTTCTAGAGTTGGAGGCGGTTCGTCGGGCTCTGCTGGAGTTTCGCCTCCTGATTCGGGATCAGGATGTGTTGGTCCACGGGGACAACACCACATGCCTAGCTTACCTTCGCCACCAGGGGGGCACCAATTCTCGGTCCCTCTCCCTGTTAGCGGAGGAGATTCTGCTCTGGTGCCAGACCAATCAGGTCCGGATGTCAGTCCAATTCGTTCCGGGGAAACTGAACGCCCTGGCCGACATTCTCAGTCGGGGCGATCAGGTTCTCCCCACAGAATGGACCATCGCTCACAACGTTCTACGGCGTCTGTGGGCAAGGTGGGACCGTCCTCTGATCGATCTGTTCGCAACTCGATTCAGCGCTCGGCTTCCCAGGTACGTCAGCCCCTTTCGAGACACGAATGCGTTCCACGTGGACGCATTCACTCTCTCGTGGAGGCTCCTCGATGCTTACGCCTATCCCCCGACATCTCTGATTCCGAGGGTACTGGCAAAGTATCTGCAGGAACGGCCAAGACTGATTTTGGTCGCGCCTTACTGGCCAACAGCTCCGTGGTTTCCAGATCTTCGCGGTCTCACCCACGTAGACCCTCTACCTCTGAATCTGGACGGGGGAAGTCTGCTCCAGCCTCGATCAGGCCTCCCTCATCCACGTCCAGAGAGTCTGTGCTTGACCGCATGGCTCTTGTGCGCTCCAAACTGCTTGCACTAGGATTGCACAAGAGTTCAGTAGAGTTTTCCTTGAACGCTAAGAGGCGATCAACTAATCAGCTCTATGACTTACGCTGGAGAGCTTGGGCCTCCTTCGCCTTGTCCAAGGGGATAGAGCCGCTTTATCCCTCAACACAGGACTTGGCCAACTTCCTGGTGGAAGTGTATCAAAAGAAGAGTCTTTCTTCTAAGACTCTTCTTGGATACAAATCTGCCATCACTTCCACGATTGCGGCTGCTACTGGTCGCAGACCTGAACACTTGATCAGTTCCTCCCTCATTGCTAATGTCCTTTCGGGTATTAGCAATGCAGCGGTGTCTAAACCTCGGGTTTCATTTCCCAAGTGGGATGTCTTCCTGGTTCTCAAACTCCTGCGTAGCAAGGAGTTTGAACCCCTGGCAGGCATTAGTATCAAGTTCCTGACTTTTAAGACTGTGTTCCTCATCGCTTTAGCCACTTGCCGTAGACTCAGTGGTATTCAAGCTTTGAGTGGCCTGGAATTTGACATTGAGTTCACCACACATCAGGTGACGTTGGCTTTCCTACCAGACTTTCGAGCCAAGAATCAGAATGCCTCGGAGTTGTCCAAACCAGTAGTCATTCAAGCCTTGGCTCCCACTCTTGAACATGATGACCCTGATCGCTTCCTCTGCCCAGTACGTGCCCTTAGAGTGTACCTGGATAGAACACGTAGCTTTCGGTCTTCTAAGCGGTCACTGTTTGTCTCGCTTAATCCGAAGTACCAATCGGATATTTCTAGACAAACTTTAGCTCGTTGGCTGACCTTGCTTATCAAACAGGCTTATGTTCATGCTCAAGTGGATGTGGTCCCTGACATCAGGGCACACGAGATTCGGGCTATCGGCTCCTCGTTGGCGCACGTGCGGGGTGCCTCGCTCCAAAGCATAATGGCGGTCGCGTTCTGGAAGACTCCAGCCACGTTTATTAACCACTATATGCGAGACTTTTCCAGTCTCAGGCTTGACCAGTCGTATGGCATTGCCAAAGCAGTGGTTGCCAGCATGGTCACGTCAGTCTAAGGTATTTTTCTTGGGTATATTTTCTTTTACAGTAGTACTGTTCGAAAATTGCCTGGGTATCTTAATCCTTGGATTTAAGTGATTTTGATTAAGGAGTTTAATACTCTACATATCACCCTCACACCACTCTGGTATTCTGTGCAAGAATAGTACTGTCGAGGTAAGTGTTATATTGACTGTAAGGCTTCTTTTTAAGCCTACTGTCTATATGATACTTACCGAGACAGTACTATTAGAGTTTCCCTCCCGCCTCCCCTCTTGATATGTTATGGGCTTTTTGAGGGTCTGCAGCTCATAAAGAAAGAGGACGCGCCACCTACATCCTGTAAGGGGGAAGCACTCAGACAGTGCTTGGGATCCACGGTGGCGCATGGTTATGGGAGATAATTGTACCCACGCAGCGTTTTGTCCAATTTTTTCGGCCTATAATAGATAATGTGCAAGAATAGTACTGTCTCGGTAAGTATCATATAGACAGTAGGCTTAAAAAGAAGCCTTACAATCTGAATCGACTGACAACAAAATGATCTTATGCGTTCTCTGTTTTTAGGACCACCTGGACCGCCCACTGGCCCATTGAAGACCATAGACGTGGACAAGACATCTGTCACCCTGCAATGGAAACCACCCACAGATGACGGTGGATCACCACTGACAGAGTATGTGTTTGAACGCAAAGAGTCCACTCGTTCAACCTGGACCAAAGTGGCCAGTGTTCCAGCTGATGAACTGACCTATGAGGCCAAGGACCTGGACGAAAAAGTGGACTACCTCTTCCGTGTCAAAGCCAAGAACAAGCATGGAGTCAGTGAGCCTTTGGAAACTGTGTCCACTGTCAAGCCCAAGAGCAAATTTGGTAAGTCAGGAACATACGCTATCGAGGCAAAAAGCATTGTCAAGGATTTTGAATTTGAAGAATTTGGTAACTTATGTTAATATTTCACAGGGAAAACTTTAACAGACAGAGGAGTTTTGGGTTATTAATTCATAAACATTGTGGTAACAATTGATATTTTACTTTTATTCATCTTTTTGATGACGGCTCAGGAATAAACAGAAACACATTTGATAAGTTTTGCCACCCATATTTTTATACAGACGTGCCCAGCAAGCCCAAGGGACCACTTGAGGTGAGCAACGTGACAGAGAACTCTGCTGACCTGCAATGGAAGGCCCCGGAGAGTGACGGAGGAACACCACTGACGGGTTACATCATCGAGGTGCGACCAGACTCCAAGTCCACATGGACCAAGGCCGGCAGTGTGGATGCTGACACCAACAAGTTCACTGTTCCCGACCTGAAGGAAGGCACAGAGTATCACTTCAGAGTGATGGCCGTCAATGCAGAGGGTCAGAGTGCACCACTTGAAGGTCTTGACACCGCCAAGCCTACCAAGAAGATCGGTAAGTGGTGATCAAATTCAGAAATCTTGTTTCACATGCTCTGATAAAAATCTGCAATGGCATCAACATAATCCCATTAACTCATTACAGTTTAAAAAACCCAAAAGCAATACAAACAAAAGGCTTAAATCATAATAGTGAGTACTAGCTTCAATCCTGCACATTTGCATTAAAATGCTAATAAATAATGGGTTGTCCTTTTGATTAAGTATCAATTTTAACCTGGAATATCAGTCATGAAAAATAAAATTGATGATTCGAGAAAGTTTAGCAATCAAGCAGAAACTTCAGTATACTCTGTTGTCTTTTTAAGTTTGATATTATGCTTACCTGAGTTTTGATGAAACTTTCAGTGGCCCCTGGACCTCCTCAAAACTTGAAATCATCCCGCATCGGACCAGACCATGTCACCCTTGAATGGAAGCCACCAGCCAAGGACGGTGGATCCAAGGTGACTGGGTACCGTGTGGAGAAGTGTGAGGAGACCAGCGAGGAATGGATCAAGGTCGAGGACATTTCTTCGTTTGACACCACATTGAAGGTCACTGGACTGAAACAGGACGTGGGCTACTTCTTCTCTGTGTCTGCCAAGAACCAGGTTGGCTACGGTGAACCTGCTGAGACTGAGGAAGTGGTTAGGCCCAAGAAACCAGAAGGTGAGTATTTCTCAACAAAGCGATTTTTTTCTCCAATTTATACTGTTAGTTAGCTTTAAAAATAACATCTAAATGAAATTCCTTTGTCCTTAAAAGGAAAAGAAATTCTTAAATCACACAAACAGTGAATGTCTTTTGATTGAAGTTTGATCAGTTGCATTGGAAGGCAGTTATTAAACAGAAGCTGATAAACTGTTAATGTTATGACAAATCTGAATCGACTGACAACAAAATGATCTTATGCGTTCTCTGTTTTTAGGACCACCTGGACCGCCCACTGGCCCATTGAAGACCATAGACGTGGACAAGACATCTGTCACCCTGCAATGGAAACCACCCACAGATGACGGTGGATCACCACTGACAGAGTATGTGTTTGAACGCAAAGAGTCCACTCGTTCAACCTGGACCAAAGTGGCCAGTGTTCCAGCTGATGAACTGACCTATGAGGCCAAGGACCTGGACGAAAAAGTGGACTACCTCTTCCGTGTCAAAGCCAAGAACAAGCATGGCGTCAGTGAGCCTTTGGAAACTGTGTCCACTGTCAAGCCCAAGAGCAAATTTGGTAAGTCAGGAACATACGCTATCGAGGCAAAAAGCATTGTCAAGGATTTTGAATTTGAAGAATTTGGTAACTTATGTTAATATTTCACAGGGAAAACTTTAACAGACAGAGGAATTTTGGGTTATTAATTCATAAACATTGTGGTAACAATTGATATTTTACTCTTATTCATCTTTTTGATGACGGCTCAGGAATAAACAGAAACACATTTGATAAGTTTTGCCACTCATATTTTTATACAGACGTGCCCAGCAAGCCCAAGGGACCACTTGAGGTGAGCAACGTGACAGAGAACTCTGCTGACCTGCAATGGAAGGCCCCGGAGAGTGACGGAGGAACACCACTGACGGGTTACATCATCGAGGTGCGACCAGACTCCAAGTCCACATGGACCAAGGCCGGCAGTGTGGATGCTGACACCAACAAGTTCACTGTTCCCGACCTGAAGGAAGGCACAGAGTATCACTTCAGAGTGATGGCCGTCAATGCAGAGGGTCAGAGTGCACCACTTGAAGGTCTTGACACCGCCAAGCCTGCCAAGAAGATCGGTAAGTGGTGATCAAATTCAGAAATCTTGTTTCACATGCTCTGATAAAAATCTGCAATGGCATCAACATAATCCCATTAACTTATTACAGTTTAAAAAACCCAAAAGCAATACAAACAAAAGGCTTAAATCATAATAGTGAGTACTAGCTTCAATCCTGCATATTTGCATTAAAATGCTAACAAATAATGGGTTGTCCTTTTGATTAAGTATCAATTTTAACCTGGAAAAACAGTCATGAAAAATAAAATTGATGATTCGAGAAAGTTTAGCAATCAAGCAGAAACTTCAGTATACTCTGTTGTCTTTTTAAGTTTGATATTATGCTTACCTGAGTTTTGATGAAACTTTCAGTGGCCCCTGGACCTCCTCAAAACTTGAAATCATCCCGCATCGGACCAGACCATGTCACCCTTGAATGGAAGCCACCAGCCAAGGACGGTGGATCCAAGGTGACTGGGTACCGTGTGGAGAAGTGTGAGGAGACCAGCGAGGAATGGATCAAGGTCGAGGACATTTCTTCGTTTGACACCACATTGAAGGTCACTGGACTGAAACAGGACGTGGGCTACTTCTTCTCTGTGTCTGCAAAGAACCAGGTTGGCTACGGTGAACCTGCTGAGACTGAGGAAGTGGTTAGGCCCAAGAAACCAGAAGGTGAGTATTTCTCATGGCAGATTTTTTTCTTTCTGTCTTAAATCAAGTTAAGGCTGTTCTCAGGAAGTAATGAGTATCCTGACAGAAAATGGTGATCGCTGTTCAGCTGATATCTTCATTGGAAAAAGAGCAAGAAACCAACAAAGCAATTTTTCTTGAGACCTATCTCATACATGTGCATTCAAGATTGCTACAAAGAACAATAAAAAAAACAAGATGATGTCTAATACATACTATGTTTTCATTTATTATGTCAGCTTCAAATGATGGTGTTAAAAGTCGTAGTTGGTGAATTCGTCTAAAATGTTTCTGTTCTTATTTCTTTCTTGTAGGACCACCTGGCCCGCCCACTGGTCCCTTGAAAACCACCGACGTGGACAAGACATCTGTCACTCTGCAATGGAAACCACCCACAGATGACGGTGGATCACCACTGACAGAGTATGTGTTTGAACGCAAAGAGTCCACTCGTTCAACCTGGACCAAAGTGGCCAGTGTTCCAGCTGATGAACTGACCTATGAGGCCAAGGACCTGGACGAAAAAGTGGACTACCTCTTCCGTGTCAAAGCCAAGAACAAGCATGGAGTCAGTGAGCCTTTGGAAACTGTGTCCACTGTCAAGCCCAAGAGCAAATTTGGTGAGTTCAGATTTTGTATCTGTAGAGCGTTTTTCATATTCAGAGAACTCCAAAGAAGTTCAGCTCAAAAACTAGATTTGTTTGTATTTGTATACCTCACACATGTCAAAGTTTATTTATCAAATATTTCTCTTTTCAGCTTACAATAGATTTTGCTGGCTGATTTTAAAAAAAGATCAATGTTGATTCAGCAATTGTTTTGTTCTGATTCAATGAAGATTTTCCATCTTGTTTGGAACTTCACTACTTTTTTTGTACATACCAGTAATTTGATTTATGTTTTGCTCTGCAGATGTGCCCAGCAAGCCCAAGGGACCACTTGAGGTGAGCAACGTAACAGAGAACTCTGCTGACCTGCAATGGAAGGCCCCGGAGAGTGACGGAGGAACACCTCTGACAGGTTACATCATCGAGGTACGACCAGACTCCAAGTCCACATGGACCAAGGCCGGCAGTGTGGATGCTGACACCAACAAGTTCACTGTTCCTGACCTGAAGGAAGGCACAGAGTATCACTTCAGAGTGATGGCTGTCAACGCTGAGGGTCAGAGTGCACCACTTGCAGGCCTTGACACCGCCAAGCCTGCCAAGAAGATCGGTGAGTATTAATCCTAAATGAATCGACTCTGCGTAAGTTTCTCATTAATTGAAAACATTTGTATATGTAAAGTGTATTCAGCTTTACAAATTGGAGTTTCAAAATGCATTGGTGGGAGGGTGTGTGTTTGTGTGTGTATATTAGTGTATGTGTGGGCATGCATGTGTGTGTATTTAAGCTACCCTTTTGAAACTTAATGATTCTCATAAGCAACGATGGGAAAATCAGAGCGCCAAGAGAAAGACACTTTAACTGATATCAAGTTTTAAAATGTTATTTTGATTAAACAGAGCCTTTTGAAAATATAGATGGCCTTAAATGAAACTGGTTAAAAACACTGTTAGTATTAATAACAACCAATTGCTCATATACGATTATATTGCTAATGCTTATCTTTTCTTTTGCTGTCTATCAGTGGCCCCTGGACCTCCTCAAAACTTGAAATCATCCCGCATCGGACCAGACCATGTCACCCTTGAATGGAAGCCACCAGCCAAGGACGGTGGATCCAAGGTGACTGGGTACCGTGTGGAGAAGTGTGAGGAGACCAGCGAGGAATGGATCAAGGTTGAGGACATCTCTTCGTTCGACACCACGTACAAAGTCACTGGTCTGAAACAGGATGTGGGCTACTTCTTCTCTGTGTCTGCCAAGAACCAGGTTGGCTACGGTGAACCTGCTGAGACTGAGGAAGTTGTCCGGCCCAAGAAACCAGAAGGTATTTCATGTGAACATATTACATCAGGTGTAAGTAAAACAATAATGTTGTTTGGGTGAGGTTTACAGATGATTTTGAAAATGTCACGCACTTTAAGTGTTTCTTGTGAAGATGTTGGACAAATTAAACTTAAGACTTGGCAATTGCACACAGTTTTGATTTACAATGAGTACAAGAGATGTATCAGTTTTTGTACTGTATGTGGATATGAAAGCACCAGCTGACAAAGGTATACATTATTTCAGGACCACCTGGCCCGCCCACTGGTCCCTTGAAAACCATTGACGTGGACAAGACATCTGTCACTCTGCAATGGAAACCACCCACAGATGACGGTGGATCACCACTGACAGAGTATGTGTTTGAACGCAAAGAGTCCACTCGTTCAACCTGGACCAAAGTGGCCAGTGTTCCAGCTGATGAACTGACCTATGAGGCCAAGGACCTGGACGAAAAAGTGGATTACCTCTTCCGTGTCAAAGCCAAGAACAAGCATGGAGTCAGTGAGCCTTTGGAAACCGTGTCCACTGTCAAGCCTAAGAGCAAATTTGGTGAGTAAATTCTGTATTCTTGAGTCACACGCTAAGACCATGAAATGTTAAACTTTTAGATGAGAGGTTCTCAGTTTTAGGTTTTAATACAAATTCTATAAATATGTGAATAATGTGCTTAATGAACATGATGGTATGCTCAATTACTGTCAGATAACTTTGTAAGTTATTTATCAAGTTCTTGTTATACACTTTTTTGTATCACAGATGTTCCTAGCAAGCCCAAGGGACCACTTGAGGTGAGCAACGTGACAGAGAACTCTGCTGACCTGCAATGGAAGGCCCCGGAGAGTGACGGAGGAACACCACTAACAGGTTACCTCATCGAGGTGCGACCAGACTCCAAGTCCACATGGACCAAGGCCGGCAGTGTGGATGCTGACACCAACAAGTTCACTGTTCCTGACCTGAAGGAAGGCACAGAGTATCACTTCAGAGTCACTGCTGTTAATGCAGAGGGTCAGAGTGCTCCACTTGACGGCCTCGAAACTGCCAAGCCTACCAAGAAGATCTGTAAGTCTAGACTTAACTTATCCTGTAATGTTTCCTGCTTCCATTTGACAGCTATTCCCTTTCAGCTTTTTGAGAATATCTATGAGAGGAGACAGAGAACTGTAGTTTTGGAGCGTTGGTATGTTTTAGAATACCAGTTTACAATGAACGTAGGCTTCTGTCAAGGTAACTTTTTTTCAAGGAGTTTGAATCATTCCAAAATAAGGTGACATTAATTATCAGGAACAGGCTTCCCTTTGATAGTCTTTTATTTAAACAAGTTTTTTGGGGGCAAAGTAAAAATAGAAAAGATAATAGCAAATTGCAATGACCATCTGACTTTCAACAATTGTTGTTTTAGAATCATACCCTATACTTTTTTAAATTTTAGTGCCCCCTGGATCTCCTCAAAACCTGAAATCATCCCGCATCGGACCAGACCATGTCACCCTTGAATGGAAGCCACCAGCCAAGGACGGTGGATCCAAGGTGACTGGGTACCGTGTGGAGAAGTGTGAGGAGACCAGCGAGGAATGGATCAAGGTCGAGGACATTTCAGCTTATGACACTGTATACAAGGTCACTGGTCTGCAACAGAATGTGGGCTACTTCTTCTCTGTGTCTGCCAAGAACCAGGTTGGCTACGGTGAACCTGCTGAGACTGAGGAAGTTGTCAGGCCCAAGAAACCAGAAGGTGAGTATAATCTGTTTGTAAATTAGCACAGCAGATTTGATGTTTGTGTTCTACATTTGAGAGACTGGTTATAAGAAGATTGTTTTAGATTCTTATTAAATACTAATCAGACAAAGAATCCTATATACAGACTTTTAAGGATCATTGCTGTTTCAATGACTGTGAGTAGTATTGTTGGTGTACCTGCTTAATTGCCAACAAACTGATTAAATCTATAAATTTTTTCAGGACCCCCTGGCCCACCAGTAGGCCCTCTGAAAACCATTGATGTGGAAAAGACATCTGTCACTCTGCAATGGAAACCACCCACAGATGACGGTGGATCACCACTGACAGAGTATGTGTTTGAACGCAAAGAGTCCACTCGTTCAACCTGGACCAAAGTGGCCAGTGTTCCAGCTGATGAACTGACCTATGAGGCCAAGGACCTGGACGAAAAAGTGGACTACCTCTTCCGTGTCAAAGCCAAGAACAAGCATGGCGTCAGTGAGCCTTTGGAAACTGTGTCTACTGTCAAGCCCAAGAGCAAATTTGGTGAGTGATGTGTGTTCCGATAGTTATGCTAAGATAAAGAGGGTGATTTATTTATATGAATTGAATGGTTTTTTTAAATATGGTGGCGAATCATTCTAATGAAGTGAAATACAAAAAGAAACTCATTTCAATCTGGGATTGCAAATTTTGATTATCTTTTTCTAGATCAGTTACACTACACAGTCTCAACTCGTGGACAGGATTGAGAAAATGAATTTCATTTCATGGTATTTTATGTCTTATTCTGCAGACGTGCCCAGCAAGCCCAAGGGACCGCTGGAGGTGAGCAATGTGACAGAGAACTCTGCTGACCTACAGTGGAAACCTTCAGAGAGTGACGGAGGAACACCTCTGACAGGTTACATCATCGAGGTGCGACCAGACTCCAAGTCCACATGGACCAAGGCCGGCAGTGTGGACGCCACAACAGACAAGTTCACTGTGCCTGACCTGAAGGAAGGAACTGAATATCACTTCCGTGTCATTGCGATCAATTCTGAAGGACAAAGTGCACCTCTGGAAGGCTTTGACACCGCCAAGCCTACCAAGAAGATCTGTAAGTGTTGACTGATGGTGTTGTATCACCCTGTGATGTTTTGTTTTGAATTCTTCAATGTTTTTGTTTAGTACGCTGATGTGAACAAGTTCACACCAAGATTAAGTTGTATGGGTTTTTTCTGCAATAACAACATTTAAAATTTCTACTTAAATCATTGCAGCATTTTCCATTATTTGTTTGTGTCTTTTCTTGGCATGAAAGTGAACTCTAACAATAACCTTTTACTTGACCTTCAACTTTTCTACCTTCCAGTGCCCCCTGGACCTCCTCAAAGCTTGAAATCATCCCGCATCGGACCAGACCATGTCACCCTTGAATGGAAGCCACCAGCCAAGGACGGTGGATCCAAGGTGACTGGATACCGTGTGGAGAAGTGTGAGGAGACCAGTGAGAAGTGGGTCAAGGTCGAGGACATTTCAGCTTATGACACTGTATACAAGGTCACTGGTCTGCAACAGAATGTGGGCTACTTCTTCTCTGTGTCTGCCAAGAACCAGGTTGGCTACGGTGAACCTGCTGAGACTGAGGAAGTTGTCAGGCCCAAGAAACCAGAAGGTGAGAATACAATTCTGCATTATTTTTAGCTCTATATTGTAATGAAAAAGAACATAGATGAATGAGTACTTAGTTATTTGACTGCTTGTTTATTGTGAGTACAATTTGAGATGAGATAACTTCATGTCATGTTTCACTTTTCACTCAAGTTGTCGTATTAACTGTCATGTTTATCATAATGAAAGAGGTGTTTGAAGTAAAGGCAGGAATAGATATGCACTATTTTTTGTGGTAAGTTGATGATAAACACTTTTAACAAACAATTTCAATGTTTCAGGACCTCCTGGCTCGCCCACTGGCCCACTGAAAACCATTGATGTGGAAAAGACATCTGTCACTCTGCAATGGAAACCACCCACAGATGACGGTGGATCACCACTGACAGAGTATGTGTTTGAACGCAAAGAGTCCACTCGTTCAACCTGGACCAAAGTGGCCAGTGTTCCAGCTGATGAACTGACCTATGAGGCCAAGGACCTGGACGAAAAAGTGGATTACCTCTTCCGTGTCAAAGCCAAGAACAAGCATGGAGTCAGTGAGCCTTTGGAAACCCTTTCCACTGTCAAGCCCAGGAGCAAATTTGGTAAGAGACAAAAGCTTTGTTTTTGTTTGAACTTTTTGTTTATATTGCTGTTAGAAATCACACTCATTTTTGAATTATAATTATTTGTGAAAATGAGGAAACAGAACAAAAAAGCTAAATACCCAGACAAACAAACAATCTGCATATCACCTTCTAAAGATATGTGACCACAATTCTAATATGCCGACCTGCAGTAAAAACTTGCTGAGAGCGATTTTGGATGTAACCTTGGGAATATTAAATACTACCAGTTAAGTCACACTTCAGTTTGATAGTCTCTTAAGTCCAACTGATGAAACGTCTTATCCAGACACTGGTAACACTTTTCCTTTCCATTGATTTCAGATGTCCCGAGCAAACCTAAGGGTCCTCTGGACGTAGACAACGTGACAGAAAACTCTGCTGACCTGCAATGGAAGGTCCCAGACAGTGACGGCGGAAAACCAGTGACAGGTTACGTCATCGAGATACGACCAGACTCCAAGTCCACATGGACCAAGGCCGGCAGTGTGGATGCTGACACCAACAAGTTCACTGTTCCTGACTTGAAGGAAGGCACAGAGTATCACTTCAGAGTGATGGCCGTCAATGCAGAGGGTCAGAGTACACCACTTGAAGGCCTTGACACTGCTAAGCCTACAAAGAAGATCGGTAAGCAACTGCCCAACTCAAATAATTGAACTCTCTGTATGTCTTTTAATTTCCCCAACAGAATTTGAAATTATTTGGTGATGCTTGTTTGTATCTGTTTTAGGTTGTGTCTCTGTGTCTGTCTTTCTTTTTATGTCCCTGCATTAATTGTGGCTTTCGGTGAATATTTGAGATACTATAAATACTGATGATATAGTCTTATTTCCTTTATCAGCATTTGTTCTTTAGATCTTTATTTTAACAATTCCTTGCAGTGGGCATGGTAGAAAGTGAAGACTCCACAGTGTTTTCTGTAGATTATAGTAACGTCATGTACCCCATGTCGTGTTTCAGTTGCTCCTGGCCCTCCAGAAGACCTCAAAACATCTCGCGTTGGACCCGACTATGTCACCCTGGAATGGAAGCCACCAGCCAAGGACGGTGGATCCAAGGTGACTGGGTACCGTGTGGAGAAGTGTGAGGAGACCAGCGAGGAATGGAAAAAGGTCGAGGACATCACGGCTTACGACACATTGTACAAAGTCACTGGCCTCAAAGAAGGAAAGGGTTACTTCTTCTCGGTGTCAGCCAAGAACAAGATTGGCTATGGCGAGCCAGTGGAGACTGATGCCGTCATCAAGCCCAAGAAACCAGAAGGTAAGAACTATCATTAATCTGAACTTATTTTTAGACACAGTTTAAAAATGGTCTGAATACTCCCTTGCATACTGTTTATTTTGCTTATTGCCTTCCTTGTTTAAAAAACTTAATTTTTCTAATTGTACAGCAACTTGTTTGTACTGGGGCTGAATTGTGTATGTTAATTTTTATACAAAACCTTTTGTTGGACCTCAATTGATTTAACTTTTCAACTAACAATTTATTTGTGCCATAATTTCAGAACGTCCAGACACTCCCACAGGCCCTCTTGAGGTCAGCGACGTGGACTTGACGTCTGCAACACTGTCATGGAAACGGCCCAAGAATGACGGCGGCTCACCTATCACAGGATACGTCATTGAACGCAAGGACAGCCACAAGACACAGTGGACCCGCCTTGAGCATGTGGATGCCGACACCTTCAAGCTGAAGGCCACCAATCTGATCGACGGACAGGAATACCGCTTCCGTGTCATCGCTGAGAACAAAGTGGGCCCCAGTGAACCCCTTGAGACTGAGCACTATGTCAAGCCTCAGAGTCCATTCAGTAAGTCTTCTTCTTTGTTGGTTTTGTTTTGGAGGTTTATATATATATGTGCTGCGAAATCTCAATACATCAAGCCGCGCTCAGAATTCCTTCAGAGATTGATCTTGTTCTTTGTTCCTGTTTTTCTTTGTTAGACTGACTTAAATCTGTCAGTAAGTCAGAAGTCACCAATCAAGAAAAGTTTCAATGTAAAAAACAGTGCAATATCGTTGTAATACATGTTTGTTTCAGTGTAAATGTGAACTTAAACACAACTTTGAAGAGATATTTTCTTTAAACTTGACATTGCACTTTCTTCTTTGTTTCAGAAAAGCCAAGCAGACCAACAGGACCCTTGTTAGTGGACAACGTGACAGAGAATTCTGTTGACCTGAAGTGGAAGGCCCCTGAGAGCGACGGAGGAACACCGCTGACTGGTTACATCATCGAGGTGCGACCAGACGCTAAATCCACATGGACCAAGGTCGGCAGTGTGGACGGCACTACAGAGAAATTCACCGTGCCTGACCTGATCCCCGGTACAGAGTATCACTTCCGGGTCACTGCTGTCAACGCTGAAGGTGAAAGCCCAGCACTGGAGGGCAAGGAAACTGCAACAACAGTGAAGAAGATAGGTACGTTGTGTCAATTTTTATCTTTCTTGCTGTTACTCTTTTTCTCTCTTTTTTTTGGGGGGGGGGGGGGGGGGGTGGTGGTTGTTTGATGGAGACATATTTTTGGGTAACATCATTATTCTATAAAAATATTCAACAGGCTGTGCAACTCTTTTTGGTTTTTTTAGTACGTTTCTTTGTGATATGCTTGGAAACGAGTTCAATTCTTGTTATTGTATCAAATTTATTTTGAACTTATTCATGTTTATATTACTTTTCAGTGGCTCCTGGCCCACCAACCAGCCTTCGTGTCACGAAGGTAGGACCAGACTATGTCACTGTGGAATGGAAAGCGCCTCTGGACGACGGTGGTGCCAAGGTGAGCGGATACCGCCTGGAGTACTGTGATGAGACCTCGGACAAATGGATCAAGGTCGCTGAGGTCAAAACCTATGACACGAGCTACAAGGTCACGGACTTGAAGGACACCGTCTCCTACCTCTTTGCTGTCTGTGCCCAGAATTCCGTCGGCTATGGCGAGCCTGCTGAGACAGAGAGAGGGGTGAAGCCCAAGAGGCCTGAAGGTTAGTGTCATGTGTTGTTTTTGTTATCATATGATAAAAAAATCATTTTAACCTTAGAGAGTTAGAGTATTAGCAAAGAAATGGCGGAACCTGACAAACATTGATAATCAATGCCATTTTAGGTAAACATTATTTATGCCAACAAAAAAACGGTGAAAAAAAGCAACAAGAAAGCATGGGAAAAAATTCAGAAAACCGAAAAGAGAATGAGAAGCAAAACTGACCACACATATGCTATTTGCAAAAAGGACACTCGTATTTGAACTTTTCTCATATCTATCTAGGTCCACCATCCAAACCAGTGGGTCCATTGAAAACCAAGGACGTTGAGAAAACAGCAGTCACACTTGAGTGGCAGCCGCCATCAGATGATGGAGGCTCCGCTCTGACAGGTTACGTCCTGGAGAAACGCGACACGGCCAGACCTACGTGGGCCAGGGTGGAGAAGCTGAGCCCCAACAAGACCTCCTACAAGGTGCAGAACCTTCTGGAAGGCTCGGACTATCACTTCCGTGTCATCGCTGAGAACAAGCACGGGGCAAGTGAACCACTGCAGACCGAGAAAACCGTCAAGCCCAAGAGTGCTTATGGTAAGTGGGAATCGGGCGAAGTCGACTTCGCAAAGTCTACTTCATGAAGCTTACTGCACAAAGATTTGGTAAAAACGATGTTGGAATATAACTGTGATGTGTTGTCAAAGAGTGGATACTGATCTGAAAAAGAGTATCTTTTTTGCTTTGAATGAGATATTTAGGTGAACAACCTGACAAAAGCATGTACGAGAAGTGAAATAAACTTTTGTCTTAGGAGTATGCTGGTTGTTTTGCAGACAAACCTTCCAGACCAGTCGGGCCTCTCAAGGTGTCTGATGTGAAGCAGGACTCTGTCACCCTGTCCTGGCAGCCACCAGAGAAGGACGGAGGTCTGCCTCTGAAGAACTACGTCATCGAATATCGAGATGCTCGCAGAACCACCTGGATGAAGGCTGGTACTGCTCCTGCGGACACCACCACCTTCACCTGTGGCAACCTGCTGGATGGCAGTGATTACCTGTTCAGGGTGGTCGCCGTCAATGACGAAGGGGAGAGCGAACCTCTGGAGACCAAAGAACCTGTGAAGGCGGAGAGACCAGCCAGTGAGTGTGCAAGCTGTCATTCATTTGTTGCAATTTTTTTTCATTTTCATCCTTTTTTCTGTGATATACATTGTGTTTGTGCTTTATGAAGTAAAGATGAAGCGGGCTAACAGGTGAGAATTAGTCATTATGATTGCCCTCTGGGAAGATAGTTATCAGCCTCCCTTTGTGAAACTCCCGCAGTGGGGCACTGCGGTTATGAAATTAAAAGCCCCTCCTGTTTTTGGAACCGCAGGAGCTTTCTAGTTTGCTGTTAGGTAGATTTTTGGTTCCTCTTTCCTGTCATGCTCTCTTTTTCTTCATGAATTCTTTTCTTTTTTCTGCCTTCTTGCTCATTCACCTGTATTTTTTCCAAAAATCTCTTCTCTTGCCGCTTGTCTCGCGATTCATGTATAGTTTAATCTGTTAGTGTTCTGATGTAAGTCCAGCAGTAGATAGGTTAAGCCTATTTTAACATACTGGAAACTGGTAATCTTCCAGTAGGTATTAATTTAGTTTTACTAAAGCCTGCTGGGACACAAGTAATGGGTTAGTGCATTTGTAAACAGGAATCGCTTGACAAGTGGCCCCCTTCATCCCCCCCTTCCTCGTCCTGATATGGCTCTGCGTAGTCGGCTGGACGTTAAGCAACAAATAAACAAACAAATCCCTTTGTGAAACGGATGTTGGTGCTAATGCAGACAGGGCAGTGCTCTTTGTGTTGTATGTTACTATATTCCTGGGAAGTGAATTTCTAATGGGAACTAATGAAGTGAATTCTCTTCAGAAAGAAAATAGAAGTTCAGTATTGACTGAGTTTTGTTATTTTCATCTGATGGTAATGTGCACAAATCCAAGAAGTCAGCATTCATTTCATTCACTTTACTCCGAAATTAATGATGTAAGTTTATCTGTTTCACAAATGTTCATTCCTTAATTTACACCCCTGCTATGTTCGCCACAGCTGTACCAAGCAGCCCAGGAACCATCAAGGTCAAGGACGTTGGCAAGGACTTTGTCGCGGTTGAATGGTCAGCACCCAAGGACAACGGGGGTGCCAAGGTGACAGGCTACACAGTCTACTACCGTGAAGATGGCACTGACCAGTGGAAGAAGGCTGGCAGTGTTGGGGCGCTGGACACAGACTTCAAGGTCAAGGACCTGCTGAAAGACAAGAAGTACTACTTCGCTGTTGCCGCTGAGAACAAGAAGGGTCTTGGAGAGAGAATGGAGACTGACTCCGCTGTCATGCCCAAGAAACCAGCACGTAAGTAGTAATTCCATAACATGAAATTTTTGCAGAGATTTCTTTATTGCCACTTTTGATCTCATCAATGTGATTCAAGTCAACATCCACAGTTCTCTTAGTTGTACATTGTTTATATTGGTTTTCTTGAAACATGACTACCTTCAATGGGAAAACTACATTTTTGCAGAAGCATTTCTGGTCCTGATCTTGTTTTAATGTGTAACTGCTGAATGTGAACTGAGCAGATCTATTGCTTAAAGAGAATAGTTCTCATTTGTAAGCCCATTTTATTTGGTCACTGCTTATCTCTGTTGTAATTTAAAGGAAAAATGTATGAACACTTTAATTTTTATCTTCACATACAACAGAGAAACCAGCAGCTCCTGAAAGCCCCATCACTTTCACTGACGTCCAGCGAACTTCGGTGACCTTCACATGGAAACCGTCGCCCAACGATGGTGGCTCACCAATCACAGTCTATATCCTGGAGCGCCGGGAAACCTGGAAGATGACCTGGACTCCCCTGACCACGGTGAAACCTGGCATCACTTCTTACTGCGCGCAGAACCTGAAAGAGGGAACAGAATACTTCTTCAGAGTTATTGCAGAGAATGCTGTGGGCAAGTCTGAGCCACTCGAGAGTGACGGCATCATACCAAAGAGTCCTTATGGTCAGTTGGTCTTTGAAAATTGATCTTTCGTTAGACACTTGTTCTTTCTATTCTTCTTTTTTGCTGTTTTCTCTGTGTTGTTCTAAAGTGGTTTAGAGAAGCAAAGTAGTTAATGTAAAAAATGGAGAGAATTTTTTTGTTAGATGCTGCCTTCAGGATTGAGACAATTTTTGTGTGTGTTTGACACTTCAGATTGAACTTTCATCTCTTTACATAATTCTTGTTAAACCTTCCAGCTGCACCTAGCACCCCAGAAGGACCACTGGAAACCAGCGACATCACTGCCAACAGTGTCACCTTCACCTGGAAACCACCCAAGTCCGACGGAGGTCAGCCACTCACGGGATACCTGCTTGAATGCCGTGACGTGAGACGAGGCACCTGGGCCCCCCTGGCTACTCTGCCACCCAACACCACGTCGTACACTGCCGACAAACTGCAGACCAACAACGACTACTACTTCCGTGTCACTGCTCAGAACTCTGAAGGCAAAAGCGCGCCTTTGGAGCACACCAAGCCATTCAGGCCTGTTCGCACTCCAGAGCTGCCGTCTTTGCCTCGAGGACCTTTGCAGGTAATAGGAGTGACAATAAAAACATCCCAATTTATATTGATGCTCACCCAAAAAATAATTGTGAGGCAAATTTTAAACTAAATATCATAAATCAATGATCAGTCTATCTAAACCTGAAACACTCTTTAACAAGAATGAATGTTAAAACTCCTCTCAGGTGAGCAACCTGACGGAGAACTCAGCCGTACTGCAGTGGCAGGCGCCCGATGACGACGGAGGGTCAGACCTCAGTCATTACCTGGTGGAGGCCAGCGTGGACGGAGGAGAGTTCATCAAGCTGAGCAAGATCGACAGCTACTCCACCAAGTTCCGCTGCAACGACCTCAAGACCAACGCCAAGCATGTCTTCAGGGTGTCGGCTGTCAACGCTGTTGGCGCTGGCAAATCCTTGGAGTCACAGGTGGTCACGCCAGCTAAGGCCCCAGGTGAGCTAGGGACTGGACCTTCTTGTATCTCTGTTTTCAGTGTTTTGTGGATTTTTTGTGCATGACTTCAGCAAGGTCATGACAGCAAGAGTCTGTAGTTACACCCCCGGTATAGGGGTGTGTTTAGGTTTCGGTCGATGTGTTTGTTTGTTTGTGTTCGCATATAGATCTCAAGAATGAACGGACCGATCGTCACCAAACTTGGTGAACAGGTTCTATACATTCCTGAGACGGTCCTTACAAAAATTGGGACCAGTCAAACACACGGTTAGGGAGTTATTGGTGGATTAAGATTCTACAAGGACTTATAGAGGGACATCGATGTGTTTGTTTGTTTGTTTGTGTTCGCATATAGATCTCAAGAATGAACGGACCGATCGTCACCAAACTTGGTGAACAGGTTCTATACATTCCTGAGACGGTCCTTACAAACATTGGGACCAGTCAAACACACGGTTAGGGAGTTATTGGTGGATTAAGATTCTACAAGGACTTATAGAGGCACATATTAATGGTCAAAGGGAAATAACCTTGTCAGTTGGTGGCAGTGAGAATGGTTATTTCCCTTTGACCAACGGGGGTGTTTTTCCTACCTCGGAGGAATTTCTTGTTTTCTTTCTGTTTTCAATGTGTTCTGAAATAATGAAACAGCAAGGCCAGGAAAGCGAGAGGCACTTAGCTTCTTGTAAGAATAGGTTTCACATAGGGAATAGGGTGATAAACCCTGAATATCAAGCAGTGCTAAGTTAGGATGTCTTACAACTGCATGTGTTTTCAGTGCATTTTACTGTCGTTTCTCTGGTTTGAATGTGTTCTGAATTAATGCACACCTTCAGCAAGGTCAGGAAAGCGAGAGGCATGCACTTGCCTTCTCTCAAGAACAGATTTCACATTAGGCACATGCAGTGCTTAGTTAGGATGTCTTGCAACTACATGTGTCTTCAGTGCATTTTACTGCCAATTAGTAAATACAAAAAAGGTGTGTTGGCCAAATTATCATAACACTTACTTGCATCTGTGACTATGTATTTTAAACTCAAAACTGAATACATGTATGTAGTTTAACACATCACCCTTTCCATGGATTTTACAGAGGCACCTGGCAAGCCAGTTGGACCACTGGAAGCCACAGATATCCAGAAGACAGCCATCAACCTTCGGTGGAAGCCACCCACAGACGACGGAGGCTCCCCGCTGACAGGCTACATTATCGAGCAGAGAGATGCTAAGAGGACGATCTGGAGCAAAGTTGCCACTGTCAAATCTGATGTCAACTCTTACAAGGTATGTTTTGCCGTTGCTGGTGCTGATGATGCTGCTGATGATGATGACGATGACGATGATGACGATGATGATGATTGATGATGATGATAATGATGATGACTTGGACAATACTGCTGACAATAAGATTGGTATTGTATAATGAGTAATGTGATAATAAGAAAAATGGAGAGGAAAAAAATAGCCTCTCTATGTCACAATGACCATCACAATTGATTACAGTTGAGAAGTGCAGGTAGATTGCAGGCTGAAACATGATTGTTTATTTTGTTCTTCTTGTCTGTTTCCCATTAAATTACATATCTTACCCAACTCACATATAGCAATTAACCCTAGTTCAGTGCTGGTAATGCTGTATGCGTCCCCTTGGTAACAAGGGAGACAACTCTAAAAAAAGAGTGACCAATACCCATACTGGTATCAAGGCCAGACCAATACTGAGTCTGTCTTCAGTATGCGTGCGCATATGCCGCCATTTGTAGTCATTCCTACCTCAGCGCTCAGTCAAGTTGGTCGCTATTTTGTACGCTCTGGCTGTTTTGCAGCCGTTGTCACTGAGTCTTTTCACTTTGTTACATTCCTCTTGGTTTTCTACTCTTCGTTTTGACTTCGCTACTATGTTGAGGTGAGATCTTTCCTTGTCTTTTCATGATTTTGGCGGCGTTTTTGGCCACAATTTGGACTTAATAGGGTTAGGGTTTAGGGTTAGGGTTAGGGTTAATGTCCTGCTATTACCTGTGCTCCCCAGGTGCCCTAACCCTAACCCTGATTATTTGACACATGATTGCTTATTTTGTTGACCTTGTGTCTTTCCCAACAGGTTTCCAAACTGATTGAAGGCAATGATTATCTCTTCCGTGTAACTGCGGTCAACAAAGAAGGAACCAGCAAACCTCTGGAATCAGAGGTCTTGACTGCCAAGAGTCCATTTGGTAAGTCATCACTTTTATTAAAAATTGTGTGTGTTCTTATGTTTAGCATTCTTTCACTCATTAAAAACAGCTTGATTCATAAACAAGGAGCTATCCTTGATTGGCTCAGAAAGCAGTTACATTGTTTTTAACGTAAAAGCAAAAATGAAAGGAATGCACTCTTTCATTTTGTCAGCAGAAGAACTTGACACTCACACGGAGACACCAACAGACAGACGCTGACACAGACACAGAAATACACAGAGACAGACAGACAGAGAGACAAACAGACTGACACACGCACGCACACACACACACACACACACACACACACACACACACACACACACACACACACACACACACACACACACACACACACACACACACACACACACACACACAAACACACAAACACACACACACACACATCAAACCTATCTTCAACATGATATGTCTTCCACTGCAGACAAACCATCTGCACCAATGGGACCACTCAAGGTGTCAGAGATCACTGAAGATTCTGCAGACCTTGAATGGAAGGCACCCGAGTCCGACGGTAGAAGTCCGCTCACACATTACTACGTGGAGATGCGCGACACTCGCAGAACCGCCTGGACCAAGGTCGCAGATGTGAACGCCACAACCACGAAATACACAGTGGGCAAACTGTCAGTGGACAGCGAGTACATGTTCCGTGTTGTCGCTGTCAACGCCGAGGGAGAGAGTCAGCCTTTGACCACAACTACTCCCATTGCACCCATCAAGAAACTCAGTGAGACTTTTTTCCCTCTTTCTCTTTGTTTTTGTTAAGGCTAATTCCACACCAGAAAAGGTGCGATAGCTGATACAGTTTGAATAGAGATTTTGAGGATGTCGGATTTTATGGTATGAAATGCTTTGATAATGTCAGAAAGATGAGGTTGCTTTCTGCATTCTGAGGGCCTGGTCAGGTATTTTTTATTTAAGTTGGAGACATTTGAATAGTCATGTCAAGAATAGTTGATTATTTCTTCAAAACTTGCTTTTAGTATTGCTGTTATGGTCAAAGTTTCAGTTTGGAAGTTGATGCGATGAACATTTACCCAGAGACAAATAGTCATCATTTTATTTTTTTTATTTATTTTATTTACGAGGATTTATATTGCGCATGTATCTCACCACACAAAAAAATTCTTTGAAATGTGTCAATCTGTGAACATTTCTAATGTCCTGCTATTACCTGTGCTCCCCAGGTGCCCCCGGTGCCCCTGGTCAATCTGTGAACATTTCTAATCAGTAATGTCCTGCTATTACCTGTGCTCCCCAGGTGCCCCCAGTGCCCCTGAGGACATCCATGTGCGCAAGGTAGGCAAGAACTTTGCTGACCTGGAATGGTCTCCACCCAAGTCTGATGGCGGTGCGAAGATCAACAACTACCGCATCTACAAGTCCACTGTCCTCCCAGCTGTCTGGGAGGATGTGGCCAAGGTGAAGGCCTTTGACACAATGTACAAGGTCGCTGACCTCACCGAGGGCCAGGAGTACCTGTTTGGCGTGGCTGCTGAGAATGAAGTTGGCGTTGGCAAAATCAAGGAAACTGAAATGTTTATCAAGGCTGCCAAGCCTCTGGGTGAGTCGCTATGTCATTGTACATTTCAAGTCAGCATACAAAATACAGTATGTTTTGCTGCCTAGAATTCTGCAGGAATTTGTCTAAGTGTTAGTGTGAAAACACATACGCCCATGCTGATTAAAAAGGTGACAAAATTGTTTAAAAGTAAATTCAAGAGTCACATTTATTTGTTGATAATATCTGAAAGCATAGATGAGGGTTTCTTTCATCTAAAAGCATATAGATCTCCATCTGTGTATCTTAAAACAGAAATTACCTTTCATTGTATGTGAAAGCAAGATCACCATCTCTTGGTTGTAGTTTAGAGCAACGAAGCCATGAATTTTGTCAGATTTAGAGAGTTAAGAATAACATTTTTTCGCCTGTTTCCATATGTTTCATTCAATATCTCCTCCACTTTCCCTTCAGAAAAACCATCAGAACCTGAGGGACCGATCGAACTGGTCGACCACACTCGCGAGAGCCTCACCCTGTCGTGGAGAGCCAGCGAGTCTGACGGTGGATCTCCCATCCTGCACTACATCCTGGAGCGCCGGGAGGGCTGGAAGTCGTCCTGGACCAACCCAATCAAGGTCAAACCTGAAGGCCAGAAACTGACGTGTTGCGTGCCCAACCTGAAGGATGGGCAGGACTACCATTTCAGAGTCTACGCTGAGAACACTGTTGGTGCTTCACAGGCTATTGAGACTGAGACTCCTTTCAAGCCTCGCTCTCCATTCAGTGAGTTGGCATTTTGGCATGATATATACTCCACTCAAGAGATTGTTAATGCTGTTTGCAATGGTATGATACTTTCTTAAGTGTTGTAATTTTTGGGAAAAAGAAAAAGATAGCTTTTGAGATGTTGTATTGTTTGCCTGATCACTGTCATTAATGTTGTCAGTAAGTTTTTGTCTACAAACTTTTGTTTCGGGAACAATCGATCACTGTGAATGTTTTCTCTAAATTTTTGCTAAAAACCTCTGTGTCGGGGAACCGTTGTGGTCAGAATGTAGCATGTTTATTGAAAAGAACTAGAATTTTAAAGACGACATATATATGTTTTTCTGCGCTTTATTGTATGTTTACACATTGCTTGACTTTTTTGTCTTATTTTATAACAGAATGATATTTATTTGAATCTCTTTAATTCTATTTGCACAGTTTCATTGTTGTTTCTTCCTCATTTTTGTGAGGGAGATGTCACTGGTAGAAACTGTAATCTAATGATCTTTTAACAATTACATTATTCAGTGCAAGCCTTTACTTACAAAGCATATTTGTTATTACAATGTCTTTTTTGTTTATGCACACGTTAATGCTTTCATTGTTGTCATGGTATTTTGTGATTCTCAGTTGAAGACATTGCAGATTACCCAACCTTTTGGTAGTGTACATGATAGATATACTTTTCCTTTAGCTTCATCTCTATGCATTTTTTTTAATGTGTATTAAGAATATGCACACTTTTCATCTTTCTTCCCTTGCACATTTCTTCACACCCACCATCCCACCATCTCCGAACAAACAAAGTTCTTGTCCATCCTTTTCAAAGAAAAACAAGTCGCGTAAGGCGAAATTACTACATTTAGTCAAGCTGTGGAACTCACAGAATGAAACTGAACGCACTGCATTTTTTCACAATGACCGTAGTCCGCCGTGCAAAACGCAGTGAAACTGACAAGCCTGTTTAGCGCGGTAGTGGTTTCGCTGTGCTGCATAGTAGGCTTTTCTGTACCTCTCTTCGTTTTAACTTTCTGAGCGTGTTTTTTAATCCAAAGATATCATATCTATATGTTTTTGGAATCAGGAACCGACAAGGAATAAGATGAAATTGTTTTTAAATCGATTTCGGAAATTTAATTTTAATCATAATTTTTATATTTTTAATTTTCAGAGCTTGTTTTTAATCCGAATATAACATATTTATATGTTTTTGAAATCAGGAAATGATGAAGAGTAAAATGAACGTAAATTTGGATTGTTTTATGTAAAAAAAAAAATAATTACAATTTTCAGATTTTTAATGACCAAAGTCATTAATTAATTTTTAAGCCACCAAACTGAAATGCAATACCGAAGTCCGGCCTTCGTCGAAGATTGCTTGGCCAAAATTTCTATCAATTTTAATGAAAAATGAGGGTGTGACAGTGCCGCCTCAACTTTTACAAACAGCCGGATATGACGTCATCAAAGACATTTATCGTAAAAATGAAAAAAACGTCTGGGGATATCATACCCAGGAACTCTCATGTAAAATTTCATACAGATCGGTCCAGTAGTTTACTCTGAATCGCTCTACACACACACACAGACAGACAGACACACACACACACACAGACACACATACACCACGACCCTCGTCTCGATTCCCCCTCTATGTTAAAACATTTAGTCAAAACTTGACTAAATGTAAAAATGAACAGATACAGGAAAATGGCTTTCAAATTAATTATAATCACATTACCCCTTGACTACTTTTAGTACACTGCCAAAAGGTTTGTTGCTGGTCAGACTGATACGTTACTTTGTTCTTTTTGTGCTAACACTTCTTTGTTATAAGCATGCATTAACGTACACTCCACAGAGGTGCCAGCGGCCCCAGAAGGGCCTATAATTTATGAAGACATCCAGGAAACATCAGTGGTAGTTCGCTGGAAACCTCCCAAAGACACGGGTGGAATCCCCCTCACCGCGTACCACCTGGAACGCAGAGACAAGAAGTACTACACCTGGATAAAGGTGGACAAAACAAAGACGTCTGTCACCTCCTACTGTGTTGAGAATCTTCTGGAAGGCGGCGAATACCTCTTCCGTGTCTTTGCCGAAAATGAAGAGGGTCTTAGCGCTCCTTTGGAAAGCCTGCAGGCAGTCACCCCACACAGGCCTCCAGGTTGTTAGATTTGAGAGAAAATGTAGCTTTAGGAGAAAAATGATATCGTAGTTTATTTGAGGATTAACACTTTATTCTGAATGTTGTTGTGTGGTTGTTGTTGTTTTTGGTTCCGAATTTCATTTCTATTTGTTATTACTGACTACATTCACAAGTTTATGATGTAATTTAAACTAACTTGTTACGGTTCAAATTTCTTTGCTGCTCTGTTGTAATTAACAAACTGCACTTGAAGAACTATCAACTGCACTTTGCAATGTTATGCAATGTTACAAATTAAAACAAAAATATTTACACATTGAAGATTTAGCATGTCGATACTTTATATTTTTTTACTTTAATTTAGCATGTAAAATGGCATCAAAACATTAACAAAAGTTAATAAAAATGTAATTTCTTATATTTTATTTTATTTTCGTGTATGAAGAGTTCAAGGAGAGTTTGTTTTTAAACCTGCACTTACTGTCAGATGAAAAGAAGTCAGTACGTACAGTGGAACCCCCCTTTTACGACCTTGATTTTTCAGAATTTCTGTTCACAACATCTGTAAGGTTACCCCCATTTTAAGACTCCTTCCTTTTTAAGACCTGATTTTCTCAGATTTTTTAAAGTCTTAAAAGGGAGGCTTCCCTGTATCACTGTCATTTATAAAAAAAAGACGGTAACACTGTCATTGCATCAGAAGACAGTGCTTGATTTACTGCAGGTTTACAAACAAACTCTCACGAAAAAATGTATCTAACCTACTGCCCCTCTCTCTCCCCCAAACCACACCCCTTTCTCCCTCCACAGCGGCCCCGTCAGTGCCCACAGGCCCTGTGCGCTTCACAGAGATCCAGGAGACGTCTGTTTCCATGGACTGGCTGCCGCCAAAGGACGACGGTGGAACGCCAATCACCGGCTATGCCATCAGCATGGCGGAAAATGACGGAGAATTCACCGTGTTAGGTCAGGTGGATGGCAAGAAGACCAAGATGAAGGTCAAGGACCTCAAGACGGGCTCACGCTTCATGTTCAAGATCTCCGCTGTCAACAAGATCGGCTCAAGCAAGCCGCTGGAGTCGGACTCTGTTGTACCTCAGAGAGAGCCAGGTGGGTTATAATTGCACAGTAAAAGTGCTAAGATTCAAGTTATAGAGAAGGGCAGGGAATGGGTAGGGTTTGCGAAACAATCATTTTTTATGAGAATTGATGTTTTGTTTAGTTTGCACTGGTCTCTGATATTCAGGAATTGCAAGCATTAACTGAACTTGTATGTGCATCTTAAGTGTATTATCTTTCACAAGCATTTGACAACCTGTACATTTGCTCATAATTATTTTGTAATGGAAACAAATGTTCTACAGAGTTATGTTGATTTTATGCATACTGTTCTTGCCAAAGTGCAGTAACACTCCTTTGTGGTTTTTCCAGAGCCACCATCCAGACCACAAGGTCCCATCAAGGTCCTGAGCACCACCAAAACGTCAGCCACCATCGAGTGGCGCGCTCCAGAGGATGACGGAGGCTTGCCGCTTTCAGCTTACGTTCTGGAGAAGCGCGAGTTCCCTCGCTCCACCTGGAGCCGTGTGGACAAGATCAGTCCCGACATGACCAGTAACACCATCCAGAACTTGACCACTGGGTCAGACTACTTCTTCCGTGTGATGGCAGAGAACAAGGCTGGGCCCAGTCCACCTCTGGAGATGGACAAGCCTGTTAGGATCAAGAGTCCTTATGGTGAGTTGGGGTTAAGGAATGATTTACTTTAACTCGGTCTCAAAGCAGAAATGTCAGTATTGTTCAATGAAGAGCATTAAATCCTGGCATGAAAATGTATTGATTGGAACAAGGGAAGTTTAACTAGATTTAGGCAGCACAATAATCTTGATATACTATTTTTCTTTTTAAGTTGAACAGGTCTGCACAGTGCAGCAGAGAAATAAAAATCCTTGAAGTTTTGTTGCCAGAGTCATGCATGCTTTCATTTCCACATATTGTAATGATCGTCTAGCCTCATCATTAAAATGCAATCATTTGTGAAACTGAACTTTTCACTATCCCATTGTCATTCAATGCTCCCCAGGTCTTTAACCAACAGTACTTCAGCATTCAAACTCTTATCACACAATTTTCTCTTGACAGATGTGCCATCAGCACCAACAGGCCTGCGCGTGTCCAACGTCACAGATAAATCAGCAGATGTGTCTTGGACCGCTCCGGACAGCGACGGTGGCACGCCCATCACCAACTACATCGTTCAGACCCGCATCATCCCTCGTTCCACCTTCACCACCGTCCAGGAGACAACAGAAACCAAGGTGACCTTGACCGGCCTTGTTGCGGACAGCCAGTACATGCTGCAGATCATCGCAGTCAACGCTGAGGGACAGAGCCTGCCTCTGCAGTCCAGAGAACCCATCTGCCCAGAGAAGATCCTCAGTAAGTGTTTGAAAAGTCTCTTTTCATAAGAAGAAAACCTTTGAAATAACTGGACTGCGAGTGTTTTCAAATATGGAACAATAGCTCAATGAATTTTGATATGTCAGTAGAGTTTGAGAAATATGGGTCTTAATAGAGCGAGTCTCATATAATGGAGGTGAATTTAGTGACACTCTGAAGAAAACATGTGAGCAATTCAGGTCTTGTAGTAGAAGGAGTCTCATATAATGGAGGGTCTTACTAGAAAGGTTCCAATGTAATATTTTCTTTCAACATTGGTCTACTGTATCTTGTCAGAACGTATGTGTCTTAAACATATTGATACAAAATTGACTAATGTTTGTTAAACTTCAGGTGTTCCTGATGCACCAGCGTCATTGCTGATCAAGAACATCACCAAGGACGGCCTGACCTTGGAGTGGACCCCACCAGAGAACGATGGCGGATCCAGGGTCCGTCGCTACATCATAGAGAAGTCTCTGAAGGGCACAGACAAATGGGAGAAGGTCACCACAGTCGAGAGCTTCAGAACTCAGTGCACAGTCGCTGATCTGGAGCGAGAGAAGGACTACTTCTTTGCTGTGTCCGCAGAGAATGATGTGGGCATTGGCGAAAAGCAGAAGACAGCCAAACCAGTGAAAATGGAAAAGCCTATCTGTGAGTTGAATTGCAATTTCAGTGACGTTGTAGATTGAGGATTAGTCAGCAAGCATTGTTGAATCAGTTTAGCGTTGTTACAGCTAATTCTCACATCAAACTTAAAATATCATTTTGCTTTCTGATGTGCAAACATTACTTGACTCCACAGGTATATTTTTTGCATGACCCAACCTGTCAGTTGAAAAAAGATTAGGCAACCAGTGACACACTTACTAAACCACCCCACTTTTCTCTCAACAGTCCCACCATCACCGCCTACAGGCCCTCTGGTGATATCAGACGTGACCAAGACCAGCTTCAAGGTCACCTGGAAGGCACCAGAGAAGGACGGTGGATCTCCAGTCACTCACTACTCTGTGGAGAAGCGCGAGACGTGGAAGACAAGCTGGACGTTGGTGGAGCGTGTCCCTGGTGACCGTCTTACCTGCGACCTGCTCCTTCTGCAGGAAGGTCAGGACCTCCTTGTCAGGGTCAAGGCCGAGAACGTTGCTGGAGAGTCCAAGCCTCTGGAATCGGAACATGCCATCACACCAAAGAGTCCTTACAGTGAGTATGCTTTTTATTCTGATAACTTTTAATAACTCCAAGCTTTTCTTGTTTTGTGTGTGTTTATTTAAGGAAAAGAAAGACATGAAGGTTTACATAATAGGCTCAAAACCAAGACTTCGTGACATATTTTAAATGGCTGTGGTTGAAGACATAGCTGGAACAACAGAATTTTTTCATTTTTCAAGTCTCTAAACTTGCTTTTGGCCCACACAATATGTAATTCCATAGCTATAAACTAATGAATCTCTCCTTGTCTCTGCAGAGAAACCATTAGCCCCAGAATCACTGACGGCAACAGACGTCACAGAAACAGCAGTGTCGCTGAAATGGAAGCCACCTACCAGCGACGGAGGACTGCCGATCAAGTCCTACATCGTCGAGCGTCGCGACAAGCGCTGGGGTTCATGGGTTAAGGCCGGAACCACCAAGGGCACAGTGACGACTTTAGATGTGGATGGCTTGGTGACTGGACAGGAGTACTTCTTCCGTGTCTCTGCCGAGAATGAGGAGGGAGTTGGGCCAGAAACTGAGATGAAGGAGCTGGTCAAACCAACAAGGGAAGCTGGTGAGAATGTCATTTGATTTGGTTTTGAACTGTAGAATTTTTGCAATGGTTGTCCTGATTGATGGAGTCCATTGTAGGGAGCAAAGACAATACAATAAGCATGGTATTTCAAGAATTGATACACAAGTTTACGATTAGAACACAACACTATTTACTCTGTTTCAATTGGGCTGCACAAGTTTACAATCACAACACCACAGCAATAATGTCATTTGCAGCAAAAAAAGACAAGTCAGCAGTTGTCTTTTTTCAGTAGAGCTGTTCCAATATTTAATCATTTTGATACAAATGTTAGTGGAATCAACATCTTTGTTGAATGATATGGTTATTATGAGAGTATGATGTACTCATTTTATTGACCATCTATCAAAAATATCTTCCAGTTGTTCCTGAACCTCCTACGGGACCCGTCTACTTCAGTCACTTGGATGCAACAAGTGTTGTCCTTGACTGGCGTGCGCCTCGAGATGATGGCGGTGCCCCTGTGCTTAACTACCGCATTGAGGTGTCGCAGAACCAGGAAACCTGGACAGAGGTGACCATTGTTGATGGTGACTTGACCAAGACCAAGGCAAAGAACCTGGCCACAGACAAGAAGCACTACTTCAGAATCTTCGCCATCAACAAAGTGGGAACCAGCAAACCGCTTGAGTCGGATGCTGTTACACCAAAGAGGCCTGTTGGTAAGTCACTGTGTCCTTTTTTTTTTATGTCAATCTCAAGTTGAAAAAGTCTATTTAGTTTAAAAGCAAAATGTTTGTCAGCTTGCGAAACTCTGTACCGTATTTGACGGATTACAAGACGCACCGTTTTATAAGCCGCACCCCCGACTTTAAAAAAAAAAATTGGGACGAGCCACGTATAGGCCGCGTCACTATATTAGCCGCCGTCGAAAAAAATATAATCAGATCGTGTCAATCAATCAAAACAACCAGGCAAACGAAAGTACGGTGTTTGGCGAAATCGGCTCCGAGAATAAACAAGTGAAACAAAGAAGAAAAGTGAAAAAGTTTGAAGAAAAATATCACACACACAATTTGTAACCAACACATAAATGATGCCATAAATGATGTCTCATATAATGCTTCCCTTTAGAGCTTCAAAGTTATCTTTTGTTTGTAATTCATCTTAATGAAATTTATATGTTGTTTTCCTAGGACCACCGGGAAAACCAGTGGGACCTTTGGAAGCAAAGGCCATCACCCGCGACTCTGTCCAGCTGGACTGGAAGCCACCTCAAGATGACGGAGGCTCGCCCATCACTGGCTACATCATTGAGAAGCGTGAGGCCATGCGCATGACATGGAGTCGCGCTGACAAGACCACAGACGACCAGACGACGAGGACACTGAAGGGACTTGTCACTGGAGATGAGTTCTATTTCCGTGTGGCAGCCGTCAACAAACAGGGAACCAGTGAGTTCCTGGAGATGCCATCCCCTGTCACTATCAAGAGTCCATTTGGTAAGGTTGCGGTTGGTGTACGGTTATTGTACTTAATGCTTTTGAGTTGCTTATTTGTTTCAAGAGAAAGTTAAGAGACTACATTTGTTTTGTTAGCTGAACACTTTCATCCTGAAGCTTATTAAAAGCCACAAGTGTCCACCAGTCAGTTTGTACAACTGTCTAAAAAATTGCATTTAGTATTACTAAAAGTAAATATATCTTTTTTTTTATTATTTAGAAAAACACAACTAAGGTACATGAAGACTGTTAACAAATTGTTGAACCATTTATTTCAGCTTCCATGCTTTTAATGATGAAGTATCTGCTTTGTATCGACTAGAATTAGCACTTGAAACAAAACTCCAATTCTTCTGTGCACACAGATGTACCATCAGCACCCAAAGGACCGCTGAAGGTTCTGCGAGTGACAGAGAATTCAGCAGAGATCGAGTGGGGTCCCTCAGAGTACGACGGTGGCACTCCCATCCTGCAGTACTCCATCGAGATCAAAGAGTCCCGCAGAAGCATGTGGGGCCGTGCAGGTGTGGTGGATGCCATGACGACCAAGTACACAGCCAAAAATCTGGTTGTGGACTACGAGTATACCTTCCGCATCCGTGCCATCAACGCTGAGGGAGAGAGTGAGCCACTGGATGGAGAGGAGTGTGTCGTCCCTCGCAAAAAGACTGGTGAGTTTTGTGGTGAAACTATAGCTAATCTGTACATGTTTGGTGGGTTGGTTTGGTTTGGTGTGATTACCTTATTTGACCAGGGTATAGGGCTAAACATGGGCCTGGCGACATAGCCCCACCATAGACTTTGTTATAATAAGTACACAGTGGTCATTACTCAATAAACTAGTCCTTTGTAGCAAGTTGGTTGGTTCCCTAGTCAATATAACACTTACCTCGACAGTACTATTCTTGCACATTATCTATTATAGGCCGAAAAAATTGGACAAAACGCTGAGTGGGTACAATTATCTCCCATAACCATGCGCCACCGTGGATCCCAAGCACTGTCCGAGTGCTTCCCCCTTACAGGATGTAGGTGGCGCGTCCTCTTTCTTTTTTCGCGCGTGTCAGACCGGCTGTGTTTCTGCTACGCTCCCGGATTATTTTGGACTAAGAGGCTCCTTTTCTGTGTGGACTATCACCTGTTGGATTATTGTGTGTTATTCCACTTCTGGCTTGAGGCTACGTTGTGTTTCCTTCAACTTGTGCCTCCGTTTTTGTGTGGCGGACTCGGCGTGCCTCCCGTCCTACTTCGTGGTGACCGGTCGTCTGCTTCTCGTTTCGCCGCATTCACTTGAGTATTGACCTAAATTTTCTTTGAATTTTGTTAATTCTCGGTCTTTAAGGGTACGTACAGGGCGAGGTAGGATGTCTCGTCCTGTTTTGGGCTCTGGTTCTACGGAACCAGAGTCTGCCGGGGGCAACCCTTCTCCGGGCGCCCAGCGTCATGTTTTACGCACGGAGAAGGGGATCTTTCGGCGCTCCGACTCTCCCTCCCCAAACGCTTTGCGTTTGCGGCGAGGGAGGGCGGAGAAAGCCTGTTTGAGCAAGCTCAATGCGAGCTTGCTCAAACAGGCTGGGCTTGAGCCTGGGACTTCGGGCGGGGCTGCGCCGTCGAAGGTTCGGGGAAGGTCGAGGGGAAAGAAAAAGCTTCTTTCTCCTTCTCCTTCAGTGGAACAGGCTTCCCCCCCTTCGACGCCGTTGTCCGGCCCTCAGTCTCAGGCTTCAGCTCCTCCCGGTTTCAAGCCTGGGGGGAAGGTTTCCTTCTCCCCCCTGGCTCGAATCCGGGGGCAGGTCGATTCCCAACCCTCTTTGGGGGTTGGTGAATCCGATCTAGGGGCTACTGGAGAGACTCAGGTTTTGACAGCCAACGGCCATACCACGTTGAAAACACCGGTTCTCGTCCGACCACCGAAGTTAAGCAACGTCGGGCCCGGTTAGTACTTGGATGGGTGACCGCCTGGGAACACCGGGTGCAGTTGGCATTAAAATCTTTCTTTTTCCGGTGCCTCTCCTGTGCCCTCCTCGGTTTCCACCGCTGTGGAAGCCAGGAGGGACACGGGTCCTCCTCTGAACTCCCTCGCTGGGTCGTCTGCTGCTGTTTTGACAGTAGTTTCGGCCTCCTGGGGGGGGAGATCGGAGGAGATGACGGGGTCTCTGAATTCCCTCCCCGCTGGGGTTGGGATGCGAATTGACCCCGTTCAGGGCGGTCCTGTGGGGGCAGGGGTTTCAGGCTTCGTGCCTACGACCACTGCTACTACGGTTCCCTCTGACGTCCGTGTGACTGGTGGCTGTCCCTCTTGAAACGCTCCGGCCGACTAGTTACTGGACGTGGAGGTGTTCGACAGAACGTGGTACTTCTGTCGAATGGTCAGGGCGACGGGAACATTGTTTCTGTTGCTCAGACCGACACCTCCGACCGGACCGTCTTGACCCCACGCCATTCCTTAGCGTCTGGTGTTCGGGTGACGGATGGTCCGGACCAAGGGTCCGGAACGTTCCAGGCTTACGGGTCGGGATCGAACCGGACCCACGGGTCCCGACTGGACTTGACCTCCGGGTTTGGTCCGGACGGGACCCATGGTACGGGACCGTACGTGCGGGACAGTACCTCTGGCCCTTGCCGGACCCCCCGGACCTACGGGTCCGGATGGTACGGTACGGGACCAGTGTTTCGGTCGGGACCGGACCACCCGACCACCTCTGTTGGTCTGGGTGGTCTGGCACCGAACCGGAACACACCGGACCTACGGGTCCGGAGGGTACGGTACCGGACCAGTGGTCCGGTCGGGACCGGACCACTCGACCAACTCTGTTGGTCCGGGTGGTCTGGCACCGAACCGGACCATGCCGGACCTACGGGTCCGGATGGTACGGTATGTCCACGTCCGGACCGAGCCACCCGAACACTTCTGTGGGTACGGATGGTTCGGTACCGAACGGGAACGGGACCTCCGGATGGTACGGGACCGGACCGAATCTACGGGTTCGGATGGTCCGGTACCGGACCACCCGACCACCTCTGTTGGTCCGGATGGTCTGTCACCGAACCGGACCATACCGGACCTACGGGTCCGGATGGTACGGTAGGTCCACGTCCGGACCGAACACTTCAGTGGGTACGGATGGTTCGGTGCCGTACGGGACCTCCGGATGGTATGGGACCGGACCACAGGACCGGAACACCGGACCACCCTACCGGATCGGTCCGGACCACCCGACCACCTCTGTTGGTCCGGATGGTCTGGCACCGAACCGGACCTACGGGTCCGGATGGTACGGTATGTCCACGTCCGGACCGAGCCACCCGAACACTTCTGTGGGTACGGGTGGTTCGGTGCCGAACGGGACCTCCGGATAGTGCGGGACCGGACCGGACCTACGGGTCCGGATGGTCCGGTGCTGGACCGGTGGTCCGGTCCGGACCGGACCACCCGACCACCTCTGTTGGTCCGGATGGTCTGGCACCGAACCGGACCATACCGGACTTACGGGTCCGGATGGTACGGTGTGTCCGGACCGAGCCACCCGAACACTTCTGTGGGTACGGATGGTTCGGTACCGAACGGGACCTCCGGATGGTACGGGACCGGACCGGAACACCAGACCGGAACACCGGACCACCCTACCGGACCGGTCCGGACCACCCGACCACCTCTGTTGGTCCGGATGGTCTGGCACCGAACCGGACCTACGGGTCCGGATGGTACGGTACGTCCACGCCCGGACCGAACCACCCGAACACTTCTGTGCGTAGGATGGTTCGGTGCCGAACAGGACCTCCGGATGGTACCGGACCTACGGGTCCGGACCTACGGGTCCGGATGGTCCGGTGCGGGACCACCCGACCACTTCTGTTGGTCTGGATGGTCTGGCACCGAACCGGACCATACCGGACCACCGGACCTACGGGTCCGGATGGTACGGTATGTCCACGTCCGGACCTAACCACCCGAACACTTCTGTGGGTACGATGGTTCGGTGCTGAACGGGACCTCCGGATGGTACGGCACCGGACCGGACCACCCTACCGGACCGGATCGGCACCCCCGACCGGACCGGACCATTTCTTTTCTGATCAGACCCGATGGGTTCCTGTTCAGTCTATAAATGGCGGGGGTTCGTTGGCTGGGCTGACCCAACAGTCGCAGGGTTGTTGTTTTTCTCCCCCTTCGGCTGCTGGAGACGTTTCGTCTTTGGGGCAGGGGTCTTCGCGGCCTCTTGCTTCTGTGGGCGTTTCTTCACAGCCTGCTTCATCGCTTTCGGCTCTTCCCCCTCAAGCTCCCTACACTCCTGCTTTTGAGGAGTTGTCGGGAAGTGAAGAGGAGAGTGAGTCGGAGGACGATAGGGAGGAGGATCAGGGTCGCCCTGAGGTTAACACTGAACCTCTACCCTTGCCGGTTTCTGATGGAACTTCCGAAGCTATGCTTCGTACTTTCCAACAGTACATGACAGACATCACGCGGCGTCTTGACGTCACGGATGCCTCTCTTAAGCGTCTGTCGTCTAGTGTTGACACACAGGACGTGGACCCGGGGTCTGAGGACGAGAGGCAGGAGGCTCGTCCTCGCACAGCTAGAAGGACGTTTGAACAGTTTCAGGACGTCCTTCCCTGAGACGCCCTCTCGTCCTTTGAGTCCGCTTCGGCCCGGGCGCGGGAGGCTCACGCCGCGTCTGCCGGCGGCTCGTTTTATGAACGATCCGGCCGCCGGCAATTCGCGTTCCACCCTAGTCTAAGTGCCACGGTGGAAGCGGCAGCACATCGCCTGAGGAGTACAGATTCACGTGCAAACGCGACCTATGTTCCTCGGGAGGACGCGGGTTCAGTGCCATGCTTTCCTTCGGGAGGCGCACCTCCACTGTTTCCTCGTGTCCAATCTGTTTCGTCCCTCCCTTTTCCCTTTGACTCTCGAACTCTCCCTTTCCAGACTTCGAGTGTTTAGGGTGGGGCTGACGGTGATGTGTTCGTTGGGGAGGTGCCTTCGGTCAAGAAGGTGGAACTGAGCTCTGCTTCGTTCCACAATCTTGAGGCCACCGTTTCTTCCACAGTCGAGGCCCAATCACAGGCCTTGACATGGATGAGCACGCTGTCCACACTGTTGGACCCTCCCAATCGGGCAGAGTCCGATTCCACTCGGGTCCTTGACACGGTTCGAGTGGATCGGGCTTTGCATGCCGTGCGATCGTGCGTGACGTCTGCGGCAGAATTGGCCATTGGAACACGGGTCCACTTTATTGGCCCTGTTCCGTGATCATTTTCTGCCTACTTCTATAGTGCCTCCGGATATGAGGAAGAGTCTGAGGAACACGTTTCCTCAGCCTTCTTCCCTCTTTCATCCGGACACTGTTCGTTCTGTGGTGGAGTCCACACGCCAGAGGAACACTGATTCTCTGATGGTTGGCCTCGCTGCTTCGGCGACGGCGGCGGGGAGTAAGAGAAGTGCTACAGTCACCTCCAGCTCCCAGCCTCAGAAGAAGAAGAAGAAGCCAGTTTCACTGCCTCCTTCTTCCTCCTCTTAGACGCCTGTTGCGTTCCCAAGCAAGACGAAGGGTGCTCAGACAGGTAAGGGGAAGCAGCACCACCAGGGGGGGTGGTCGCAAGCCTGCGCCTGCCCGCCAGCAGAATTTTCAGTGAGTCCCGGCCCTACGTTGACGCCCCCTCAAGTTGCCCCTCTTTCGTCCGGCGGTTCCCTTTTTTCGGGCCCGCGGCATGTGGGGCAGACTGGTCTCCAACCAGTTTTTCTTGAGGGTGGTGTGGTCGGGGTTTTCTCTACCGCTGTCGTCACAACCTCCATTGTCCGCTCTACCTTGGACGTTCCCCCCTCCTCGAGAGCCTGCCAGATGGCAGGCTCTTCAGGACGAGGTGAACTCGTTGGTCGAGAAGAAGGCGGTCTACCCCCTTTCTCAGCCTTCTCTGGGGTTCTGCTCCCGCCTGTTCACCGTCCCCAAAAAGGACGGCCGGTTCAGGCCGGTGTTGGACCTCTCCACCTTGAACTTGTACCTTCACAGGTGCAAGTTCAAGATGGAAACCCCTTCGTCGGTCCGGTTGGCCATCCGGCCAAACGATTGGGCCATGTCTGGGACCTCCAGGATGCTTACTTCCACATCCTGGTGGCCCCGGGGTACCGACATCTGCTCCGGTTCGTTTGGGAGGGCACGGTGTTCGAGTTTCGGGCCCTCCCATTCGGCCTGTCCTTGGCCCCTCTGATTTTCAACGGGGACAACAACACCACATGCTTAGCTTACCTTCGCCACCAGGGGGGCACCAATTCTCGGTCCCTCTCCCTGTTGGCGGAGGAGATTCTGCTCTGGTGCCAGACCAATCAGGTCCGGATGTCAGTCCAGTTCGTTCCGGGGAAACTGAACGCCCTGGCCGACATTCTCAGTCGGGGCGATCAGGTTCTCTCCACAGAATGGACCATCGCTCACAACGTTCTACAGCGTCTGTGGGCAAGGTGGGACCGTCCTCTGATCGATCTGTTCGTAACTCGATTCAGCGCTCGGCTTCCCAGGTACGTCAGCCCCTTTCGAGACATGAATGCGTTCCACTTGGACGCATTCACTCTCTTGTGGAGGCTCCTCGATGCTTACGCCTATCCCCCGACATCTCTGATTCCGAGGGTGCTGGCAAAATATCTGCAGGAACGACCAAGACTGATTTTGGTCGCGCCTTACTGGCCAACAGCTCCGTGGTTTCCAGATCTTCGCGGTCTCACCCACGTAGACCCTCTACCTCTGGATCTGGACGGGGGAGGTCTGCTCCAGCCTCGATCATGCCTCCCTCATCCACGTCCAGAGAGTCTGTGCTTGACCGCATGGCTCTTGTGCGCTCCAAACTGCTTGCACTAGGATTGCACAAGAGTTCAGTAGAGTTTTCCTTGAACGCTAAGAGGCGATCAACTAATCAGCTCTACGACTTACGCTGGAGAGCTTGGGCCACCTTCGCCTTGTCCAAGGGGATAAAGCCGCTTTATCCCTCAACACAGGACTTGGCCAACTTCCTGGTGGAAGTGTATCAAAAGAAGAGTCTTTCTTCTAAGACTCTTCTTGGATACAGATCTGCCATCGCTTCCACGATTGCGGCCGCTACTGGTCGCAGAACTGAACACTTGATCAGGTCCTCCCTCATCGCTAATGTCCTTTCGGGTATTAGCAATGCAGCGGTGTCTAAACCTCGGGTTTCATTTCCCAAGGGGGATGTCTTTCTGGTCCTCAAACTCCTGCGTAGCAATGAGTTTGAACCCCTGGCAGGCATCAGTATCAAGTTGCTGATTTTTAAGACTAATTGTTCCTCATCGCTTTAGCCACTTGCCGTAGACTCAGTGGTATTCAAGCTTTGAGTGGCCTGGACTTTGACATTGAGTTCACCACACAGCAGTGGTTGCTAGCATGGTCACGTCAGTCTAAGGTATGTTTCTTGGGTATATTTTCTTTTACGGTAGTACTGTTCGAAAATTGCCTGGGTATCTTAATCCTTGGATTTAAGTGATTTTGATTAAGGAGTTTAATACTCTACATATCACCCTCACACCACTCTGGTATTCTGTGCAAGAATAGTACTGTCGAGGTAAGTGTTATATTGACTGTAAGGCTTCTTTTTAAGCCTACTGTCTATATGATACTTACCGAGACAGTACTATTAGAGTTTCCCTCCCGCCTCCCCTCTTGATATGTTATGGGCTTTTTGAGGGTCTGCAGCTCATAAAGAAAGAGGACGCGCCACCTACATCCTGTAAGGGGGAAGCACTCGGACAGTGCTTGGGATCCACGGTGGCGCATGGTTATGGGAGATAATTGTACCCACTCAGCGTTTTGTCCAATTTTTTCGGCCTATAATAGATAATGTGCAAGAATAGTACTGTCTCGGTAAGTATCATATAGACAGTAGGCTTAAAAAGAAGCCTTACAGTCAGCCTAAGCATATTTCACAATCGAACATTTCTTCGAGTTTGTGTCATTTAGTAGTACAAATCTGCATGCTCAGAAATATATGTGTAGGTAGAGCATGTTTGTATAACTACATGAGCAAGCTTTTGTAAGACATTCATATTTGTTTCCATGGCTGAAATGTCCCCTTTCTCTTACCTAACAACAGAAGTATCACGGCCACCGAACAAGGTCAACATCACCAAGACCACAGAAGACAGCGTCACCCTAGATTGGAAGGCCCCGTCCAATGATGGCGGAGCTCGTATCACAGGGTACCATATCCAGTTCAAGGAAGACACTCCTGGTGCCACCTGGAAAGATGCTGGCAAAGTGGGTGGCTACGACACCAAAGCCACCATTCAGGACCTTGAAACTGGCAAGAATTACAAGTTTGCTGTCTTGGCCGAGAATGAGAACGGTCTGAGCGAGCCATGTGTGGCTGACAAGACTGCCACCCCCAAGAAATCTGTCAGTAAGTGCACGGTAGACTTTTCTCTCTGTGTTTAGTGGACGAGAGAGGGAGAGAGAGGTGGTGTCATGATTAATTGGAAGATATGCACTTCTGAATAGATTTGTGATTGATTAGTCATGCTGTTTTGCTTATGGCTCACCAAAAGCCAGTGTGTGTGTGTGTGTGTGTGTGTGTGTGTGTGTGTGTGTGTGTGTGTGTGTGTTTCAGAGAGAGAGAGAAATAAAAGTGGGTAAGTGTGTGTGTAGCATGTAAAAGCTATATCCCTCTCTTGATCAGGTGTTTCTGGATGCCATTTCACACCCAATTCATTTTGCTGTTTCCCCAGAACCCCCATCACCCCCTCAAGACCTTGAAGTGTCCGAGATTCGTCGTGACTCCGTGGTCGTCACCTGGAAACACAGCAAGAATGATGGTGGCTCAGCCATCACCAACTACATTGTCGAGAAACGAGAGACCTGGAAGACGTCCTGGGCTCATGTGGACCGTGTGCGCGGAGAGATGACCACTGCAGAGGTTATCTACTTGCAGGAGGGAACATCTTACAACATCCGCATCATGGCCGAAAATGTGGCCGGCTTGTCCGAACCCACAGAGCTGGATGAACCAGTTGTGCCAAAGAGTCCATACAGTAAGCTGTCTGTTTCGTTTGTTTGTCTACTTGTTTGTTGCTCTGTATGTGTATGTTTATATTTGGCTTTATTCATATTTGTCTTTTTGTGTGAAGAATAAGTAAGGGTCAATGAATCGATTTGTAATATTGGAGGACCGCGAGCAGCTGACTGTTGCACATCAATGCACTCATCCCATGGTTTGTTTGTTTGTTTGTTTGCTTAACTCCCAGCCGACCACGAAGGGCCATATCAGGGCGGTGTTGCTTTGACATATATTTGGCTTCATGTCTCACCCAGTCACATTATTCTGACACCGGACCAACCAGTCCTAGCACTAACCCCATAATGCCAGACGCCAGGCGGAGCAGCCACTAGATTGCCAATTTTAAAGTCTTAAGTATGACCCGGCCGGGGTTCGAACCCACGACCTCCCGATCACGGGGCGGACGCCTTACCACTAGGCCAACTGTGCCGGTCCCCATGGTTCCTTGATTCTTTTGGCCAAGTATTAACATTCAGCCACATTGCTTTTGAATTGTTGCATATCCAGATGATTGGTTACATAGTTATAGCAGCTTCTTGTTTTATGTTTGTCAAATGTCTGTAGCTGACTCTAATGTCAAAAACACCAGAGGGGAACCCCCCTTTTTTAGACCTCAACAAGTCTGAGAAAATCAGGTCTGAAAAAGGAGAAAGTACAAAATAAATGAGGGTAAACTTTCAGAGGTTGGGAACAGAATCCCTCATCGTCAAATGCTGAAGAAGAAGAAGAAGAAGGGAACAGAAAATGTGAGGAAACAGGGTCCCAAAAGGGTGGACGTTTTAAGTCTTAAAAGGGAGTTCCACTGAAAAGGCAGTAGCCCAAAGTCAACTGCGCAAAGACTTTGTTTTACCAAAAACTCAGTGCTAAAGCTTTGTGCAGCCAGCTTCGCATAGTCGTCTTCGCACAGTTAAGGACAGGCTTAACACCAAGCTCTATTGCTGTGTGCAGAGGTGCCAACAGCCCCAGTGGGACCCCTGGAAGTGACCGAAGTGAACAGCCAGTCTGTCACCATCCAATGGAAGGCTCCGGAGAAGGATGGAGGCCTGCCCATCAAGCGCTACGTGATCGAGCGTCGCGAGGCCAAGCGCCAGACGTGGGTGAAGGCCGACTCTGTGCGTCCGGGAACGACCTCCTGCACAATTGACAAGCTGATGGAAGGAGGCCACTACGTCTTCAGAATCTTTGCTGAAAACGACGAGGGTCTCAGCCCACCGCTGGAGTCTGACGCTCCTGTCACATGCAGGAGAGCTCCAGGTGAGGGGTTGTAGGACTTATATATGTTGAAATTTCTTGTCCCTGTTAGGAGTTCCTTGGTAGATGTTGATTTTTGGATGTAAATTGTGACACTGACGTAGAGTAGAAGCTGTTGTCGGTTTGAATTTTCGTTGAACTTTCATGGTGTCATCACTTTCCACGCTGTCATCACTTTCCACATGTGCCCTGTGGTGGTATAGCAGGTTGCGGAAATGTTTGAGAAGGAAAAGTAGGAGAGCATTGAAGTAACTGGTGTGCCTCTTGACAAATTTATATCACTATTTCATGCAAACAAAATCTTTAAAAAAAAGAACCACAACAACAACCCCAAAACACAATTTGTTGTCACATTGGAGAATATTTGTCTATATAAACAAGTGTGGATTTACATGTACATTTAGTATATGCCTGGAACTCTCTATGACAAAAGATTCACTGTAATAAATGGTTTTAACATTGTCCTGATATTGTCTTAATTACAGAGAAACCAGGGCCTCCGTCAGGCAAACTGCGGGCCACCAAAGTGACCGCAGACACCGTCACACTTGACTGGCTGCCTCCACTGGATGATGGTGGCTCCCCTCTCACAGCATTCATCATTGAAGCCATGGACAGCAAAGCTAAAGACTGGTCAGTGTGTCATGTGTTATGTGATTGAAAATTTAGGATTTGTAGTGAAATTTGTGCAGCAGCATCTTTTTACTGTGCCGTTCCACCTTGAGGCGTATGATACGAAACATACAAGATGTCATCATAGTTATTGCATACAAACGCCTATTGTCAAAGAAGAAAAGTACCTTGTGGTCTATGAAGACGGTTCTGCTCATATTGCTTTTATGTTTTTCCTTCTCACCCAGAATCGGAGTATGACAGCCAATAATTTAAGGCAGGAAAAAACCCAGCCACACACGTAAAAGCCCACTCGTGTATACGAGTGTTCGACGGAGTCGCAGCCCGCAATCTCAGAAGAAGAAGTTTTCCATTCACTATTCCTGCTGAGTTTCACCCACATTCTTCTGTGGTGTCTGTACAGGTCCACCATGGCAGAGGTCAACCCTGAGGCGTCCAAGCACACGCTGAAGAACCTGAAGGAGGGCGAGGAATACTTGTTCCGCATCAGCTCACAGAACGCCATCGGTCGCAGCAAGCCTGTGCAAATGGACTCGCCCATCACACCCAGCAGACCTATTGGTAATTTGTTAAGGGTTGTCATAAGAAGACGAAGAAGAAGAGCATGTGGTTGTCGTTTGTTGATGAAGTCATTCTCAGAGTGCCAGACAGATACTCCCAGACACACGCATCCATACACATACATAGACAGATTTACAGACTGACACAGTTATGGACACAGACAAGTACAAACATACACAAATAGACAAAAACACAGACACTGAAACACAGACATGCACACACTAAGGCACAGAGACATTCTCTTATTCAAAAGCCAATATGCACACCACAGCCGTCTCCTGGCAAAAATTAACAGCAAATAAAACAACTTGTGAACAAAGTCTTAAGAACAGACTTTAACCTCATCACCACTTCACCCACACAGAAACCCCAGGGGCACCACGAGGACCCCTCATCGCCAAGAACGAGGGCCGCGACTCCATCGTGCTGTCGTGGCAACCACCCCTGGACGACGGTGGCACACCCATCACTGCCTACATCATTGACAAACTGGACGTCCAGAGAGGAGGCTGGATGCGTGCCGCTCGCGTGGCTGGCAACGTGACGTCCCACACCTTGTCGGGTCTGATTAAGGACCACGACTTCAACTTCCGTGTGTACGCGGAGAACAAGGCCGGTGTCGGACAGCCTCTCGACCTCAAGACGCCCATCAAGGCCAAGAGTGTTTACAGTAAGTTGTGATGGATAAATGCTGATGATGATTTGCTAGCTAAGTGGAACCCCCCTTTTAAGACCTCAACAATCTGAGAAAATCAGGTCTTAAAAAGGAGGAAGTCTTAAAATGGGGGTCAATTTACAGGGTTAATGAACACAAAATGCGAAAGACAAGGTCTTAAAAGGGACGAGGCCTTAACCTTTAGCACGCCAGCGGCGATTTTCGTCGCCCAGCCATTCCCCCCCCCCCCCCCCCCCCCCTTTGCCAGCCAGCTTCGGCGATTTTCGTCGCCCAGCCTTCCCCCCCCCCCCCCCCCCCCCCCCTGCCAGCCAGCGGCGATTTGCGTTGCCAGCACAAGGCTTGTTCGTATGACCAACTTCTCGTTCGTATTTGCATACGAGAATAACGGTATTTTTAACGGCACTTGAGCCAAAGCGAGGCTCACTTCCTTCCGTTATCTCGTCGTGTCGTCTGCGCTGCATTTGAGTCGGTTTCGTCGAAGTTTTCTGCTTTTGTTTTTGCATCGATAAAGTACTTTAGCGCTTCGACAAGCAAGATGGAGGATGATGAGTTTGAAACTTTCTTTCGAGTTGTTTCTTGACAACAAAAAGTATGCGGAATTCGAACGAATTACCGAGGAAGATCTTCGCAATGAACTGTGTATCGCGGTGAAAAAAATGACAGTTTGTCAAGTGACAGTGACGGTTACGAAACGGAATTTACGAAAGTGCAGATGGATACAAACAGTGGCTGGTCCAGTTTAGTGAAATGACAGGACCAGCAAACATTACCGATAATCTGACTGCGTAGCAAATGCTTGACTTGCTTGTCGAAGAGACACTGCGTAGAAACTGACTCAAATTCAGTGCAAAGCAAGCCAGTGACAAGACGTAAAAAGTTTGCGTGTTCGGAAATGGCGACCTGTGGATCTAGTAGAGATCAAAGCTTTTCTCTGCTTGTTGTTGCTAACCGAACTATTAAGAAAATCGTCCCATGACATGCACTGGTCCACAAATATACTTATTTAGATACCAGGATCAGGAAGTTGGATGGTCAACATGATTACCTGATCAAAGGAGTTTCACCAGGCATAGACTGGTTAGTTTCACAAAATTCCACGGACTAGCCAACACAACCCCTTTTCATTTTTTATTTGTATTTATGCTAAGAAAATAAATGATGCATGCAAACAAAAATATTTTAATGTTAAATATAACCCCATCACAACCACAAAGTTTCATGCTTATTAGTGCATTTTAAAAGAAGTTGTAAGTGTTGAAAGTTAGTGGGTGTTGTTCTTACCTATAGGTAAGCAAAATAATGTGGCTACAGGGGAAGTAATGCTGGCTGCAATCTGGAGTGCTAAAGGTTAAATTGGGGGGGGGGGGGAGGGGGGGGGGGGTGTCCCACCGTACATTATGATCAGATTTCATGTGTTTTAGGGATAAAGGCTAACCCTTCATCCTTTTTTTTTGTTTAGATAAGAATTAATCATTTCATGGTTTTGTTTATTCTTTGTTGTGAAAAAAACAAACAAGCAAAAGTGCATGACTGCAGATGTTTGGCAGCATTTCAGATAAGCAATGGTTGTGGAGGAAGATGTATTGAAGAAGTTTTGCAGATTTAATTATGTTGGCAGAACAACACTGAATAGACTCGCAGTTGTTTTTGGGTTAAAGATTACTTCTTTTCAAAAATATTAGGGGCAGGGTTAGAGCAGGTGGTTTAGTCATACACTTTTATGATTCTTATGTGATAACTGTAACATGCTGTGTCCCTTTTCCTTCAATCAGATCCACCATCGTCCCCGAGAGACTTCACAGCCACAGACATCCAGGAAGATTCGGTCATGCTCCGCTGGTCGCCACCAGACAGCAACGGTGGCCTTGACATTCTGGGCTATGTGGTTGAGCGCCGCGACGTGGGCCGACAGCAGTGGTCCCGTGTGGGGCAGACAACTCCTGATGTGACCACCATCAAGGCCCGTAATTTGTTGGAGGGACGTCCCTACTCATTCAGAGTGATGGCTGAGAATCTGGAGGGGCTCAGTGAGCCTACTACCATGCTCCAGCCTATCACTCCTGAACGGCTCATCGGTGAGTCTCAGCTCTGTCATTTAGTCAATTATTGAGATATTTAGTCATTACTTATATTTTATTTTATCTGACCCAAAAGCTTGCAATCTGAGATAACTGCATATAAATGTTTCAAATGAGCTGACAGGCAACAAATTAACTTGCACTGTTGTGTGATAGGAATCAGAAGGCCAGGGTCTGCTTCACCTTTTTGCTGATTCCAAATTCAGGAAATGTATTGCAGGCTTTTTATGTGTTTGCTATACCTCTTTAAACAAAACTGGGCTGCGGATGGAAAGAATGTACACTTACTACTGAGAGCATAATGACGAATTAAATTTTAAAAGTAAGAATTGTCGCCTTAGAAAATGTTCTAGAGTGTTATTTTAAATAGAAAGCCTGATGTTAATTGGGCTTAGTCGAATTCACAAAGCCTACTTCATAAATCTCGCTGCACAAAGCTTTGGCACTGAGTGTTTGATAAAAAGACTGCGAAGTCAATTTCAGACTCAATTAAGGAAGGCCTCAAGTCCTGTGATAATGACTCCGTTTTCCTCCCTTCATAATCACAGAGCCACCAGGACCTCCACAGGACCTGATGTGCACAGACATCGACAAGGAGTCGGTCACCCTCACATGGAAGAAACCATCCAGGGAGGGAGGAGCTCCCATCACCTCGTACGTTGTGGAGAAACGCGAGGGTAAAGCCGCCTCCTGGACACGCGTGGCTGACACTGGCTTCGCTACCCACGTCTTCAACGTGGACGGTCTGATCGAGGGCTACGAGTACTTCTTCCAGGTCAGGGCCAAGAACACTTCTGGTGTTGGTGAACCTGCCACCATGAAATCTCCCGTGATTCCGTCTAAGAAGAAAGGTGAGTGGAGGGTGTGGATTAATCGAGGTGGATGGGTGGTTGGTTTTGTGTGTATAAATGTGTGTGTGTGTGTGTGTGTGTGAGTGTGTTTGTGTGTGTGTGTGTGTGTGTGTATGTGTGTGTGTGTGTGTGTGTGTGTGTGAGAGAGAGACAGAGAGAGAGACAGAAAGTGTGTGTGTGTGTGTGTGTGTGTGTGTGTGTGTGTGGACTTCTAACTATGCAATGCTCATAGAAGTCAATTTCAGCAATTTTAGTTGTGAGTGGGCAGGTATGCGTTTGTGTCCTTGCATGGATATGTGCATGTGTGTGTGCCTGATTGTACTGTTTGATTCTGTAATTGTGAGAAGGCTAGTATCAGAAAGATTAATTCTTGAGACTCTTTAAAGAAATGTTTACAAAGATAATCACACAATGTTTTGTATTACCCATTCACAGACAAGCCATCGGCACCAGAAGGACCTCTGGAATGCAGTGGTTCTACAGAAGACAGCATCACGTTGTCATGGCAACCACCAGCATCCAACGGTGGTTCACCACTCACTGGTTACGTCATTGAGAAGTCCGATGTTCGCCGACCCAAATGGGTTCGCGTTGGCAAATTCTCACCAGATGAGACCTCTGCCACCGTGTCAAGTCTGCTGGAGAATGTTGGATATTTCTTCCGTGTCATGGCCGAGAACAAGGTCGGCCTCAGCCCTGCCCTGGAGAATGAGCTGCCCTTCAAGCCCAAGAGTCAGTTTGGTGAGTTGGCCACACCCTTTTGACCTTCACTGCTTAGTTTGGTTCTGTGAGACAAATATTGATCCTTCTATTATTCAACTTTGTGCTGGTCTGTATTTGTCTTTTTTTCCCTCCTTATCTCATCTTCCAATTTGACCCATTACATGCGTTATCAGCATAAAGACTATGACTGCCCACTACATGTATTCATTTAAACTGATTTTCTTCCTGGCAGATATGCTCACATGTTAATAGGCAGAATGTGTAAAGTGACCAGAACCATCAAAACACTTGGTGTTTTATTTTAATAAAAGTTTTGAAATCATATCTTGACAACATATGGATCTGCTCATGTGGTGCAGGAGTCCCCTCACGGCCACAAGCACCGGTGAAGACGCTCCAGATCACACGCGACTCGGCCACCATCCAATGGCAGCCCCCCACCTCCGACGGCGGCTCCCCTCTCACTGGCTACGTTGTTGAACGCCGCGAGGACGGCCACCGTGGCTGGATGTATTGCGGCCGCACTGACGCTGATGTTACCATCCAGACCAGTGCTGCCCTGACCGAGAACACGCAGTACTACTACCGCATCTACGCAGAGAACAAGTACGGACGCAGCGAGCCGCTGGAGTCCGAGTTCCCTGTGGTGCCCAAGCGCGTGTTCGGTGAGTACACATTTTTGTCTTACACACTGGGTTTTGTTGTTGTTGTTTGGGGTGAAGTGGGTGAAGACTTTCATGGACAAAGCCCAAAGTAGATAGTCTGATAGTTTTCCAGCATTGTACCAGGGGGGGATTTAACAGATCTGCAGTGGTGTTTTTGGGGTGTATTTGACCTTTCCCTGAAAAGTGTAGATTTTAGTGCAGTCCGTGTATTTTTCTGTTGGATTTAACAAAGGGGGTGTGAGGGCTTTAAAGCTCTGTCTCGTAGTGGCCACTTTCCTGCATAGAGGCTGTTGTAGCACTCGTTAACAGACACACAAATTAATGTTTGGTAGCCCTTCAGATGATAACTTTGATTTGTCATCACATAATTATCTGGTATGATGTATTGAGTGAGTAGGTACAGGGGGTGTAGTTCAGTACTGAGAGATTGTATTATTTGTTTTATATGCTGTTCTTGTTTGCATTCCAAACACACACAACAACATCAGGACAATTCCCTTACCCACATCCCCAAAGCAGCCCCCTCCCTCGGAGAAACAAACAACAACACCCAAAAAGCAACGAAAACAACAGCCAAATATATTATAACAATGACAAACAGAAGCAAGTACATTGAAGAAAATCAGCTCTGGTTGTCATCACATCTCCATTTCAGAACTTGGGATAGATGAACCTGCTAAAGCCGCTGTAGTTTTCTCACAGTATCTTTACAGTACTGAATGTTTCAACTTGTATGTCTGGTACAAACAAGAACATTTGAAAAACCTCTTGATATCAAACTGAAAATAGTTTCTGGGCAGCCACAGTAGTGGAATTTTATTTCCAAATTAAGGGAAGCTGAAATGAGCTGAAAATACTTTACTGCATGTTAGTTTACATGCTTTCCTCTTACCGTGTGTGTGTCCTTTTCTTCTCAACCATAATATTGTTCTGTTGTTTTTGGCTCACGTAAGTGTAGCCTATGCGATGATAAACTTTGTCTGTCTGTGCGTGCGTGCGTGCGTGCGTGCGTGCGTATGTATGTATGTGTGTATGTCTGTGGTAGAAACTTTAACATTTCCGAGTCTATGGATTACGTCAGTCTCGGTCAAAAGTGTTCGACGTGTGTGATAGAAACTATTTGAAGACGTCACAGTATGACGTAAGAGGGTTAGACGTCACGCAAAGGAATTACTGAAAGTCTCGGTCATTGTTATTGTGAGCGGGCCGAGACTTCTTGGCAGATCCAGGGTCTCGCTTTCTTGCATAGTTTCACCTATGCTTACTGTGTGTGTGTGTGTGTGTGTGTGTGTGTGTGTGTGTGTGTGTGTGTGTGTGTGTGTGTATGTGTGACGGAGTGATTGAGTTTGTGTTACTGTTTGTCGATTTCTTACGTGAGCCTTGAAGGCTTCGCCTCTTGTTTTGCTTGTAGTATATTTCTGTTGAACATAACATAGTGTCTAGATATCCTTTTCCAGCTAACCATTGGATTAACCCTTTATGACTAAACTTGTGTTTGCATTTTAGTTACAGTAAAGCATTGTAAATATGTTTTCTGCAATAACACTTTCAAATAAGATTTGTAGAGCCAGACACCTCCTTCATTATTTGTGTAAGCATGATTATGAACTGCTTATTTTGATATGCATGTAGTATAATGAAATCTTAAAAACTTTTACTGCCCAATACTTGGTTCAAAATGGTACAGTTAATCGATCATCAATCTTTTTTATTCAGTCATTTTAATCCTGGACACTACGACATGTTCTGTCATTTATTTATAATGGATGCATGGTTCTTGGTGACAGAAATGACAACATTTATGTTTGCAAATGAAATGTTAAAACCTTTACAGGGTTGGCTTTATAATACATTTGCAATTACCTCTTTAAAAAAGGAGATCAAGGTTTAAAGCAAGAAGAAACCTTCTATCATAATCATGCAGTTGGAATTGCTACATTTTGTATTTGAAATTCTTTAAATTTGTGAATGTTGTTTTTGATAATATTTATGTAAGTGACAGTGTGTGATGTTGCACAGTTAACATTCCACTTATTAGCACTGCAAAGGTCTCGGAAAAATTGCATAGCAAAATCAAAAGTGGAACATACGAATTCATCATGACAGTTTCTGTTTGAAAAACTGACCTCAGCTGAAATCTCAATAAACAGCAGGATCTGAATATCCTCTTTTAAAAGATTGACAAATGTGCCAACAGAGTTCACAATTTGATATAATGAGAAGTGAATTTGCCAATATTGCAGACAGCATCACACATTGTAGCTTTATAGATATCTGTTCAGCGATATCTGTTTCACTTTCTTGACGTTCATGGCTGATGACTAACACATAACACCTGCACTGTTTGCAGAGTACGCAGGGTCAGCCTGGTTTAAAGAAGCTAACCTCGAGCCATTCATCGATGTCTATCTAACACAGAATATCATGCGATACGAATACTTTTTCCGCGTGTATGCTGATAACCCACTAAGTTGTGTCTGGGACTCCATTGACTTGTCGTCCATTGAGGGAAGATTTTAATGAGGATGACCTCAGGACCACGGAAATCGGCTGTTGATAAAGCCATAACGACACCTCAATTGTACATGTTAAAGCTTTTGTTGTATCCTAACCCTAACTTGCTAATGCTGGAGAATACTTATGTTTACAGTTCTCAAGACATTCTGTGCAATTAACTCCTCGGTGTTGTTGCTAAACCCTTTTTTGTGTTTGTGTCATGTAACCTGTTGATGACCATGGAAATTAAAGTTTTGTTGTTTTCCATGAGAAGTAATGTTATGGTGGTCGAAATCATGGAGTGTGCAGTTAAATATTTCTAGATGTGTTTTCTGTCAGCTTGTGTTTTTTTGGGCCTTCTTTGTTATTTAACACGATATCATCCTCAGGTTATTTTTTTCTTGATTAACCAGTTTTCTTGAAGTAATATGTTATACTTTACTATGCTGTTTTTCTTTTTCTGGATTAACAAGTTTTCTCTGTGTAACATTTATACTCTGTTGTGCTATGTGGACTATTTGATTAAGAAGCAGTGGGAATGACATTAGTAAGCTCAATAAGAAGGAATTGTTGCAAATGTCATCAACTACGTTTAAAGTTTTAACTTATTTTTGCAGTAACTGCATGAGCAAAGGTGCTAAAGCACTGTGCTGTACAGTTAGATTAGTGTACCTTAATTTCTAGCAATTCATAGCTGCTTGTTACATAGTCATTTGTTCTTCTTCTTTCCCTAGTTGACTGGCCATTTTCAGCTCATTTCAGCTTGTTTATATTTCAGCGTGAAGAAAGAAAAAAACATGTAAATGGAAAAATACAAATACAAAACAAAAAAAGTTTGGAAGAAAAAATCCAAAGACAGCTACCAGAAATAATACGGAGAAAAAGCAATTACTTGACAAGGTCTTGAATCGGTTAGCCCTAAAAACGAACATAACTAACATGGTTCAAGTTTGTCTTTCGATGTCTCAAATTGCATCCTTCCATTTCTCATAATCCCTGACTGCTAACATTTATCTTTTCTTGTTTATGGGGCGCAATTTGACACAAACTGACCCTCTTTCGTGATACATTTTCGGTTTTTGCTTTTTGTCACAATCCTTTTTGGCGTCTATTAATCATTTGAACAATCTTTAAAAAAAAGTGGTTTTTTTTATAAAGTTAGAAGAAAAATCTTTGTCATTCCTGCTGCTTCAAATGTCTTCTTTGCTGTTTCATCCTCAAATTAAACTCAGATTTTATATTGTATGATGAAAGAATTTACCTACAATAATAAGAAACGCATCTTACAATTTATCTGCAAAAATGAAAAAAACTTTGATTGCAACAGAGAAAAGAACAAATGTCCAGCTGAGATTGTGTAACCAAACACAGAAAAAAAACTGCAATCAGAAAAATACTGCATTCAGAAAAATAGTGTATTATGATGAACAGTGTGATAACTCATTCGGTGATGTACATACATGTTAACCCAACTAGTCTGAGCTCTTGACTTGCGGTCTGTTGGACTGGAAAAGTACTGTGATTTTGTTACCTTTCCATAACACCAGTTAGTACCCCCGGTTGATCAATGTGATTTGTTATCCCTACCAAAGAGCAACAGTTGAACACACACATACACCAAATAGAACTTTATGTGATATACACAGTGCAGTGTTGATTAAGAGATGTGGTTAAGATCTCACCCTGTACGTGTTCTAACCCCGTATGATAACTGTTGCTAATAAAGTTATGCAGACTAAACCATGTTTGCTTATTGTTTATCTTCTTGTCTTGTACTGTCTGTGGTGTACCACATGCTAATTCAGGTTGTTTATATGTGATACATGTGGCGTGCTACTAAAAGTATAATCGATTTTCTATTTCAAGTTTAATTTATATGTGATAGGGTGTTACTAAAAGTAAAAGTAATTTTCATTCTCAGTAACTCACAAGAATGCCTAACAAGTGCACAGTGATACAATCAACATCTGTTTGCTCTTGCGAAGGTATCTAAGTTTAATTCATTACTCTCACAGCTCTTTTAAAAATTAGTGAAACGAAGTCTGTTGAAAAAACGTATATGACTAAGTGCCAAAAGGTGCTCACAGAACAGAAGACGACTTTGTTTTACAATAAAAATGTTTCTAAAAACGTGTGTCTGCTGAAAATTGGTGTGTGTGTGGATGAATGTGCGAAGAGATAGTGGACATAATTTCGTGTGTCTGACTTGAACGGTTTTGAAGTTATCTTTGTTTAAAGTCAAAAATAACGCCAAAACCGGCCATCTGAAAAAGGACATCGTGATACCTCGTGTTTTGAATATGCCACAGAAAAATAACAAGAAGCACAAATGAATTGCATTTAGTTTGATTGAATGCCTGAAACATCGCTTTACAGACGAGACCAAACGTCAAATCTAAATCTCGAGAGAATTTTTTTTTTTCGATAACCGAATTTTAAGGTGTCGCACGCAAGATGATTCGTCATCACGGCATACATTTTTCAATCGCAGATATTTACTAAATTTCTTTTTCAAAAACTCTGGAATTGATGTCGACACGTCAAGCGATAACGGTGTATCAAACTGCTGTCTTTCAAGTAATCCAGCAAAGACTGCAGAACTTTTGAACAGCATTTTTGAAAACGATTTGAAAATTTCGTCATATCTTGCGTGCGACAAAATGTTCGGTAATTAACGGTTATTTTCTTTTAAAAACAAAATTTACATGTACAAAGATCTACTTCATTTACGGAACCACGTGACACATTCTGTGTTCAAAATTTGTGAAGAAATCACGAACCACGATTGCGCTATCAAGTGTTGAAATTATGTCGTCAACATCTTTTCAGATCTTGCGTGCGACACCTTCTTGCGTTCAACATAAAATGTCACTACCTTATCGAGTTTAATGGGTAAAACTAACTATTTGTTGTCTTAGTTTAATCTTCTTAATTAAAAGCGTAATAAAACCGAACTTCTAAGATGAATTTTAATTGAGATTAGCGAAAGAGCGGGCACGCAAGTCGACCTTAAAGTAAAAGAATGATAACACGAGCGTTTGTCGTGTTGTCTTGCGTGCAACACATTGTCCAAAAAGGAAAATGTATATTTTTCTCAGACGTTTTTTAAGTTGAAACCTTGAAACTTCACACACATTTGGGGTTTAATCGCCCCCATGCATGGTAAAAGTCTTGTTGACCCTTGTCAGATTTCAAGGTCACGGCTGGGTCACATGTGGTTCAGAAAACGGATGAAACATATTTTTTCAGAGATTTTTGAAGCTAGAACCTTCAAACTTCAAACAACGCTTTTGCTTAATGATTGTTCAACATGGAGAATTCAAGGTTGATCCTTGAGAAATGTGAAGGTCACAGCAGGGTCTCGTGTGGGTAAAAAAAAAAAACATAACCTTTTTCTCAGAGTTTTTCAAAGCAAGAACCTTGAAAGTTCACATCTTTGGGCTTAATAGCCTCCATACACGGTTAAAGTCTTGTTGACCTTTGTCGAATCTCAAGGTCACATGGGCAAATCAAAAACACGAAAATGCATCATTATCTCAGTTGTTTTTAAAGGGAGAGCCTTCAAACATCACACAACTCTCAACTCCGACTTAAAGAAGTTAAGGTAGATCCTTGTCACATGTCAAGGTCACAGAAAGGTCTCGTACGGGTAAAGCAAACAAAACAAACAGATAATATTCATTTTTTCAGCTTTGTTGTTAGCTAGAATAGAGGCACATGCCACCATTCCATTCAACATGACTCATAGAAATGTATGATGTATGACGTAATTGCATTGTGTGTAATGACGCGGCTGCATCTGTAGTTATTCCAGCCTTTGAAGAAATGGCGTTTTTCCTTGCTTGGACACATTTTTCCTTTTCTTGGATGTTTCCGGAGTTTGGGTGAGTTTGGTGTATATGGTTGAACACAATTTAAAATTTGCATAAAAGTGTATTAAAATAAACAGTGGTAGCCAGTCTCATCTGTTGTGTCGACAATTTAATCTCTTTTGTGTGACCTCAACTTGACCCCTCTGAATGCTCTCAATCATGGAAATTGACCACACTTTGATTATAACCAAACAACATCAAAACTTTGGAATGTGTGAAGTTTCAAAGGTGTTGCTTAAAAGGCGTTCGTGAAAATGACAATTGTATGTGTCTGACTTCAATGCGACCCCGCTGCGACCTTGACGTTTGATTTTATCAACCAGACTTTCATCATGTGTGAATGACTTCAAACACTATAAAACTAGTTGAAGAAATTGACAATTTTTCAAAGTTTAAGCCAGATGGCACTGCTGTGACCTTGAAATTTGACAAACATTAACCAGGCGGTCACCTTTTTTAGAAAATATCCTTAAAGGATCTTTAACCTCACTGTGACCTTGGAATTTGATGAGGTTTAATTTAACTTGCGTAGTGTGCCAAGTTTCAAGGCCCTAGCTTCAAAAACATATGAGAAAACCTCATTGAAAAATGTATATGTTTGACCTCAACGCGACCCTGCTGTGACCTTGACTTTTTCAACCAGACTTTAATCGTGTGTGAACATTATACACTAGAACTGTGTGTATTTTCAAAGCTCGTGCTATAAACGCGCTGAATAAATTGAAAATATTCCACATTTGGACCAGATGTGACCCCGCTGTGACCTTGAACTTTGACAAAGATTAACAAGCAGGTCACTTTTAATGAGGTTTTATAAAAATGCTGAAAGTATGTGAAGTGTGTAAAGTCTAACTGATCTAGTATTAAAACATGTAAGACGTGACAACGACAATTTTCCAGTTTGCAAAGGAAATTTAACCTCGCTGTGACCTTGAAATTCAATGTTGTTTAATGTGATGTGCACCATACCTGGAGGTCATTATACTTTGGTTGTGTGCCAAGTTTCAAAGCCCTAGCTTTAAAAACGTGCGAGATAACCTTAATGCTATGACTCAGTGCCGTTTTGAATGATATAACGAACAAAATTATCGTTATTTGTAAAATCATTTGGGTAAATTTATCTTTTCTTTTCGTAATTGGGTTCCAGCATCTGTTGTCTTAACAAAAATCACAATATCAGTCGTGTTTGTCAACTTTTATTTTTTAGCCCCTTTGTCCGCTTTTCGTGCGCACCTTTTGGCACTTAGTCATATGCATATTACCAACTCATAAGAAGAAAAGGGAAATAAGTAAGTTATTCTTGGTAATCAGGCTGGAGGACAGAAGACTTGTAGACATAAACAGATCTGTTCCATACATACACAGCTACATACATTGACCAGATGCAGTCGAGTACAAACTCATATTATTAAGCCCATTCAAATCCTTAGCGTGTTGTAGACCAACAAACAGACCAATTCTGTGTTGTGTGTTTTGTCTTGAAGTGTTGTTGTTGTTGTTTTAACATGCATATGGCATTTTCAAGCAAAGTGAATGTGCACCTATGCACACATACTTGATATGGATATCACAGCACACGTGTGCACGCCTACATGGACATATGAAAACACAAATGGTTACAATTAAATCAACTAAATATACAGAAATATCTTCCTTCACTAACTCACTGATGCACATACGAATGTACCAACTTACCCACTAACATAAAACAAAATGTTTGCACCACAAGAACAGTACATGCTGACCCCTTTGACCACCAACATGCAAATCAAACTATCAGCACCAAATGCTCACTCACAAACCAAGCAACAACATCACACATCAAGAACAATTTTTACCAACAACATCACACATCAAGAACAAATTCTTTCCACTTCAATAAACTACAGGCAACCTATCTGCATCAGATACAAAAATGCATACACCCAACCAATTACTCAACCAAAGCCTATCCAACACAATCAAATTACTATAACCAAAAACTCTGACCCTTACAAATCACCCACAGCCAAAACCATCAGCTCAATATAATGCTCAGTCATGCATCAACCAATTATGACCCAAAGCCTAACCAAAGTACATCACCACATGACTATAACCATAACTTCTGACTCTTCCAAACAACACACTGGTAAACCCATCAGCTCCAAACACTCAGTCACGCACCAAGGAATGATACACTCACAGACGAACCAATATACAGACATCACATGACTATAACCAAAAGTTCTGACCCATCACATGACTATAACCCAAAGTTCTGACCCCTCCAAACCACCCACAGGCAAACCGTCAGCGCCAGAAAACCTGAGAGCAGAGAACATCGACAAAGACTCGCTCAATCTGGCCTGGTCAGCTCCTCTCGATGACGACGGATCCATCCAGCGATACATCATCGAGAAACGCAGGGCAGACTCCAGAGACTGGGAACCTGTGACGGACGTCTCCGGTCGCACCAAGTTCTACCCGGTGAAGAACCTGCCCCCTGGTGGCTCCTTCTACTTCCGAGTCAGGGCAGAGAACCCTGCTGGGCTCAGTGAGCCTGCAGAGTTGTCTTTCCCTGTGGAACTCAAGTCCAAGAAAGGTGGGTGTGGTCATGTTTTGTTGTGTAGTGTAGTTGCATTGGTTTGCTTCCTTCTGTTAGTGTTTGAGTGAAGTAATAAGTAATAACGCTTGTCTATTTTATTTCCTTTTTTTTCTTTTCTTTTTGGCATGAGGCTTTTGTGTGTGTGTTCTTCTCTGCTCTGAAATAATGTTATGATTCAAAATCAAATGCCCTGCATGTTTTTATATCAGATGAGATATAAAACAAAAAGACATTTGGCATGGTAGAACAAATGTAAAATAACTAGACACTACTAAAGAAAGTTAGTGTTCTTGTGTAAAAATGATGTAGAAGTACACAGAAAAGTTGTAGAGTGCATGAGTGAGTGAGCGCATGACACTAAGCTGTCTGATTTCTACATGACTGCATCTTATCTGATCTTATTTTGTTTGCTGTTTTTCAGGTTTGCTTTTGATTTCTTTTCTTCTTGCAGCATACGCATAACAAATGAGTCGTTGTGCAGTGTTTGCCTTGTTTTTGTTTACTATTATTGGCAATATTTGTAGCTTGAAATTTGGAATGATTGATTGTGTAGTACATGTATCAGATTTTGTGTGTGTTTGCATATTTTTTACAATTTTTGTTGTTGACTTAGATTTTGACTTTTTGTGTGTTGATTGAATTTGGATTTTGTTGTGATTTTTGTTTTGATGCATCCATACCAGTGTGTTTGAACTCAGATATACTGTAATACCGTCTGCATGTTATTATTTACTACAGTTTTCCCATTACATTTTTCATTTTTGACATCACAATGTATTTTATACTATTAATTCATTGTGCCCACACATGTTGTTCCTTCATGTTTTGCGTATTATCATGCATGTACAGCTTTTTTTGTAAACCTTCATTGCTGATATGTATTTGATCATGCTGTTCTATTATGTCATCCAATTTTTGTTTCAATGTGAAAAAATGTTGAAATGTTAATGTAGCTGTTCTTTTTATTTCTAATTCCGTCAGAGGCTTACCTTCTTTTTCATAGTTAGTTACAAGTTACTGTAAGATGATGTCATTTTATCAGCTTAGGTTTAAAGTTTTCATTCTGAGTAAATTCAATATTTTTGATATTAAACAATAGAAACCTTCATATTGTTACAAAGAAATGATTTAACATTGGTTTTTTTTAAAAAGTGAATGTTTAGATGCTTAATTTTATGTTTCATTCTGAGCGCAACAAAGGCAGTTTAAATCTTGATTCTGAACATCCGCTGAAGTCTAAATATGTAAACCACATAAAAAAAGAACCATCAACTAATCTTTTCCTCTCATTCCCTTGCACCCCCCCTCGATTCACTCATTTACAGAGAAACCCAGAGCACCAAAGAAGGCACCAGTCATCGTGGAACTGGGTGACGACTTTGTGGACCTTTCATGGAGTCCGCCCGAATCCGACGGTGGATCACCCATCACCGGGTATATGCTGGAGCGTGCGGACATCAGCGGTCGCTCATGGCTGCCGGTGAACAAGGACCCCATCTCCGACACCTGCTACAGGGTCAAGGGGCTGAAGGTGGGACTGCAGTACGAGTTCAGAGTGCGAGCAATCAACTCCATCGGCACTGGAGAACCGTCGCCTACCTCCGAACCCTTCATCTGCGGCCATGCCATATGTAAGACATTCCAGTTGTTTTCCTTTCTGTGTCATGGTTGAACAGGGAATTCCCCTTTTGACAGACAGACACACGCGTACGCATGCACACACATGCACGCACACGTATGGATATGCATGTACTATGTTTATGTGTATGTGCGTAGTGTCTGTTTCTGTTTCTGTTGTTTGCCATGTTTCTGGCAAGTGTTTGTACCTGTGGACAGTACACAAGACAGTCTTATTTTTATTCCAACCAGCTATGGAAGCACCCAAGTTCATCGGTGTGTTCAACGATTTGGCAGTGCCCTATGGGGAAGAAGCCTGCTTTGTTTGCCAGGTGGTCGCACTGCCCACACCTGAAATTTCATGGTGAGTAAAATCATTCATTCATTCATCCCTTTGTTAGATTATTTACAGGTTGCTGCTGATGAAAAGTTGTATTAATTTAGATTTACCAAGCACAATGTTATTTTGCATATAGCCCCTTAACTACCGAAAGAAAACGAAAGTGAAACTAGAGTTATACCCCAGAGTGACCGCCCTTTGCGGGTGGCGCTAGTAGTGCTTGGCGCCAAGCACGCCAGCCGGAATGCAGCACAGGCAACGCGGGCGCGCCACTTATCACTTCACCTCTTTTCGCCGACGTGTACACATCGTCACCATGTAGCAAATGTGCCCACCCCTGAAATTTCATGGTGAATAAAATCTTTGATTTATCCCTCAGATTCTTCACACATTGCTGCTGATTGTTCTGTTGAAAAGTTAATGACTCGCCATTTTGCAAATGGGCCCCATCCCTGAAGCATTCAAGCACATAGGCAGTGATTGTGCTTGCCATTTTATAAGCCGGTGAAATGTAACCTGCACAGAGCCTGCTATCATCAGAAAACCATCATTCAGTTACGCTGATGGGGTCTATGTCGACCAAAAGAGTGGGATTCCCTGCAGGTGGAGTTCCTGTAGGTGGATTCCCTGTATACAGGGAATACCACAGGGTGTAGTTCTTGTAGCGTTTCGCTGATATCGCTGAAAGTCATGTGATGCTTAGCGACATCGGTAGAATTTGATGTTTTCGATCTTTTTTGATATTTTTTAAAAGTTCGAGTATGGTTTGCAAGTTTTATTGAAAAACTCCACCCTGTGGGATTCCACCTACAGGGAATCCCACCATTTTGGTCGACATAGACCCCATTGGCTTCAGTTACAGTGGCAAGTCAAAAAAATGTATCAATGCACTGAATCAGTTGCACTTGCAGGTGGAAAACTTGTGAATGGAAACACAAACTGGAAGGGTTGACTGGTAGACCATTTAGATTTAAAGGGGTAAAATACAGTCAGCCAAAAAGGGGGTGGGGGGCTGTGGCAGGGAGAGAGAGAGGGACAGAGAGGTCACAAAGCGTAACATATTGCAGGCAAATTTTGTTATTTGTTTTCCTCAAATTTGCGCTTTTATGTAATGTCACCTTGAATTATGTCATGAGCTGGTTGCATTCTCCAGGTTCAAGAACTACCGTGAAGTGTACGACGGCAAGAAGACCAGCTTGGAGTCCGATGGTGCCACCTACACCCTGCGTATTCGCAACGTGGACTTCAGCGATGTCGGTGACATTGAATGTCAGGCCAGAAACAGATATGGCGCTGTTTCAATCAGAGCCAAGCTCACTGTTTTGGGTAAGAATGCGCTGTGGTTTTTCTTTGATTGTTTATTCTGGTTGTTTGATTTCTGGCATGTTTTTGTGTTTATTCTGGTTTTTTAATTTGTTACATGTTTTTATATTTTTTTGTGTAATCAACAAATAAAATAAAAAAGATTATGCAGCAATTGAACACATTTCCAGGCAAATGCAGGAAGAATAGCAAACATTTCCAGGTAGATACAGGAAGAATCTACAAGAAAAAGTTTTACTGATAAATTCAGGCAGAATCACAGGCAGAAGATTTTCAGGCGGATGGATACAAGAATAATGAAACCAATTGTTCTGTCCATGCACCAACAGCCCCAGCCCACATCGACCTACCGCCTCACCTGGGCAAAGGTCTGCGCTTCTGCCGCGGCGACACCATCAAGGTGCGCATCCCCATCACAGGCACACCGCCGCCAAAGGTGGAATGGCTGAAGAAGAACAAGCCCCTGTCGCAGGTCAAGGGCCTGGCCCATCGACTGGACATCACCGGCACCCACCTGCACACAACCCTCGTCATCGATGACTGTGTGAAGTCGGACGAGGGTGTTTACACCTTGGTGGTCACTAACGAGCTGGGTTCGTCCTCCGTGGACATCCCCATCGCTGTTGTTGGTGAGTGATTTTTCCATTTCCATTTTCATTACAATGGAACCCCCCTTTAAAGACCTCCACAAAGCTGAGAAAATCAGGTCTTAAAAAGGAGGGTCAGTCTTAAAATGGGGGTACATTTACAGAGGTTGTGAACAGAAAGTCTGAGAAAACAAGGTCTTCAAAAGGGAGGGAGTCTTAAATTGGGGGGTCTTAAAAGGGGGGTTCCACTGTACTTTATTATCCCATAGCTGGGAAATTCGGGTCGCTTCCTCCCAGTGGAAAGCTAGCAGCAGCAAGAGTCGCACTACCCAGTGTTTTTAAGTGTACTCAATCACCTGGACCTGATAATTGAATAATTCATGAGGTAGGCAGTGCTCTTGGGATTTAGCTTACGTACCAGGTTAAGATTTTACACAGACAATCACACATTACAAGACAGACCTCAATCTTGCATTAGTGGTTGTTTTGGTCGAAGTTGCTACTGATGAGGTCATGGTTTCACTGAAGGGGTCAAGCGAAACCACCAACTGAGTGATTTTTCATGTTGTGAATGCTAGTGGAATTTACTTTGTAAACTTCAGTAACATGCAAACACTACATTTTTTAAATGGACAGAACCACGCGATCCAGGCACTGACATTTGTTTCAACATGGTGAAAACTGTTGATTGGATGGTTCTTGCAAATCTTGAGTGAGATCCAAACTCTGCATGTCTCTCATGAACAGAACCACCTAATCCACCGACGGACCTCCTGATCACCAACATCGACAAGCACGCCATCACGCTCGCCTGGGAGCCTCCCACATACGATGGCGGCTCACCCGTCACTGGCTATGTGGTCGAGCGACTTGACCCATCCACGGGCATCTGGCGTTACGCTCTGTCGGTTCCACGCCCTGCCTGCACAATCCATTGCCTGGATGAACACACGGAGCACAAGTTCCGCGTCATGGCGGAGAACATGTTTGGCGTCAGTGAACCCAGCAAACCCTCCATGGCTGCCACTACCAAGGAACCTCTGCCTTTCATCAACTACGAAGACTTTGGTGAGTTTTTCAGTATTTCGTTTCCTCAGTCATTTGTTGGTAAGTTTTCCATAATTTCATTTTCCTTGCAATGTGTTTGGCGATCCTCCAAATTTTAAATGAATATAACCAGCAGAATGGTGTTATTTTATTTTGTAACTGCAATGTCACTGCATAGACAGAATCCTCTTATCAAAGAAAGCACACATCATCTGAAAAAAAATGGATTTTTTCTTTTTCTTTGCCATGAACAGTTGATGGCAACTTCCTTGGCTCACCTGTGGATGTGACAAGAATCCAAGGAGACGTGCTGGGCAAATACATCATCTGTGAGGAACTCGGCAGGTAAGAAGAAAAACAAACTCACTCAAATAGCTAGAATCAGTCAAATCTGGGACCGGTTCACAGGAGCATACAATCAATCAATCCATCAGTATGAAGCTTATATAGCGCGTATTCCGTGGGTACCGTTCTAAGCGCTTGTCGAAGAGTTGTCAACACAGGACTAACAAAGAAACTAACATCTACAGACGGACACGAACCCTATCACACACTAGCAAACCCTGATAAACATACAACAAACAATTGTTTAACAGAGGAGCAACGTTCCTTGTAGACGAGACTAGTTGTAGGAAATAAACACACACACAAATACAAACTCGCAGACACAACTGGTCTACCAGAAAGAGACATAGAGATATCTAGAGGCAGACAGATACACACACACACCAACACACGCAGGCACGCACGCACGGATGCACATGCACACATACACACACACACACACACACACACACACACACACACACACTTACACACACACTTACACACACACACACACATATTTGACTCACCATTTCAAAACTTATTGCACTATCACAACTTTCACCTGTTCTCCAGGGGTGCGTTTGGTGTTGTGTACCGCGCCATCGAGCGAGCCACCACCAAGAACTGGGCGGCCAAGTTCGTGCGTTGCCGTCCAGGCGACAAAGACCTGGTGCGCCGCGAAATCGAGCTGATGAACAGTCTGCACCATCCCAAGCTGCTACAGCTCCATGAGGCCTTCGACCAGACCGGAGAGATGGTCATGATTCTGGAGCTGTGAGTGTTGTTTTTGTTGTCAAAACAGGAGGAAGAGATGATGTTTGGAAATAACTGTCTGGTTTGTATAGGTTGTAAAAGAGTGAATACCCTTGCTTTTAGTGAGGCAAGCTTTCTACAATTGCTCCTTGTTCACATGTTTCAGACACACCCCTCGCTAGTGACTAGCCTATAATGTCACGTGGGAAAGTTTGGATCACTGTTTGTTTGTTCGTTCATGGGCTGAAACTCCCACGGCTTTTACGTGTATGACCGTTTTTACCCCGCCATTTAGGCAGCCATACGCCGCTTTCGGAGGAAGCATGCTGGGTATTTTCGTGTTTCTATAACCCACCGAACTCTGACATGGATTACAGGATCTTTTTCGTGCGCACTTGGTCTTGTGCTTGCGTGTACACACGAAGGGGGATAAGCCACTAGCAGGTCTGCACATAAGTTGACCTGGGAGATCGGAAAAATCTCCACACTTGACCCACCAGGCGGCCGCGGCCGGGATTCGAACCCTCGACCTTCCGATTAAGAGGCCGATGTCTTACCACCCCGCCACAGCGCCCGTCTTTTGCTTTTAGTGAGGCAAGCTTTCTACAATTGCTCCTTGTCCATGTGTTTCAGACACACCCCTCGCTAGTGACTGGCCTATAATGTCACACGGGAAAGTTTGGATCACTGAAAGCAAGAGTATTTACTCTTTCACAACCCATGCAGTTATTTCCAAACATCATCTATTAACAGAGCAAGCCAGTGGAAACAATTAACAGCACAGGTTCCCACAGGTTTTCCTCATTTCATTCCAAGCCCGAACATGAGTACCTCGACTGACACAAATCTGAGACAGTCAGGTCATGAAAGAAAGGGAGTTTTAAAATATAGGTACATTTACAAACATTATGAACCGAAATCTTAGAAAGCAGGGTTAAGTCTGAAATTGGAGGGTCCTAAAAAGGGTTGAAGTGGTTAATAGATCTTTCCACACATGCCCCTTGTCCACGGGGTAGACGCACCCCTCACTTAGTGACTGACCTATAATGTCACATGGGAAAGTTTGTCTCGTGCTCATTAAAAGCAAGATTATTCATTCACTCTTTCACAACCCCATACAAACTCAGCTCGAGTTATTTCCGAACACTGTCTATTGAAGGGAGGGTCTGAAAAAGGGGTGAAAAGAGATGAACTGTGAGGGTCTTAAAAAAAGGGTGAACTGATGAATGTTAGTGTCTGGAAAGGGGAGGTAATAACAAGTTGACTCGCCATGTGCAGGCTGAGTGGAGGTGAGCTGTTTGACAAGCTGGTGGCGGAAGACTACGACCTGAAGGAGAGCGCCTGCATCGACTACATGCGACAGATCTGCCAGGGCGTGCAACACATGCACCGCAACAACATCATCCACCTGGATCTCAAGGTTGGTGGACACAGCAGTTTTCTGAAAATGTTTTTACAATGGTACCTGCAATGTGAGACTCCCCCCGCGGGTTAGGGGGAAGAATTTACCCGATGCTCCCCAGCATGTCGTAAGAGGCGACAAACGGATTCTGTTTCTCTTTTTACCCTTGTTAAGTGTTTCTTGTATAGAATATAGTCAATTTTTGTAAAGATTTTAGTCAAGCTGTATGTAAGAAATGTTAAGTCCTTTGTACTGGAAACTTGCATTCTCCCAGTAAGGTAATATATTGCACTACGTTGCAAGCCTCTGAAGCAAATTTTTGATTAGTGCTTTTGTGAACAAGAAACAATTGACAAGTGGCTCTATTCCATCTCCCCCCTTTCCCCGTCGCGATATAACCTTCGTGGTTGAAAACAACGTTAAACACCAAATAAAGAAAGAAAGAAAGAAAGCAATGTGAAACTCTTCCAATGAGAGAACGCCTCCCATCAAAGGATATTGTCCCTTTGTTAATCATGATGACTAAAACATACCTGTCATGACATGCCACATGCAATGTAGAGACACTTTTGGCTTGTCTCAATGGTGTTCTTTCATCACTGGTACATGTACCACTGTAGTTTTAAATGTTTTATGTTCATCATAGCTTTGAATGGTAGTGTTGTGTTTATGTAAAAATGGTACGCTTAAAATGTTTTGGTGAGTTTTGTCAAATTTACATAAACAGTAAAGATTTGCAGCAACAATTCTTCTCTGTAGTACTGCACATCCAAATGTTTGAGAATTACTTTGTGGTTAATTTGTCACAAAAGCATGTCAAAAGACTGACTGACATTGAAGAGATTGCTGCATGAAATGATAAGTGACATCCATTTTCAATGTAATTTTATGTTAACATTTTTGCCTTACAGCCAGAGAATGTGATGTGCGTGCACAAAGACAGCAACGACGTCAAGATCATCGACTTTGGCCTTGCCCAGCGCCTTGAGGAAGGGAAGCAAGTCAAGGTTCTCTTCGGCACGGCAGAGTTCTGTGCCCCTGAGATCATCAACTTTGAGCCCGTCTCTTTCTCCACTGACATGTGGTCCCTGGGTGTCCTCAGCTATGTGCTGTGAGTTAATTATTCTTGTAATAAATTTTGGTTTTAGATACTTGTACATGCAGCTACAGAAACAGGAATTTATATTATTTAAAGGAAATTGATTGCGTTCATGCCAGCAACTTGGGAAAAATGTTCCAATAATTTATCATTCTTGTTTTTTTATATTTAAAGTACAGTCGAAGGTGTTGTGTGTTTTTACACAGAAAGACCGACGGACGGAAAAACATACACACGTACGCCAACATGCATGATCTGGCATTATGTTTGTGTCTGGGTATCACAGTTGTTCCCCTTGTTCGAACAGCTTGGAGGAAGTGGTTGGTCAGAGGGACATGTGGGTTTTAGGAAAGCTGTATTTTCACGTCTGCTATTGACAACAATGGTGTTTGGCAAAGCAAAGCTTCATGGGCAATTTGCTTTGCCTAAACTCGCACCTGTTTACCTACCTTTCTTGTTTTTTTATTCTGAATTTTTAAACGTCAGCAGTCTATGTGTTTTTTGATTTTTGCCCCTGTTTTGACTGCCTTCTTTTCCCAAAGTTGAGTATGGTTTGCATTTCAGCACCCTTTTTGATTTGTTTTACCACATTGTTGCAGGCTGAGTGGTTACTCCCCATTCGTGGGTGAAGAACAGCGTGAGACGTTCGCGCTGGTGAACAACGCAGACTACGACTTTGATGACGACACCTGGGACAATGTGTCCGCTGATGCCAAGGACTTCATCAAGCGTCTGCTCATCAAGGACAAGAAGTGAGTTTCTGTTTTTCACTCTTACTAAACAAGATGTAGGGCGATGGAGAATGGCTTGGGTACTTTGACTGAGGTGTGAAGCAAGTTACAGTTTTGTACGTTTTGATAATAATATTCACTGACTGTAAACAGCAGCAACAGCAGGAACATCCTTTTTTCCTCTTACTAGGTAGTACAAGTTTACTTTTGTGATGCTATGCGTTTTCATACAAGCTCTGCTAAGACTCAGTGGTATTGATAATGTTGAGAGATGTTAGACTGAATTTAAGAGGAAATTATAAGTATTATGTAGTTACTGAGACTCAACCTAAGACGACCATTACTCAGAAGAAAAGTCTTGAACAGCACAGATGCTTCGTGGCAAGCTTTCAAGTTGCGTTTTTTCTCGGGCATGACAACAATAAGATTGAGAAGTAAAAACAACAACACCAGAAAATCCGTAGAGGTGAAATGTGGCATCTGCACACACTAGGGATCAACATGCAAGAAAAACACTGCGATGTTAAAGCGCATCCAAAACATCCTCCTTTTTGACTCACAAAACACAGCACGCACATCACAACTGAACACACTGAGTCACACAGACACACTTGAAAACTTGGCAAGAGGCAGACACACTAAGGTGGGGTGTTATTTTGCTACCCCTGTTCCCCAGTGCTGCTAGGTAACGTAGCATGTGATACTGTTTACCCATGGTAAAGATCAGAGGTAACTGGCACAGGCAGCTGAGGACAGATTGAACTCTGATGTGATCAGTGGCAAAGATCGTGTGAAGCATCAGATGCAATAACAAGCAGACTGCATAGAGACTAGCGCAGTAAACAAGAACAGTACCGTACCACCTCTAAGCTCAGTTCATCTTCTTCCCATTCCACTTGCTGTATATTGGAGGAGAACCTGGGATGTTGTGTGTAGATTTTCTTTTAAATGTAAAATTTTTGCATAGGTATACATTTCAAACCCTGAGGCAGGTCTGGAGTAAATTACGAACAAAGGAAGTAGGAGATGGAGTAGCATAGCTTTATTTGCCCAAGGGCTAACTCTTAGATTTTTAGAGGCAAAAAAGTACTTAAAATGTACATCCTGTAATCACGTGTGTTTTTGAGTTAAGTTGACCTTACAGCAAGGACATGGACACTTCAGAGTCCCTAATCTGGAGAATTATATTTCCACTCGCTCAGATTTGTTGATCGTCTGTAGTACGAGTAGGACCTTTGTCAGAAAGGTCATGGCATTTTGTAGTCTGAAAGTTCTTGGAGAACGCCGGGCCAGTTTAGTGTAGCAAGGTTGGTAATAATATTGGGAGTAATTGTGCATCATTTGCTTACAATGCAATTCTGTAGCACACGTGATATGAGACCCATTAACAGATGACTTCTTTTCCATGAACACACAACCACACATTGTGATCAAACTTGGGGGCCAAAGCCTGCTCTCATGGAAATTCCTCTGACAGTTTAGTTTCTTACAGTTTTGATTTAGACAACGATACTTCAGATACAACATACATGTGAACTCATATTGATGACTATGGTTTTCGAGGATCCAAAGTATGCATCATATTTTTGTCTGTCTTCTTAATGTTGAGTAATTAAATTCGTGTGTGAAGGTTTACTTTTGTTGTTGCTGATTTTGAAAAAAAGATGATAATTATGGTGATATACTTTTTTTTAGGTGTCAAGTCGTTAATGTGTATTTTTATGTGCATCACATTTTCTTTTCTTCTGATTTCTTGTTAATTTTCTGCATGCAGAAGCAGCATCACAATTGTTATTGAAAATTTCAGGCAGAGGATGACAATTGATGAAGCACTTGCTCACCCATGGCTGAATGTGAGTATCCACAAACTTTTGTTGTTGAGCGATGTATATGTGATCATTTTCTCTCCTCGATTCAAACATTATTGATTCATTTTAATCCCTTCTTTGATACAGTGAAGAGAAAAGAACATTTTGTTGAATTATATATGTTCCTATGTTCTCACCTCAGTACAATATTTTCTGAAACCAATACTCTTTTTCTATACATCTGCACATTTTTCACCAAACGTTTCTTTTAAAAGTTCCAAATATTGATTTGAAATAAGTTGATATCTGTTATGTTTCTTGAATTCATATGTATCTGTTAAAACAATTCTGGCTTTTTAAAAACTAAATGAAATGCAGTTTGCCAGTAAAACCTCAGGTCTAAAACTGGGGAAGAATAGTTATGACAACATTGTGGAATGTTCAGTTCGTTTTGTTTATTGCTTGTACATTTATCCTACATCTTGCATGAATATTTCCAAATATGTATTTTTTCACCTAAAGTAAATCATCTTCATTAGCATGTTCTAATTGTGTTTATTACATTTTTATTAAGCTAAGAGTTGTATCTAGTCTACATGAGATACTGACATTGCTGTTTCAAGTTGATTAAAGGCAAAGGATATAAATACAACACATATATATGCATGATGATTTTTCAAAGCAATCGAAACATCGAAAGAATAAATAAATAACAAGGCATTCTATAATCTACAACAGAAACATCCATCATCATTTTGTGTCAACAAATACATCTTTTAATTAACACACAATAGTCATCGGATTCATTTGAGTGAATATTACTTCAAAAAGCCTTGCTGCTGCATGAAAATTGTGTAATTTCCATGCTTAGTCATAAAGATACCCCAAATCAACCGTTCATCTTTTTCCACCTGAATGTCACTTGTTACATACAAGTTTTTATTATTATACTTCAGTAGTTTCTTGTGAGCTTTCTGGATAAACTTGAAACAAAAAGACGTTTTTATACCAAATACCTTCATCACATACTTGTCCGTCTTGTATTTCAATCTAAGGAAATATTGAACACTCAACAGGGACTTTTTCTCTCTCTCAGTTTTGCGGAATTATCGGTCAAGCTGAACAGGATTTTAAAGCCAATTGAAACTTACTTAACAAAAATTCAAAAATATTTTTTTGATTCTGAACACTATTAGTCTTTGACAAAAGTCACATTTAACTCATTCGAGGCGCGTCGGAACTGGAATTCCGACATCTGTGTTTAGCGTTGGCTGCGTGCCGGCACTTGAGTTCCGACGGATATCACGAATTTTTAACGGTGTAAACGGTCCTGCTGACCAAGGGAAACAACCCCTGCAATGAACTTCTATCTGTCTACAGTGGTACCATTCACTGTAAACAGTTCCTTCCCTTAAATTGTTGGGATTAATAAAAATTTTGTTGACGGTGTGCGACCCACGTGTTTTGACTTTTCCAAGATGGCGGATCGTTCTGCTGAGACGTAGTAACTTGAAAAGAGTGCTAGAACGTGTTATTCAGTACGGTTCTGATCTTGACCTCAGTGATGATGATAGTGGAGATGATATTTTAGATTCTGGTGACGATTTTGTGCCAATGGACGATCATTTGGGTGATGATTCGGGCAATGCAAGTGTCGATCATGACATTGTGTATGATGAACCCATGACGTAGAAAGTTTTTTTGTTTTGCTTCAAATTGGATATTTTGCGTGGATATGAAGACAACAAAAGGTATGTACTTTCAAATGTTTCATATATTTTCTAAAAGAGTAAGTTTCAAACTTTGCAAAAACATAAGGTATGTAAGGTTATCTTGTGTTGTTGATTTTTAATATTTTTTTCAAAATGGCTCTAAATCGCGCGTTGGCAGGGAACACAGGGGAAATTTAGCTGCGCCTCGAATGAGTTAAATTAATCCATGATGTCAGATAAGATTTTTGGTAGAGAAAGCACAATTTTTGTTTTGTTTTTTGTTTTGTTCCATTGCAAATTAGAAATCCACATTGCAGTAAATAACTAGTCCATCCTAAAATATACTATATAGTACAGTGGTACCTGCGATGAAAGGACACCCTTGAGACCAGCCAAAAGTGTCCCTATATTGCAGGTGGTCTGTCATGACAGGTATACTTTGATGAGGTTAATAAAGAAAGGCACAATAAAAAGTGTCCTTTAGTGTGCGGTTTTCTCCCATCGCAGGTATCACTGTATGAGTAATGATGTGATGTATGAATAATTTGTGCTGCCGTGTTGTTTGTGATTGGCTGACTGAACTGATGCTTGCGTGCTCGTTGCTTCCCCTCTTTACAGCCTGTCCCTGCGGCGGCAATGCTCGATGTTGTCGATGTAAGTATCAGAAACCATTATTCTCATTTAAGACACAAAGGGACATTAGCGCTCCAGTTATCTGAAATGTAGAGACGTAAGCACTCAAAACATGGGTATTTAGAGCGCTTATGTCCCTTGGCTTTTTTAGATCTTGTCATTTTGTCTCATTTGGTAAGGATTTTCATTATTCTCATCATTCCTTCCCAGTTCACCGTTGAAGCTTTGTCCTGCTTTTTGACAATTTCTTCCCAGTTTCCCAGAAAGTTGCTGATGTGGTTGTTTTT
>NC_090246.1:77741037-77856192 GCF_037325665.1 Littorina saxatilis
TACAATCAATACAATCATGATATATGCTAATATAGTAAATAAAATTTTTTTAAAGAAATAAAAAACTGTTCACGTGTGTACAAGGCCCACAGGCTCCGCCTCCCGTAAGCCGTTAGATTCCGATCACAGACACCACTAGGCTTTCACACATTCGACCCTCCCCTTGAAAAGAGTTCTGCTCACACTATGTCAGATATGCCCAGGTGGTGACATGAGTTAAAAATAAAACCATTTCTCCACTTTGACACTGACTTACCAAAAATCAAAACTGATCCTGACTGCTCCGTGTGCAGAGTTGGAATTTTTGTATGTATTGTCGGATTTTGCAGATTAAAACTAGTGGCGCAGAAGAAATCAAACAATTACAAAAAAGTTTTCCTGGATTCTAGGCAGAGCGATAATAGTGTGTGGTGGCCGAGAACTTGTGCACGTGCGCCTGTGTTCGAGAACAGCACAGGCATACGTATAAAATCGTTGAACGTGCCTGTGTTCTTGGTGGTTTTGCAGTCTGCCTGGCCCTCACCGGTCAGTGGTTACGGCTTTCTGGCTATCTGCCCAACGGCAGCCTTTCGCTCCATCGCTGATGGGCAGTTTATAGCCGACTCTGTCTCTTGAACATTATTAATGTTTAGTTTTTTCCCCACTGGTTTGTGAGATTTACTAGACAATAGAGAAAGTTCACCTTTGACGTTGAGTCGATTGCTCACCTGTCCAACTAGGTGTGATAGCAGGTTGTGCGGGTCAGCATAACATTGCAAGCCTTGTCAATGTCACACTGCTGGCCACTGACTCGGGGCCAAACAGGGTGCCACGACTGCATCACGGAGGGTGGGGGGAGGTGGGGGTGTCGGTGTGTGTGCGTGTGTATGTTAACGGGGGTGGGGTGTTGGTTTGTGTGTGGTTAGGGGGGGGGGTGCAGCTTGTCAGTATGGGCTGCTGCAAGTCGGTTGCACGCGTAACTCAGTGGTTGCACGTGCCGACCAGTGGTTGCTGGTCATTCATTACTGACGCAGGTTACTTACAGCCGCTCACTGCCCACAAGAACATCTACCTTTTTACTGTCAAATCTGTTTATTTTGTTCTCGTCTTTCTGTCACTTCTTTAAAGCTTTGGTAAATTGTCCGTCTTTCGTTTACGTTTTTCTGTATCAAAAACTCATCATCATCGTCATCGTCATCGTCAACAACAACAACAACAACAACAACAGAAAACGCTTGTCAGTATCGTATCTTAAAAATAGGTCTTTTCGTTCGTGAAGTCTTGTGGGTACGTGCTCATGTGTGCGAGTTACGGCTTTCTTCAACACTTCACTTTTTGACCTTGATGGAAAGGGGCTGCCAAAGATCTATCAAGTTTTTATTTTTTGCGACTTACGATGGCCTGCTATTTGCATTATGTGGCAAGGTCTTGTGGAGGTGAAACTTTTTTACAATGCACCCACCCCACGATACCCTACCATAATTTTTGTTTTTTTAAACTTTGATCGACGTAACGATGTTAGTGACTAGTGGGTCAGTTTTTGTTGTTGGTGCTGCATTCCTTCCTTCTCTGTTATATCAATAAGAAGCAAGAATTTGCTCATCAGTCCGTTTATAAGAGAAATCTTGTTCGTTTTGCATTCGCATTGATCAGAAGTCATTAAATTCCTTGCAAATGAACTGTCCAATTGGCACTGTTTCTTTCTTCCCGTGGCACAGACTAACCTGCACTTTTTGAATGCACAGGACAGAACTAAATCGTAGCCGCAGCGGACGGTGTTATTCAAGTTAGCTAAGTTTCAAGGTCATATTGGCGTTGTCTTTTCTGCGACATTGCCGCTTTTAATGTCTCAATAGATGTTAGAAAATCCGTTTGCTGGTGTGTGTTTTTTTTTGAGAGAGAAGTAGTCTTAAAAGTCGCTGAAGATTTGCAGGCTTAGTTTCAAAATGAGAATACAAGCAAGGTCGTGACTGAAAAAGAAGGCATTTTGGACTGAACGGAAGGTTCACTGATCGCAGAAGAGAGGTCCATACATTTAACATTCTGCTTCCTCCGCACTTCCTTATTTTAATTCAGAAGTAGCAGGTGCAGATGTACAATTGTTTTGCCAGTGCACAGCTAAGCAGGAAGAACTTGCGAACTACTGACAGGGTCGTTGCAGACAGGTTCTCAGGCATTTCATTGACCTTCAGAACGGTTGCTGGAGGGAAAGGAAGCAGGAGAGATATACCATGTGTTGGCCCTCCAGTTTTCTGGCTTTTTATCCATTCCGTGTTGTCTTGACCGTGCATTGCGTAGGAGGAGGAACTTGCCAAAGAGTTACATTTATGTTCGTTGCAGACAGGTTCTCCGGTATTTTATCTACCTGCGCGGTGGCTGGAGGGACGGTGATGTATTGGTACCATCTGTTGGCCCTCCAGTCTTCTGGCTGCTTCCCGCTACCTTGTTGTCTTACCGTGCTGTGTGCGCGCGCACGTGTGTGTGTGTATGTATGTGTGTGTGTGCACATGCACAGTATGTAGGCCGTGACATTGGCGGCTGACTTTCCCTCTTCACCTTTACAATAGTATACATCTACCTTCTCTTGTCTGTAGGCTAACCAGCTATACCTAGTCTGCAGGCTAGGCTAGGCTATCCCCCAGTATCATTATCCCTGTGTAGCTGCCGCATCATGATCTGTACAGCACGCGCACACCTTGCCGTGTGTGTTGATCCTTGTGCACCCACTCAGTGCTGTTATAGAGACGGGCTGCAGGAGCCGCTACTGTGATTGACATTATTCACTGTCAGTCAGACTTAATCCCTTTCAGTCTCCGTCGCGATTCTTATCCTTCGGGTCGCTCCTTCCACCACCATCGACTACACATGGGATTATTTTGAGATTCAGTTTTTTGTTGCCCAGGCTATTTTGTACAAAACGAAAAAAAGAGCAAAATGCCGAATTGTGATGAAACTGCTTGCGAATATCCTTTCGACCTTTCGAGGTAAGATTAAGTTTGGATGCCCTCTAGATTTCTTCCTCCCAGTCTTCGTGAAGAGGAAAGGTTCGTGAATAGTTATGCCTTATCTTCTTCCACCCGTTTGGTACCTGCCACAAGTGTGTTCCTCCCTCCCGCCTACGCACTGCATTCTTCCTCCTCCCCTTGCACTGCACTTCACCATATTTTGTTTTTCATCATTCACTTTTACAACTGTTGTTCTTTCTTGTTTGTACAACTCCTCCTATTTTTTCTCCTGCTCCATTTCGTTAGGCGATGATTGTTTTTACATTAGCGTGCGTCGTGAGAATCCTTGGCAGAGTTGTCAGCGGCAAAATGTTCATTACTTGCCACTTGGCGGCGTTTTTAGTTCTTCTCTCGCGCGTCGAACTGCATGAGTACGTTCCGCGCACACCTACGACGAGTTTGTTTGATATCTTTGGCAAGTTTCTAAGTTTCTGATTGTAAAATCGAGTTTTTGAGTGACTGTAATGTAAAACAGTCTGTTTAGACTTTCTCTCACTCTTGTCAAGTCTTCGACTGGCTTTGGTGAACCGATGATAAATCGTTGATGGTCCGGCTTTCTTCCCTTCCGGCCCAGATTTCAGTTCCACACCGTGTGTGTATGTTATGTCGGTGTGTGTTAGTGTGTTAGCGTGTGTGTGTGTGTGTTTGTGTTTGTGTGTGTGTGAGAGAAAGAGAGAGAGAGGGGGGGGGGGGGCTAGCGTTGACCGGCCTAATTTGATCTTGAGGGAGGGTGAGTGCATAGGCGAGCTGATTAGAACTGTACCTATGTTTGGTGAGAGTTTTATTTCAGTTTTGTTTGTGTTTAATCAGACTAGACTGAATTTAGTACATCCGCTGAGGAACTTTTTCCGTGTAGAAACGCTTGTTTAGGTAGCTGAGAATGCCTACGTCAGCAAAACTCGAAGACGGTAACCAGATTTTCCGGAGAAAATCTAAAAACAAAAACAAAACAAAAAAACACCGCCCACACAAAACTTGAGCAGGTCGAGCAAAATGTTCCCAATAAATCAGTGTGTGGAATGCAGCAAAGCTATTAAGAGAGAGAGAGATCATTCCTTATCTCGACTTTGGCGGCACACAAGCTCGGTCTAACCCCTAAAAATATCGTCCATCTACCTCAGTGTTTTGTAAATAGCACCTGCGTCTTCTTTTTATGCTACCTGCGTAGGAGTCCGTTTTCCGCCGTACACCTTCGTTTGCACGGTATAACCTGATGCTCCAAAACCCATTTTTTCACATTGCAAGATAATGGCGGTACATGTAGTTTAGTTCATACACTGTCTCGTGCAGTTTGATTGTATTCAAAGGGCTCTTCTAGTCCTTTGACTTTCTTTCGTCCTTTTCGCACCACGGCAATAGATTCAAGGCTGTACATGCATCGGAAAGGTTGTTTGGAATTGTGTTGAAATGAGTTTTCAAAGTTTTGAATTGTATAGTTCGAAATGTCTTTTCCAGATGTTGAAATGCTCAGAGTGTATTTATTATAACCTTGATTGTGCGTCGTTTTGAGTCAGCGGGACGTTTTGAGGAAGGCATTTTCATAAGTACATGTAGTACTGGTTCAACGCCCGGCGAGGGTCATTGGTGACCACTGGGCATATCCCATTAGACAAATTCCACTAGACAAGTCCAGGTCGAAATCGGGGCGTTGGAAGATGGCTACCTAAACAGTTCGTATATCTTGTCTAACTGATTTGTCAGAGGTCCAGCGTTGCTGTTCATGCGAATTGCACATGCAGAACTGAACAGTCATGCTGTGCGGCACCGTCACGTTATGCTGTCAGCGTCTGTAGCCAGTGAAAACACTGCAGTGGTACGATGCCTGCATCTGTACTATTGCACAGGTGTGCTTTATTTATTTGTTGATTTCTTTCTTTGTTCGTGTCAGTCAGTGTCTGCTTCATTTCTTTCTTTAGAGTCTTCATTCACTTGCGGTGTTGACTTCCAAGCGTTTGAACATCATTACGAGGGCTTGAAACGTATGCACATGCATACCTTTCTGAACAGAAGTTTCAAGGGGGACAAAATGCATACCTTTCCTGAACAGAAGTTTGAAGGGGAAAACATGCATACCTTTCTGAACAGAAGTTTCAAGGGGGAAAAAATGCAAACCGGGCTTTCTGAACAGAAGTTTCAAGGGGAAAAAACTCCGGAAACAGCTGGTTTAATTTCTGCAATTTGCGCGCTGCCGAGAACGAAGAACCAAAATTGACGTAACTGGCATTCAGGTTGTGGCGTTTGTTTGCGCCATTAGGCAGGTTGAAAGATTAGTCTCTAAACAACTCTCTCGATTTGGAAACCAGGAAAATGAAATGGAGGAGTTTGGCTGCTAGCTGAGACTGGCGAGCCAAGGGGAGCTGACGGTGATTGCGGCATAAACAACCCTTCCCGATTTGGCCGCTGTCGAGAGACAGCTTTTTGCGGAAAGTTAATAACACTGTTGCCCAAATAGAAAATCTACATTGGGAAACGTGCTTTTTAATGCACCACACACGATGAAAGCCAGAGTTGCATCTGGTATATTTCGGTCCGTGCGCCCGTTTGAACTTGTCTTCCACTTCGTCTGCACTCGGAGCGGCGGCCATAATCTTGTGCAAGCTACCCCCACACAGTGTGGGTCTGCACCCGTTTCTGACAGTAAAGTTGTTTTGGGTATCCTTTTTTTTTCTCACCTCTTGGTTTTGTCTGAAATCCACGTTGTGTATAGACGGGGTAGGAGGCAGCAACGTCTGCTGATGCCACCCCGGCCTCTTAGTAAAGGTTGTTGCTGACGTCATGAGGTCGCCATGGCACGAGCATCAAGTCGGTGAAGGAAACAACTCGGAGGGAGGAGGGGATCACAGGCACCTGATGCAGCAGTTCAATACAAATCCGCTTTGTGAACAACTGCGCAAGGTTTACTGCTTCAAACAGTTGCTGACTTGACTTACCTGTGGATTATGTGCGAGGCGAGCAATTGGCATGTGCAGGGATGGAAAACTAGCTTAGCGGCTTGGATTACACACGGCGGCTGAGCACCGTCGGTCGGCTTCTGGCCGTGCTCCCGCAGACTTTTCTGTATCTTTTCCTCCTGCCACCCCCCCCCTCCCCCGCTCTTACCTCACTGCCTGCCTTCATACCTGCCCGGCAGTGCCTACCTGCTGCCAAAACCATTGTCTGCTTCAGCTTCTTGAATCGTACATGCTTTTTAGCTGAGCTGAGTAACGGCTCTTGTCAAAGTGACTCCCCGATCACACCTCCTCCCTACTCTCCTCCCATCATTTCAAAACCATCACACCTGTCTCCGTCATATGATGCGTGAAATGAGTCCGACAAACGCCTTCAGTGGGGATACGTTGTCAACAGACCGTAGTCTGGAAAACTCGCATCTGTAGCTTGTTACCATGGACTATCGTTGCCAGTTGTCTCCTGGTTTGTTAGCATAGATCGAGTCGCATGAAGTCAGTCATACCCAGAACATGTTGGGAATACAAGGTGACGACATTGAATAAGTTATTCACCAGGCCCCAAAAGAAAGAAACACACGCACCAACAACGAACAAACAAGCAAACAAACAAAAACAAACAAACAAAGTATGTTGCTGCTGTGGGGTTTTGGTGCCGCAGCTGCATTTGTATTTACTCGTGGGCCAGTCAGTCAATGTCGTTACAGCTGCATTAAATTTAATTTTTGAGGACGAAAGAAGCGGCAACTGATTTCCGAGTTTATGACAGTATCAGTCTGAATCATCGTTTTCAGACCAGCGAGTATTTTGACAATGCCCCAACAATGCCCCAACAATGCGGAGTATGCACCATCGTCTTGAACTACTAAAAAATAAACTTAAAAGTTTAGGAAAGCTCAAAACAATCAGCATTTGAAATACCCGGTAATGCCTTCAGTTTGTGCATTCCGTGATGGCTTGCTTTGGCAACAACATTATCCCTGGCAAATATAGATAACTACAATCACATTGTTCAGTCAGACTAGCAGTGACAGCAAACAAGCCGACTTTCAACACACACCCTCCCCCCGTACCAACCTACACTGAGCACTTCTCCTCGCGCTCTCCTCGTTTGAAACAATCAGATCAGTGATGAGAGATAGGTATTCCGTGTTTGTTTGCTCGCATCCAATGGCAAAGGAGTCAGCTCAGCCGCTGAAGACGTTTTGCACAACAACGTTTATGCCAGAACTAGTGCCAGTTGTCGGTGGATCATAAACTGACACATACTTTGACATGTATCCGGCTTTGAGGGTCTCTCTCTCTTTTTTTTTCTCTCTCTATCATGAATGCGCATCAGCGTCATCGCCGTGGCTGATGACGTAGGGACGTCAACAGAGACAGCTTCGCAGTACAGTTTGCTGAATTATTGGTGTGTGTGTGTGTGTGTGTGTGTGTGAGGAAGAGAGAGAGAGAGAGAGAGAGAGAGAGAGAGAGAGAGAGAGAGAGAGAGAGAGAGAGAGAGAGAGAGAGAGAGAGAGAGAGCTGATGAACTTTACATCTCGCCCTTGGCAATGACTTTGTTTTGGCCTCAAGACCAAAACTGAGCAGAGCGCTAATGATGTTACGTGAGTGAAAGAGTGAGTGAATTGAAACTTTAGTGCCAGGAGGGGAGCGAAGAGCAAGGCAGGGGCGAGAGGAACGAAAGATTGGAGGAAAAGGGGAGAATAAAACGGGGAGGGAAGGAAGGATCTTAAGTAATGACGTGCACAGGTGCGTGTAGGTGGATGTGCTGACGTCACGACCACGAGAACTTTGCAACGGATGAACGGATGCAGAAATTATTCATTCACAACATACACAAGCTTACACAGGGTGTAAAAAGAGTGTAGGAGTGAGGCAGAAGCTCGGGCGGGTCTGGTGGGTAAGGGGGGGGGGGGGGGGGGGGGGGGGGAGGCAATGAACGGATGCAGTAATTATCCACTCAACAACATGCGGCACAACTTTTTACAGGTTTTAAGAAACAAAACATAACAACAACAAAAAACAACAGCAAAAAAAAAAAAAAAAAAAGGGGGGGGGGGGAGGGGGGGGCAAAAGGAGGGATGGATGGGAAGGTTAAGTAAGCTTTTTTGGTTATAGATAGAAAAGCATCCAACGTTGCCACGACTGACGAAAAATGTCTTTCAGTGGTGCCAGGATAACGTATGCCCCCCCCCCCCCCCCCCCCCCCCGCAAAAAAGTAATAATAAAAAATGTCAGTGAACGCAATGCACTTTCGAAATACTGTTTCCTGCCAGCCATATGAACAAAATAAATGTGATATGTTTATTGGCCATTGCACTGAAAAATATGGCTGTAGCTTGCGCAATTTTGATCTCTCTCAGGCGATCGAGCCTTCGTGTTTTTGGCAAGCTTTCTGGGCCTGTGGCGTCTTATCGCTGTGTTTTTGTCATGGGTATAGTTGAAAAAATGGAGAACTGTTCAAATGAAACGCTGTGTTTTATCTTCATGTTGTTTAAGATTGCTTTGGAATCTAAAACGATGTTGAATATCAGTGGGGTTTTGCTTTTTTTTCTGTCAAAAAAAAGAGAGGAGGAAACAAACAAAAAGTGGTGAACTCTGAAAATAAGACTGAATCTTTTGAATAATTTTGGAATCTTCGTTTTCACAGGTTATTTTTTTCTCTTTGCAACTCAGAAAATAGTTCATGGGTAGGAGGTTTTATCGGTGTTTATACCGGGTGTGCCCCTTTTTCTGTCCAGCAGTATTTTAAGCTCCCTCGGCATCCTCAGACACAACTGCGACGCCAGCGCGCACTCCAACATACGCGCAGACAGACAGACAGAACGACACATACAATGGCACACACACACACACACACGCACACACACACGCGCGCGCGATTTTCCTAAGTGTGTGTCAGTGTACCTTTGTAGATGTTTGTTTGCTTTTCGACTTTTCCCCATCATCCCCCCTCCCTACGGATACCCCCTGCTCCCGCCAATTCCAGCTTTGCCAACAACTCCCCCCCTCCCTACGGATACCCCCAGCTCCCGCCAATTCCAGCTTTGCCAACAACTCCGCCGCTCCGTGGTATTTTGATAGAGTTCCATTTCGATGCGTTCACGACTGTCAGGTGGTTCCTCCTGGCGTGCTGACTGTGATGTATGTTGTTATTCCCCCCCCCCCCCTCCCCTAACGCCCCCCCATCTCCACCCCCAGCTTCCGTATTTTCACCTGGAACATTTTTACCTGGCACCTTCCGACAAAATCTAAGGTCGTGTGCTACTTATGCTGCTGACCTATATTTTCAACTTCTTCGTCCCCGCTCCGTTAGACCTCCCCCCCCCCCCCCCCCCCTTCATCCTCTCTCTGTCTCTGTCTCTTCTCTGCCAAGAGCTTCCTAGCACCCATGTCTTCATACCTGAAATAACTGTTGTCAAAACACGTATCAGCGTTGTATCTGTTGTGTACAAACAGTGAGCATGAATATAGTTCCACACTTCATTCCTTTCTCCCGCTAGTTTAACTCGCACAGAGATATGTTGTGCAGAAAGCATAAGCCTTCCACGGATCTGTTAATGTATTGCAACACCTGTGTATATGCGTCTGTGTGTGTGTGCGTGCATGTGTGTGTGTGTGCGTGCGTGTGTGTGTGTGGGAGGAGGGGGTGAACAATTAGCCATTTATCTTGTGCAGACGACGTTTTCGGATCAAATATATTTAGCACATGTTTGTGATATTGGAATGTCTTTGCATTTAATTCCACTTCAATGCCGCTTTAAAGGTAGCAAGATCCCGCTGTTCAAATCTGGTCCAGGTCTTTACCTTTTCTCTGCACGCCTATCTTCTTCTTTCTCTTCCTGTTCGATTTCTTTGGTGTCGGTATTTCTGTTCATTGCATTTTCCTTTCAACGCTGCTCGGAATTGTTAACCTCAACGACGAGGTCAATCCCTGCTGAAATCAGGTCCAGATCTTTGAGTTTTGTTCCTCACCCATATCTTCCTTTTCTTCCTCTTCGAGTCTTTATCTTCTCCTCGTGGAATTAGAGAGCATTTAATTGAACCGACAGCGCTCTGCCATAAACACTGACTGGCTCTCCTCCCAAGCACTTGAGAAGAGGAGCAGTGTTGACAGTGGCAGGTAGATAACTGGATTTCCACTCGCTGTGTTTTACCACTGGCTTTTGACACCTCCCCCTCTTCTCTCCTAGGGAGGTTCCTTTGCAGCTCTTCTGCCCGCCTAGGAATAAGAAATAAAAAGATAAGGAGCAGGTCAGTTGGAGTGGTTATTGAGTGGTTATTGGTGGCGTGTTGGGGCATGTGGATCAGTCGGGGAGAAACGGTGGTGACTGTAAATGTCAACGAACCGCTCATGCATTTTACCAAAGAAATGTTACTGCCTACCGTAAAATGTTTTGTTTTTAAATTATTTTTTTATTTTGTAGGAAAAGCACAATTCGCTTTCAGAACAAAAAAACTAAAAATAGGAAAAGTGTCATCCAACAGTATTTAAAAAAAATGTTTGTATTGATTGCTGTTGGCAAGAGATGGCGCTCGTTGCGTGATACATATTTTGGTAAGAATTTCTTTTTTGGCAAATGTAAGTGATGAAGACGATTTGAACAGTTCTAAAAAGTTCGCAGAAGCAGAGACAAAAAAGAGAAGATTAAACCACAATTTTGCAGAAGGCATTTTGGTTTTATGCCATAGGAAAAAGGGGGTAGGTATGTGAATCACAGGGATACAAAAAATAGTTATCAGGGTTCGGCGCGATTGGTTTGGGTGAGGCCCAAAACGTGGAACGAGGGAGGAAGGGAGGGATGAATAGGCCACAGAGAGGGAGAGAAAACTGAACTGAACTGAACTTTATTTTACAAAGATTTGAGAGAGAGAGAGAGAGAGAGAGAGAGAGAGAGAGAGAGAGAGAGAGAGAGAGAGAGAGAGAGAGAGAAAGAGAGAGGGAGACAGAGATGCGGGGGGTGTAGGGGGCTAAGTGGGGAGAATCAAACATAGGGGAGCAGGGATATTTTCGTTCTGCTACGAGACGCATCCTCCGCCCACCTTTACATAACCACACCGTGAGCGCCGTTTTGCTGGCAGAACTACGCAGACAGAGCGCACCAGTCAGTCGAAAAGTATTTTTTACCCGAAATATGTACCTCTGCCTGGGTGTGCGGTGTTCGGGTAGGTGCCAGGGCGAAAGCCTAGCTGTGGGGTGGTTCCCCTGAATCCTGCCAGAAGAGCGCAGAGAGGCCTTTGAGGCTGGTGCCGTCGATGCAGCAAGGAGCATCGTTTCTTCCTTTTCGAATTTTGGAAGAAGCGACCCTTGGCCATCTGCAGTCCTTGGTGCCTGTGGCTGTCACTTTAACCTTGCGTCGGATTTTTATATCAGTCTTGGCGAAGTTGACAAGCGGTGCATATTGGATGACAATACGAATCTCAAAGAGAACATTTTGATCAAGATTTGTCGTGCCTCGTTCCTGAGACCCGTCGAGTGTTTCTACGCCTTTTGGATATTGACTTGGCGAAGAGAAAAGCAGAGATCTGGACCCCCTGCTGGGATCGTCGTTGCCCGCCTATCAATCATTTGCGGAGCTGATCGGATCTCACCGTGCTTTACTGCAGTGACCGTCAGTGGATGGTTGCAGCAGGGGGCAGTTGACACGGCACTGGTGCTGACCATTAGGTTCATTACCCTAGTAGTGCGGCCTGGTCGCAGGACTGACCTACCATTGATATCTGAAGAAGCGGTCGGATTTTTTGTGATAAGATATAAGTGTCGTGTTTGACTCGTGGAATTTGCTTCATCGAGATACTAGTTGGAACAGTGTAATTGTTGCCGAGTAATTAGTGGACATTGGCGAATTCCTGTGGAATTTAATTCTTTGATTTCCTGTGGAAATCCGTTGCCTTCGAGTACAACAAATACTGTTATGTGTGTTTTGAGAGTTGAGTGCTGATTGTCAGGCTTGTCTGCAGAGAGTTTCGCCGTATCGAGCTTTGTGATATAGCGTAGCTGTGATAGTGTGCCGATTATATCATATTTATCGTTGATTTACAGAGTTGTTTTCGTGTTGTTGAATCGCTTGTTTAGATATATTTGACTGTTGTGGATAGACTCGTTACATAGGTTGCTGTGGTCGTGGCGTGTATTGCGCAGTTTTACCACAGGGTGTGGTGACTGTGTGCCAACTTTCGCGTTCTGCTTTTGGAGCAATTTGATATATTGCTGGAATCGGTGCAGGCTTTGCACTGTGTGATGTTTATAGTCTTACCTCCTTCATCAAGCAACTGCTGTCACTTGAATTGTGTCTATTTTCGAGGAGCATCGTTCTTGTGCTAGACTTTCATCTGCAAGGGAACATAGTAACTGTATACACCTAAGAAGAATTCCATTGAACTGTTTGCTATACTCTGGATAGTTTCTGTTTCTTGCCTACAAACACTGAAATAAAACGTGCTTTTGATACGGTGATTTGAATCATTCTAGTATTTTATTGAATTCATCAACGTTTTGTCGCTGGTCGTCACTCGAATTGGTGGAACGCACGACTTTCAGTTTGTAAATCTACTTGCTGTTTGCTTATCAGAATAAACAACAACAACAACAACAACAACAACAACAACAACAACAACAACAACAACAACAACAACAACAACAACAGAAGATACTTATCGTTGGTGGATGTGCTCTACTGCTCTACACAAAGTTGCACTGAGTTTTTGAACTACAAGAACAAGCCTTACAGCAAACCACAACCTTAAAGAAGAACATCACCTGACCGATTTGGTGATCCAGTCCAAACCTCGTGGGTCAGTCAGTCAAACCGCAACAGACAAACCAAGATGGCGTTCGTGTCGAGAGGTCCGGCCAACGAGGTACAGAAGAAGAAGGCGATGGATAGGCTGTACCTGCTGCTGCCCGACCACAAGTGTCCCAGCAAGGACTGCCCCTTCCACCCTCCCGAGGAAAAGACCATGGAAGAAGAAGACCCCGACTCCCAGACACTGACCAAGCTGAATGAGATCGGCTCCGGCGTGGAGGTGGGGGGTATGATGATGGCTCCCCCTCCTCCTCCTCCCCCGAAGAAGCCGGAGTCCGAGGCGGACAAGGACAAGGACTACTTCAGCGAGATCACCATCGACACGGGCGAGGAGTCCATGGTCAGTGACTACGAGTCCACCATGACGCTGGACTCTGGCGTGGGGGACTCCGGGGACGTCTACCTCCTCCCCGTCTCCCCGGACATGCACAGGCTAGAGCCCGAGCTCGAGGAGATTGAGGAGGATGACGACGAGGTCATGACCTTGACCTCTGAGCAGGTGCAGATGGAGGACGTGACGGAGCACGACGCAGATGATGAGCGCATCACGCCTGAGTTAGTCATCCGTGACGCCATTTTTCACTGATTTTTTTATAACATCAAATTTATTTATTTGTATTTTAAACTTCTATCAGTCAGGTTGAGTTTGCTGCCGGTTTTCTTGCTTTTTGGTCTTAAAGAAACCTTTTTCTACAACCCCCACCCCCCCCCCCCCACCCACCCACCAGCTCTGCCTCCTCCCCCCAGCTCTGCCTCCTCCCCCCTCTTTTCCTGTCTAGTCTCTCTCTCTCTCTCTCTCTCTCTCTCTCTCTCTCTCTCTCTCTCTCTCTCTCTCTCTCTCTCTCTCTCTCTCTCTCTCTGTCTCTCTCTGACATTTCAAACTATGCGCAGTGATGTGTGCTGTGATGGATGATGAATCCGTTTTGAATGTGGTGAAGTCTTTAGCCTGTTTTCGTTATTTTGGGATTGGTATGCCTTCACCGGAAAGCGTCTTCTTGTTCCGCTTTCTTCGTGTTCAAGTCTTGCAATGCGAGATTATGGGTTATATTTTGGGAGAAAGCCTGGCGCGGTCTCTCCATCTTTGCGGGCAAACGACATCTTAGATTCCAGGTTTACGTTGTTGTTGTGTTTCCACCACGTTTCCCCTGACAAATCACCTCTTTCTAAAAACACACACGAGTAAAAGTATTGCCGGTTAAAGTGCAAAACTTGGCCAATTTTCCATCAACAACGAACAGATAACGGGGTTGTCTATATACCAACCATGCCAACGCTTGTGAAGCTTGCCATGGGCACAGTTTCTTGGGTGCACGGGGGTATTGGTTTTATTCTTTACTGCAACATATCACATCAAGATATGATTTTTTTAATGTATATATCATAACGGAGTAGTCTGTACATGCATTAATGCCGAAGTTTGAAGTTTACCATGGGCACAGTGTGTTGGGTGCAACTGGGTATTTTGGTGTTAGCCTACTCTTTGCTGTAAAATATTTGCGCACGTAGGGGAACTGCAGGAGACTCTGCAGAAGTTCATGCAACATTGGTATGAAGAGCAGCGAAATGGGAAGAAGCAGAGCTAAGAATACTGGGCAGACGCAGAACAGCTGCCGTCCAAATGTCAAACGTAAGAGGTAGAAACTGTGCAAGAGTACTGACTGGCACCCGATCAGATCTGTAGGTCAGGCACGGGATATTTTTGCAGTTCTTGTGATTGGTGTGCGTTTTCTGTTTTTGTTCTTGCTGGCTGCTTCATCGGGCAAACTTGAGGTTTCTGCGCCTATGTTGGTTCTGGCTTGTTTGTTGCATGTTCACCATTCCAACACTAAGTTACCGGCGGTTGCTCCTCAGTTCTCTGTTACGTAATCGGTCACTGCTTGTGCGGCTTGGCTTTTGTACAATGAGAGACAGAGGGGGGAGGGAGAGAGGGAGGGAGGAAGGGGAGAAAGTCAGGGAGGGAGGGAGAGAGAGAGAGAGAGACAAGACAAGACAAGACAAGACAAAATCTTTATTATCGAGGGTAATAGATAAGCAAGAATATTGCTTTTTTACATCCAGCCCTCGCCCTAATATAGGGTCAACAAGAACAGAAAACAATATAATCAAATAACTATCACATCAAACTTATAATACATTATATATATATACAGATATACATTTGTCATGCTGCATTTTAAGTACAATTTCCAATAATAAATATGTCAATTTTTAACATATCTTAATTTAGATCTGCATATTATTATAATTTAGTTTAACATGCACATACATTTTAAATGAATTGTTGAACCATTCAGCACATGTTTAGTTGCATTATGTGCGACATATAATTTATATAATAATATAATCAGACATATAAGAGAGAGAGAGAGAGAGAGAGAGAGAGAGAGAGATTCAGACGTCTTACATCAGACTTAAGGAGTTGGTGGGACAGGTCAGAAAATAAGTGGACACGCACACGCACGCACACCTACACACACACACACACACACACACACACACTCTCTCTCTCTGTCTCTCTCTCAACCCCCTCCCCCTCTCTTTCTCAGTGTCCCCTTCTTCCCCTCTCTTTCTCAGTGTCCCCTTCTCCCCCTCTCTTTCTCAGTGTCCCCTCCCCCTCTCTTCAGAGTTGTGTCCCCCCCACCTGTGACGGTTTGTTGAGGAAGACGTGGTAGGCAGTGAAAGTGTTTGGCACGGGGTGTAAACCGGCAACAGGTGAACAAACATACACCATCATCACCTCATGCATCATCAGGGGGCTTGGACGCAAGCCAGTCTATTGTTTACCCCTTTACGGAATTCAGGGTGGCAGGGAGGTGCCCAAGGATGAGAGAAGAGGATAATATTAATTTTTTTTTAGAGGGTGGGGAGGGTGGTGTGAGATTGGGATGGAGTTGGGGTAGAAATTGCCTCTGTGCACTTATAAGATTAAAACCACATGCTGTGATATTTTCTACTGTCTCCGGTGAAATGAAACAGAAAAAAAAAAACTGCGAGAAAGTCAGGGTAGTTTTCAAAACTCAATGATTCGGCCATTGGCATCGCAGTCATTAACGAGAAGATATATTTTCAAGCAAGCAATGAATTTGATCCCTGTGTGTGTATGTGTGTGGGGGTGTGTGAGTGCAAGTGTGTGTGTGTGTCAGTGTGTGTTTGCCAGTTACAGTGTGGAAAGGGTGTTGTGGTTCGTGTTTTTGTGTGGGCATTTCTTGAATCTTTTCATTGAGTGTTTCCTATCTTCTTTCTTTTATGCTTTACTGGTAGTTGGCATCAATTTCTTAAACACATACACATCCAAGAGTTACATTATTCTTTTCTAGATCTTTTTGCTCATACCTTGAATTTTTTTCTGGAATATTTTACCCATACTTTGGCTTTTTTTCTCACTCTAATTTTCTCATTCCTTGACTAGGTATGTGTCATTTTTACCCTGACTCGGTTTTTGTGTGTACTGTTTACCGTGAGTCTGTTTTTCTCTTATATTTTAGCCGGATTCTGTTTTTGTTGTCTAGTGTTTACCGTGAGTCTGTTTTTCTGTATACTTTTTGTCCTGACTCTGTTTTTCTGTACAACTGTTACCCTGACTGTTTTTCTGTGTGATTTTGACCCTGACTGTGTTTGTGTGCAATGTCCAGGCTGAAGGAGGGCCAGGAGATCAAGGAGGATGGACGGCACCGCCTGTCATACAAGGACGGCGTGGCCACCCTGCAGGTCAGCGAGCTGGAACCCCAGGACGCCGGGTCTTACACCTGTGAGGCCGTCAACAACCTGGGTCACATCGACACCACTGCACAACTGGAGGTGGAAGGTGCGTAAACCCCCCCCCCCCCCCCCCCCCCTACTGTTATACATCACAAATACAGGTCTATACCAGATGTTCTTTAAAAATGACAGCCTTTTTTTTAAAAATTCGGTTTTTAAACTATACTTACAGGTCATTTATACATGTACATATACTCCATTTATGGGCATGCACTGCTGTTGTTTTTCCCCACTTGAGCCATGAATAAGTACAGTTTTGAGAGAATGAGTGATTTGGTTATTTTTGGTTTTGTTTTGTTTTGATTGTTTGTTTTTTAAAACACCAAAGATTTTTTAGATTTTGGAAAGGGAATTGGTTTTTGAGTCACTTGAGAAAATGTGACTCTATGTAATCGGTCAGTGTTAATCTGTCCGGCCGGCCATCTGGCCGGCCGGCCGTCCGTAGACACCACCTTAACGTTGGACTTTTCTCGGAAACTATCAAAGCGATCGGGCTCATATTTTGTTTAGTCGTGACCTCCAATGACCTCTACACTTTAACGATGGTTTCGTTGACCTTTGGCCTTTTTCAAGGTCACAGGTCAGCGTCAAAGGAAAAATTAGACATTTTATATCTTTGACAAAGTTCATCGGATGTGATTGAAACTTTGTAGGATTATTCTTTACATCAAAGTATTTACATCTGTAGCCTTTTACGAACGTTATCAGAAAAACAAGGGAGATAACTAGCCTTTTCTGTTCGGCAACACACAACTTAACGTTGGGCTTTTCTCGGAAACTATAAAAGTGACCGGGCTCAAATTTTATGTGAACGTGACTCATTGTGTTGTGAATAGCAATTTCTTCCTGTCCATCTGATGCCTCATATAATATTCAGAACTGCGAAAGTGACTCGATCGAGCGTTTGCTCTTCTTGTTTATTGTTGCTTTTCTCTTTCTTGTCTCTTTATTTATTCATTTCCTTTCAGCTTGCATTGTGTTTATGTGTGCTTGGTGTTTGTCATTACAGAAGTGCGACACAGGCGCAAGAGGAAGGAGGAGATGGAAGCTGTTCCTACCAAGTAAGCATTATTTTGATTGTTTCTCTGTGTTAAAAAAAATCAAACAAAATCTTGGTAGTACTTCCCTCACATTTGGAGTAGGATGTTATTGAAAAGAGTACCTTCTCTGTATTTTTCATGTACTTGCTATTCTTTGTTTTCTTTCCTGCACTTTGAGCTAACTTTAGAATAGCACATCCAAAGAATTAACTGAAATGCGATGATCTCCTTGACATTAGTTGATATTTTATAATGATAGTAAAGTGGAACCACCCCCCAATTTAAGACTTCCTCCATTTTAAGACCTTGCTTTTTCAGATGTTCTTAAGCTCTGTAAATTTACCTCCGTTTTTTCTCCTCCGAAAGCGGCGTATGGCTGCCTAAATGGCGGGGTAAAAACGGTCATACACGTAAAAGCCATGGGAGTTTCAGCCCATGAACGAACAAACAAACCTCCGTTTTAAGACTCCTTCCTTTTTAAGAAATGATTTTCTCTCAAATTTTGTATGTTTTTAACTGTGTCTAATGTCATAAGATGTTTCTAACTTTTGTGTGTGCGTGGTGTACCAGGGTGCCAAGAGAGGAGGAAGCAGAAGGCAACATGCCGCCACAATTCACCCTGCCCCTGGTCGACCAAGTCAGGCAGGCTGGGGAAGATGTGGAGTTCTGTGTTACTGGTGAGTGTAGTTTTGTCTTATATATATATTTTTGCTTCTTGCTCTTCATTTGACCATGTTCGTAACTATTTTTTCCAGTGGTTTGTGTTTTTCTCCTTGCCTGTGTATGTGTGTGTGGTGTGTGTGTGTGTGGTGTGTGTGTGTGTGTGTGTGTGTGTGTGTGTGTGTGTGTGTGTGTGTGTGTGTGGTTTGGGTGGGGGCTGGGGTGGGGGGGGGGGGAGGGGAGCATGTGTGCAAGTGTGCATGTTAGTTCGCTGAGACTGTCAACCCCAACTACTTTCTTAAATTCGTATAAAATGCAATGTTGTATGCTAGCTTAAATCACTGCTTAAAGTAACAAATTGTTAATCATGACCAAGCTGCAACCACACATGTTCAGTGCATTTGCTTTTGCTAACAGTGACATGCCGCCCAGAACCAGAAGTGAAATGGTTCTGTGGAGACCAGCAGATCTCTGCCTCCGCACGCCACATCTTTGAGCACGACAAGGGCGTCTACCGTCTCACCGTCCGCAAGCTGACGCGCCAGGATGCCGGTGAATGGAGATGTGTCGCCGTCAACCCCTTCGGACGATCTACCTGCTCTTGCGACCTCAAAGTCATCGGTGAGCTAGACTTCTTGCTGTTTTTTGTGTGAATTTTTGTTTTTGTTTTTTTCTTAATCTTATGTCATTTAAGTGTTTTACTTGTTTGTGTTAGGAAACGACGGCTGTGTAAGTGTATGTTTTCTTTTTCATTCCTTTATATTTGTTGTGTGTTTTGTATTCTTTTTGATTGGTAGAAGTTGTAGGATGGCAATAGAAGTATAGTTAGGAAGAAGCAGCGACACTTGATTAGGCAGGAGAGGGAAAGCTAGCAGAAATAATGGAGGAAAAGGGCGACATTCGCTCGTAGACTTTCTATTTGCATCGGTAACTAAATATTTAACGAAATTTTCATCCTCTTGCAGATTCTATCCCTGATGATCATCGCCCACCACGGTTCCCTCGTGAACTGGAGGACATGACGGTGACGCGAGGCAGCAAGGTCACACTGGAGTGTGAGGTCATCGGATACCCTCAGCCCAGCATCCAGTGGTCAGTATCATCTGTCTGTGTGTCTGTTTGTCTGTCTGGCCTAAATCAGTGCCTGGTTGACTTTCTGTCTACTTGTTAATCTCTCTGTGTCGGACTTACTAAATACTTGTACTTTGCTAAACACTCGGCTCAAGTTCTGCAAAAAAATAGGAGTTAGGGTTGGGGTTAGGTTTCTATACCGTCTTTTAAAAAAAAATGTTTTATTTGCTTTTAAATGTACTGGTATTGGGTAATTTATTAGAATCAGCTATGGCTTCTTGTGTTTAACGTATTGATATGTCTTTGTTATTTCTTTAAGGATTGGCTATGTCAGTAGATTTAATGGAAACTTAGTTTGCCTCCATCATCGGGCCTGGTCTGGAAAGACCATACAACAACTGGAAATCTCTTGTTGCATGTGCTCTTTTGGAATGAACATTTAATACAAATGAAGTTACCTCCCTTGCCTTGGAAGGGCTTTTTCAAATCTCTTTATGTATGTGCTCATTTGGAATGAACATTTTATATAAATGTAGTTACCTCCCTTGCCTTGGAAGGACTTTTGGCAAAGTGTATATTCTTACTTTTGCCTTTTACAGGTTCAAAGACAGACAGCGCATCCAGTCGGACAAACACTATGAAATCCGATGCGAGAACAACCTGTGCATCCTGCAGATCACGTCTACAGACTACGACGACTCTGGTGCCTACATGTGTCGCGCTGTCAACGATGCTGGCTCCTGTGCTACAGAGGCCAGAGTCAGAGTACAAAGTGAGTAGTTGTTTACTCATTTTTGTACATCCATTTTTTTGTGTGGATTGAAAATTGATTGCTTTTGTTGTTGTTTTTTAAATTTCTTTTGCCATTGTCATTATTTTGAGAAAATTTTTTTTTCTCTAAATGTTTGATTGTTTCTCGTAGCATTGCAGAAGTTTCAAAAGAAAAGGAAAAAAATCCTTACTACATGGGGTTACTTTGTGCAGGAATAACGTTTTTTTTTAAATGTCTAGCAACACATTTTTTTAATACCTGAAGTTAAAACATTTGTTTTTGGAGTGCATTGAGAAAATAATTGTTTATACATGTAGCAACATCAATCTAACAATGCTGATTGTGACTCTGCCTCCAGCTGAAATACATTTTTCCTCACAGGCCTTGATACAATACCTCTAACCTTGAAACACACTCTTTCTCACAGGCGTTCGCGACACAGTAACGCAGCGTCCCTCAGAGATTGCACGCGTGGAGGCAGGGCCAACCGGTCGCTACAAGTTCCAGGTGCCGCCAGACTTCACCGCCAAGCTGAAGAACAAGCGAGTGCTGGAGGGCATGACGGTTCACCTCAACTGTTCTGTCACCGGCATTCCCGAGCCGGAAATCCGATGGTTGAAGGACGGTGTAGAGATCTTCGAGGGAGCAGAATACATCATGAGAGTGAGTGTTTTATGCGTGTGAAATGGTTTGAAAAGTTTTTGATGTGCTTGTCTTTAGTCTGAATGTTGGAATTTTGTTTTGTTTTCTGCTGGCTGAACTTTTTGTGTTTAAATTTAAAGTGACCATCTGAAGGGTTAATAGAATGTGTGAGTAATATTTTTGTCATTATGTCATTTTCTGTTTGTTTTAGTGTGTGTGTGTGTGTGTGTGTGTGTGTGTGTGTGTGTGTGTGTGTGTGTGTGTGTGTGTTTCATAGATTTGTTTTTTCTGTACTTGTAACGTGTTTTTTTAATTATTGGTTAAATCTTTTTTTCAGTTAATAACAATAAATACATGACAGGCAGTTCTTTGATTTAAAAAAAATGCTATACACAACATAACGAATGAAAATATCAGCAGTTCTCTCAAATGAGATTTGTTACAGTGTTTTGTTATTGTTGTTTTGTTTTGTTTTGTTTTAACCTTGCACTTTGCTTGCTTGCAGAACAACTACGGGTTGTTGTCCCTGGAGATCTTGAACACACAAACCAAGCACAGTGGCGTGTACACCTGTGAGGTAACCAACGAAGAAGGCTCCGTGTCCTGCAACTGCAAACTGGACGTGGAAGGTGAGTTTCATAAATTCTGGAAACCCCACTCTCCTCTCTCTTGTGTGATTTGTTATCAGTCAAGAACTATTCTGCTCTTCCTCTGGGCTGCACATCTTTGTTATTCTCTTTTTTCCTCTTTCTCTCCTGCTTTCTCTCCTACTTTCTCTCCTACTTTCTCTCCTACTTTCTCTCCTGCTTTCTCTCTCTCTGAGCTCCCCGCACATTGCCCCACAACCCACCACCCCCATCCCCTCCCCCATTCTTCTCTCTCTTTCTTTCGAACCTTATACAGTGGTACCTGCGATGTGTGGCCCCTGCAATAAGAGGACACCTCCCTTGAAAGGACACCTTCTGGTGTCCCTTTGTCTGTTATCTCTACCAAAGTATACCTGTCATGACAGGCCACCTGTAATGTAGGGACACTTTTGGCTGGTCCCTAGGGTGTCCTTTTAATGCAGGTACCACAGTACCAAAAAACTTGTCCCTCATTAGAATTTTGCGTTTAAGCCTAAACCTGTCATTGTTATTGTTTCAGCTGAAGAGGAGCTGGAAGCAGTGGAACTTGAATTCCTGCGACCTCGTTTCCTAACCCCTCTGGAGGACATCTTTGTGGACGAGGGTGAAGACATCACCTTCCACTGCAAGGCCGCTGGAAAGCCACTGCCCACATTCAGATGGTCAGTGTCAGAATCATATTTCCCTTGTTTTTCATTATTTTGCTTACATCTGTTTAAAACAAAAGATTCCTAAAAAAAAGATCAGTGTATGGCTGCACAGCCTAAATGGCAGGGTAAAAATGGCTACACACGTAAAACCCATCCAAGCAAAAAACAAGAGTGTACTTGGGAATTTCAATCCATGATCACAGAAAAAGAAGACGAAACAAAGGAAGATGTCTTTGAAACAAGATCTCACTGCTGAGGCTTCAAAGTCTCATTTCATGTCTTTTTCATTTTGTTCCATCATGTTTTGTCTCAAAACGTTTCAGAAGGTGGCAGCAAGATTTTGTTTCTGTGTGTGGAATTTATTTATATTTTGTTTTGACCCAGATGTAGTTCTTTGTCGATCATCCACCCTGAGTTTAAGTAAAGTAAGATATGTTTTGAAAGAAAACTGCAGAAAATATTATTTCTACTGTGAACAGACAAGAAAAGCACAGTAATTTGCTGGAAAACACAGGATATCTCGCTTTACTATGTGGTTTATTTGTCATGTTATTTGTGCCCAGCATCACATCATTGACAACAACAAAACATTTACAGAATAAATGCTATCCATTTCTGCTTTCTTCACTGATAGTTGGGTTTCTCCCGATGTGAGTGATTGTGTTGGGTTTCCTCCCTTGGCATACTTTAAAACGTTGATATAGGATTATTTTTCTCACAATTATGATACCCAATGACTTATGCACCATAGAACTACACAGACAAGTCTCAATTTAATTTTGTTGTTGTTGAATTTATAAACATGACAGGAAATTTGCGGGAAGGCTATGGAATTTTTTGTAGGAGGTATTGATTTTTTTTATGGACAGCATTGTTAACCAAGTAACTTTATTTGAGAAGGCCACAGGGGTGTGCCAGCTAGTGTGCCATAATGGATCCTTACATTTTCATGTGATTTGCAATTACTCTTTTTCTGACTGTTATCTTTATTTCACATTGGTTTACCGTGCTAGTGAGTGTGTGTGTGTGTGTGTGTGTGTGTGTGTGTTTGTATGTGTGTGTTGATCTGAAATTCAAATACTTTATTTAAGCTGAACTTCATTGAAATAAAAAATTTATTCTTGTCTTTTCTTGTCTTTTTTTTTTTATCTGGTGTATTTGTTATGTTTTACTTTTATTTTCATTTTTATCATTTTGTTTTCTTTTTCTTTTCTTTGCATACAATGCTTTAGGTTGTTCTCTGGAAGTTGTTCAGAGAGCATCAAACAGCAAAGAAAGAATCATTACTTTTCACAAGACATCACTTTGTTTCTGTAAACTAAAATTACTTTCATCGAGAAAAAGTGGTTCTTGTTCATCATGTTTTGGCAGATAAAATGTTGTCATTTTTTGGGTCATGTTACAGGCAAAAAAGACCTCCCTCTAATTATGCTTGAACGGTTCAACATTGATTAAATGTTGACATTTCATTTTTTGTGTGTGTATGTTACAGGCAAAAAGACATGCTGCAGCTTTCAAATTCTCAACGAATCACGATCACCACTGACAACATGGGTGGTGCCACCCTTACTATCTGCAAGGTCAAGGTCTCGGACGCAGGCCTCTACCTGGTACAAGCATCGTCCAAGTCGGGCCGTGCCAAATCATCAGCCACACTGCGTGTCAGAGGTGTGTTTTGTCATGCGCCTGTACCTTGTGAATAATAATGACATGTTGGTTTGATGTGTGAGTGGGTAATCTATATTGAAGAGTGTTGATTGTAGTTGTTTATTACCACCTTCTGGATTCTGTAGTCATTGGGTATCAGCTGAGTCTGTGTGTGCATGCTCACGCCAGTGTGTGTATGTGTGGGAGAGAGAGAGACAGAGAGCTAGAGGTGATGTGAAACAGACCAAAAGAGTGTGTGTTAGGGGAGGTGGAGGGAGGCAAACATACATGGTTGGCTGTGTGGGTGCATATGTGTTTTGTTTTACAGTTTATATTTAACAGTGCATATTTGTGTATTTCAATCATCAAAGATTTACCTACCAGCAATATTTTTACTTCTTTAACAGCTTACACTAATCATTCCATCACCTTTTCAATAAAACTTGTAATTTTCCATTCTACTAAGAACTCAATACATCATTCTAATATACACAACAGCTTATAAACGAAATCTCCATCATTCTCAATCCCAACAGGCAAGTCCAGGTCACCTCCGTCGTCACCAGAAGCAGAGCGCGGACGCCCATCATTCGAGGCTGGCTACGCCTCCATGCAGCAGGTGTCTGTGCCCGGCAAGCCGCCCAGTTTCTCTATCATGCTGCCCGCCAAGATCGATGTGCATGAGGGCGAGAGGCTGAGGCTAGACTGCTCCGTGCTGGGATTCCCTACACCCATTGGTGAGTGTGTGTGTGGGGGGGAGAGAGAGTGAGAGAGAAAGAATGCACACATGTGTGTGTGTGTGTGTGTGCATGTGTGTGTGTGTGTGTGTGTGTGTGTGTGTGTGTGTGTGTGTGTGTGTGTGTGTGTGTGACAGAGAAAGAGAGAAATATAGAGACAGGGAAAGAGATACAGAAACATCAACCTCTGCACTGATGAATGCGATTAAGACTTCTACCAGCAGTCCACATTCTGTCCCAAACATATGGGTGCATCATTGCACAACATTGATTTTTACAGCTGCACTAGCTGTTGCAAGGCATTCTGCCTGACCACATCACGTTGCATTCACCTCCAACAGCGCCATGGCACAAGGGGCCACAGCTCATTGAATTACATTGATTGTTACAGACACAGTACTGGGTGACATCCTGTTTAACTTCAGTGGAATCCCCCTTTTAGACCCACAATTTAAGACCTTGCTTTTTCACATTTTTTGTTTTTAACATCTGTAAATTTACCTCCACTTTAATAACTGATTTTCTCAGATTGTTGAAGGTCTTAAAACGGAGTTCTTCTCTATATCATGTAACATTTCTCTGTAACAGTGTCATGGCACAGATAATTAGGGCTTCAGGGGAATGCTAGACAGCTCTTTGAATTACACGTACATTGTTTATTTACAGCCACAGTTCTGCATTACAGTCTGTTTAACCAGTGGAACCCTCCAACAATCTGAGAAAATCAGGTCTTTAAAAAGTAGGGAGTCTTAAAATAGGGGCAAATTTACAGAGGATATGAACAGAAAGTCTGAGAAAACAGACTCTTAAAATGGAGGGAGTCTTACATTGGGGGTCTTAAAATGGTCTTACACTGTACGTACTATTCTTTCTAACAGTATTGTGGCACATGGCATTTCTTTCTAACTCTGACACCTGATGTTTGTCTTTGCCAGTGTCATGGCACAAGGGCCACAGGGGGCTGATGTACGGCCAGCGTCACCGCATCATGTTTGTGGGAACGCTTCACACCCTGGAGATCCCACAGACCATGGCGCTGGACAAGGGAGAGTACATCGTGCGTGCCACCAACGCCTTTGGCAGCGTCGAGACCTCTTGCACCGTCCACATCTTACCTCCCAGACAGAGAGGGTGAGTCAATTTTGACGGTTCAGATTTTAATGTTTTTATTTTTAATTTGAATTTATTTATTTTTATTTTTAAACAAGATAACAATGTAAATGTACTCACCAGATACAAACGTGAAAAACAAAATTTGAACTGGTTTCAACAATGTGTCTTCATCAGCAAAAAACAATAATATTATAAACAGAAGGGTAGACAGAGCGAGATAATGAAGAGAACAAGCATGATGATACTTCTCTCTGTTGACCGGCACGGTTGGCATAGTGGTAAGGCGTCCGCCCCGTGATCGGGAGGTCGTGGGTTCGAACCCCGGCCGGGTCATACCTAAGACTTTAAAATTGGCAATCTAGTGGCTGCTCCGCCTGGCGTCTGGCATTATGGGGTTAGTGCTAGGACTGGTTGGTCCGGTGTCAGAATAATGTGACTGGGTGAGACATGAAGCCTGTGCTGTCTTGTGTGTGGCGCACATTATATGTTTAAGCAGCACCGCCCTGATATGGCCCTTCGTGGTCGGCTGGGCGTTAAGCAAACAAACAAACAAACTTCTCTCTGTCTACTCTTCTTTTTACTTCATTGATTATTGCTGACGAAGACACAAGGTCAAAAATGATTCATATTTTTGTATGTTCGTGTTTGTATGTGATGAGTTCATTTGCATTGTTTTTTTAATTCTAGTTCTTCTCACAAACAGTCTCTTGGTCCATATCTGTGTTTATTGTTTAACTAATTGGTTTATGTTTTGATTTATTTAGATGGTTAGATTTTAAGTTTTTAATTGTTATTTTGGTTTGCTTCAATGGCTTTGAATTAGAAAACAAAACTTCTTCAGCTTGTCAGTGTATGTCCATCAGCTGGGAGCTGCATAGGTGTCAACCTATCATTGGTGTTGCCCTTATATGAGACCTTCCAAAACCTTATTAGACAGCTCAAGACCTTATAAAATTGACTTTTGAAAAGCTAGTAAAGTAAAAATTGAGAAAAAAGGTTTAGGGTCGGCGCCAAAAACGCAGGGTCGGTCGGGTTACCCTAAACAGATTTTTTTTTTTGCCTAATTGCTTAGTCAATGGCGTATATCTGTAAACGCATCAACCTGTGAACAAGATTTTAGCAAAGTTACTGACAAAATTCTTTGATAAAACAGGTGCAAACTGCAATTAACGGCACTTGAAGAAATGTTTGAACACACCACTTAACAGTTTCGGCTTTACATGTGATAAAGAGGGAATGAAAGTGACGGATCATAGGGAAACTTGTTGCATAACACACTTCAGAGCTGGACACACAAAAGGATTTTACTTGAAATTTGGACGGTTTACTCGAAATTTGCTCTGTGCATGCTCTGATTCTGAAAGTGTTTAGTGGTGTATTGTTTCAAATAATTGAACCTTGAAATGTGGCAGTCTTTACACACACATACACACAGAGAGTATGCCTACCTCATGAAATCGTCCAATACTTTGAAGATGTAAGCGGCTTGTCCAGAAGACAATGCAGGCATATCAAGGAGTCTGCTTTTTGAAGTCTGCCCATCAAACAGTCGAGCAAGGATAACGAGACGCTTTGTGGTGTTTCTGTCGTTGCTCTCGTCGATCATGAGAGTGAATGGGCCATTTTTGCAACTTTCAATCACAGGTTTTGTGTAGGCAGGGGCAAGGCTTTCCTTGATGATCATCGTTGTTTTGGTTCTCTTGCACGCGAAATCTGCTGCAACTTTACTGTCAGGAAACATGGTATGCACCAATTCGGTGAAGTGGTCGGCAACGAGAGGTGCCAAGTTGTGCTCTGCCACGAATTGGCAAAACAAAATTTCCGCAGATGTGGCATTAGAGCTCACTTCTGGCGCTTTCGCTGGCTTGAAATGTTCTTCCATCGATCGAAAAGATTTCGATTTCGCCACCATGTCTTTGTGCCCACGTGTTGAAAAATGGCTCTTCAGGTCGTAAAATCCAGAGGCACGCACTTTCACATGTTTCCTGCATGGGACACAAAACGAGTAGTCTGGGCCTTCTGATGAAGATTTAATCCATCCAGCGTATGCACCGTTGTTAAAAATTGGGCTCTCCCACTCTTTAAGATGTCGTCCGGATCCACTTTGCGATGTAGTTTTCAGCTTTTTAGCTGGAGGATAACTTTGCGATGCCATGCTTGTTGATCGACGCTTGATAGAATGTACCGGAAACCGGAAGTGATTTATAGGAAGTCAAGTGGAAAAAGAGTCTGAGTATGCGCAATGACAACGTTTGAGAGTCGTCTGCATGAAAGCGTCGATCGTTGTCTCTCAATCTCCATTGTTATCATTCATTTTAACTTTGCTGTAATTTTTTCTTTTCGCCGTATATTCTTCTTTTGCCCGTATAGATTTTCCTATACACCGTATTGGGTAAAAAATGCATTTTTCCCGTACAGCAATACGGCCAAACCGTATAGGTTGACACCTATGGAGCTGTATTTTGTTTGTGCTAGGTGCACTTTGATGCAAAATTGTGTTTTAATTGAATGTTCTTGCCTTTTTTCCAGAGATGACACGATACCAGAAATGATGCGCCTTGATTCCGCTCCCAAAGTGAAAACAGGTGTGTACAGACACATTTTTATTGGCAGAACTTCTTGCAATGCATAGTATTATAGCTAATGTAGAAAAAGAATCATCTCTTCATTCACTGCTAAGTGTTTGAAGAAAGGAGTGAAAAAAATAGGTAGAAATTGTCGTTTTACTTGGTACAAATACTCTCTCTTTTTTCTAATTCTAAGCTGAGTCTTTTGTCCTCTCTCTCTCTCTCTCTGTCTCTCTCTCTCTCTCTCTCTCTCTCTCTCTCTCTCTCTCTCTCTTTCTCTCTCTCTCTCTTTCTCTCTCTCACTCTATCTTTCTCTAATTACAGAAAAAATTGTATTAAAGTTTGATAGAATTGGATTAATTTGAGCAATAGTCTTGTGATGGACTTCTTTGAAAAATGATTATCCAAAGCAAATGTTGATTCACTCACAGGCAAAGAGGGAACACCGCGGGGAAAAGGTAGCATACCCAGATTGTTTGCATCCAACTGTTCAACTGATTTCTAATGTTTTATTATTTGTTGCATCCATGTTAAATTGAAAACTCTAATGATGTCGTCCGGTTATCAACCTAATTGTTATTTTCTTACCTTCTAATGTTGGATGGTCACTGTTTATACTGATGTGCCTAATGACAGTTTATTTAATTTCTACTCGGTTAACATTTTGTTTTCTCTTTTTGTCTTGAATGATGTGTGTAATATCGTTGTTGTTTGTTCTTGTTTATTGTTGTTTATCTTAACTTGGACCAACTTGGCATAATAGGATTACTCCTACAGCCCCCCAGAAACTGTCCCGGTCTTGCAATACATTTGTACACCCAGTGATACATCTACAACAAAAAAGTGATGTGGGAAATGGGGTGAAATGCATCACTTCATCATTGAATTAACAGACATTGAATCAATCACAGTGCATGGAATTTTAAGTACTGCAACCGTCATGTACAATACTCATCTGACATTCCTGTTGAATGATATTCCTTCAAACCTGTCACGTACTTTTCCTCAGAATTGCAAGCAATGAATTTCCTTTCTGTCCTAGAATGATCAAAAACCTATTCCAGAAATCATGTAATCACCAAACTAGAATGATTTTAAATGAATGAATGGATGATCCCACATCTGACAACCCCCTCATACCCTCTCCTAAAGCCCCCCCCCCCCCAACACAAACACAATTGTCCCACTCCCTCTTTTAGTATACATTCCTTGCATGTGAAATTTCTTTTTGATATGCTGCCTTGGTTCAGAAGAACAAAAGCTCATAGTCAATGTTAGACTATTCAGAGCATGTCATTTTTTGTCAGTGTAATATGATGTTAGATATAATTATGCAATGCAGTTTAGTACATGTAATTAAGTAGTGAAATTAACACTGTTAGACTTTGTTTTAATTAACTGATTGACTTGTGAATCATGCATTTCTGATGTAGATTAGAAGTTCATGCAGTCATATACATGTATACCCATGTTGCAAATCAACAGAAATTGTTTGTGGCACATGTCAGATATTCTGCATCAGCATCTATCCTGTAGTTTTCCCAAAGACCAACTTCATCCTTTGATGATAGTTTACAACCTTTTTATTTTTTATTTTATTCATTCAGCTCAGACTTCCTGTGACTTATCATGATGAGCTTTTGTACCTGTAGTTGTTGCTCATCGCCTTCTTAGAGTACTTCCCTGAATTGTGCATAATTATCATGAAACGCCATGTCTCTATCAAAGCAGGCTCCTATGAAGACAGCAAGTGTAATTAGTCAAATGTGGCGCTTGTTTGTAAGTTTGAAGGACTGATCTGCAGATACCATGGCTGCTTCTCTCAGAATCCTTCTACAATGTCTCATTACTTTTGGTATAACAGTCTTGATAAAATTTGGAATAAAAGAGGTGACGAAAGCTGATGCGTGAATGTGCTCAAAATGATTCAGCTTTGAACTGTTTCATTATGGTCCACCTTGAAACTGATAATTGACCAGACGAACATTTTATTACATGTAGTGAATTAATAAAAGATACTTTGAATAGAAGTGAAAAATACTAAAAATAAATGAAGAAGATGATTTTCAAATCCAGCAAAGCCTTTCCTCACAAATTGTAGAAGGATTCTAAGACTGCAGATTCAAAGCCATGCATACAGCCAGATTAAAACTGCAGCAATATCCTAGAACAAGAGTAATTGATGCTGTTTTTGTCCTGCTCCCATCTCCAGCACCATTCTTCATCAAACACCTGCCGCGCACCATCGAGGTGATGGAAGGCACCAACGTGCGCCTGGACTGCATCCTGCGCGGAGGCGTGGAGCTGGTGCAGTGGTCAAAGGAGGGAGCTGACCAGTTGAAGAGCGACCTGGAGGGCCAGGGCTTCGAGGGCGACCTTGTCCCCTTGAAAGACTCCGACCCTGCTAGAGCTTCGTCACAGACATCTACAGGTGAGAATAGACGATTTTTGGATTTCCACGTGTTTCCGACACTCCCCTTGTCCCCTTGAAAGACTCCGACCCAGCTAAGTCTCCGTTACAGACATCTACAGGTGAGAATAGATGATTTTCGGATTTCCACATGTTTTCGACACCCCCCTTGAAAGACTCTGACCCTGCTAGGGCTTCGTCACAGACATCTACAGGTGAGAATTGACGATTTTGGGATTTCCATATGTTTCCGGCACACCCCTCGCTAGTGCACGATTGGCCACTCCAATATTTGTACGAGTTTTTGCAAAAAAAGGTCACTCTTCCACAACTAGCTCATACAAACCTGATGGAGTTATTTTCAGAATTCGTCTGTTTCAGAGAGAGAAGTGTTTTGTGTTGAGGTTGAGTGGTTGGATTGACTGGGATGGGTTGGTTGATGGACTTAGGGAGACAAGTGGGATGAAGGCAGGGGAAGTCCAGGATGAAATGAGGTACTACTGTAGTGTAATGAATAAAATTCAGTATGAGCATCTGTTTGAGAGAGGGAATGTGAAATAAAGCATGTGTGGACATTGTTATAGTAGAATAATAGGATTGTTGAGAAGTAAAAGTGAGGGACTTGAATGCTCAGAAGTCTTCTTAACTATTTTTTCTCAATTTTGTAGGCATATTTTCTTAACACCTTGTTATGTCTATGAATAGATGTCTGCATGTGCGAACAGAGAAGAGGATTAGGAAGAAGAATGGATGTCTTAGAGAGGGCTTTATCTATTTTCTCAATGCCTGTGCAGATGGAGACAGCGCTCCACCCTCATTCAAGACCACCCCACAAGACGTTGTGTTGCCTGCGGGCAGCGAGGCCGTCTTTGAGTGTGTCACATCAGGCACCGCCACAGCCAGCGGCAAATGGTAACAGTCTCTTGCTTCACTTCTTGTTTTGCAGATATGTTTTAGCTTTGACCAGGACCTTGATCTTTCTTATCATCAGCTGCATTGCGTATTCGTGGACTGTAGGATCACTTATACTTTTATAGTCAGAACAGCAGAACCCCCCTTTTTTAGACCCCCCAATTTAAGACTCACTCCCTTTTAAGACCCTGTGATCTCAGATTTTTTTGTTCTTAACCTCTGTAAATTGACCCCCATTTTAAGACTCCCTCCTTTTTAAGACCTCATTTTCTCAGATTTTTTTTAATCTGAAAAAGGGGGTTTCACTGTCTTACAGTATTGCTTATGTCATTACCTCCAGAAATCTCAGAAAATTATGTCTGAAGGGAAAGAGGAGAGGGAGTCCTTGAGAGAAACTCAATTCAGAGAATTTATGAAGGGAAATATGAGAAGACAAGGCCTTAGGGAGCAAAGTATAACCAGTATTTGTTTTAATTGGGGTGCGACAGCAGCGACATGAGATTTCAGTTTTTTATTGGAACAAAATTTCGTATGTTTTCAGGGATGACTTTTCTACACTACCTACCCACAGATGTAGCTCACAATGTTTGTCATTTTGTCTTCTTACGTCATTCAGGTACAAGGACGGTAAGCCCCTGTCACCAAACGACACAATGCGCATCACGTCAGATGGCAACAGACATCGCCTGGTCATCGCGGCCATCGTGAAGGCTGACGAGGGGGAGTACACCTTCGAGGTGTCGTCTCCTGCTGGGTCAGCCTCCTGCTCTGCCTCTCTCTCCATTCAAGGTGAAAAGACAAAATGTTTGCTTCCATGAACACTGACAGATGGAACAGACGAACAGACACACAGGCAGACACGCGCAGACGCACACATATTGACAGACAGACAGTTAGGCACCCACGCTCACATGCACACAGCTGGGTCGGCCTTATGCTCAGCCTCGATCTCTGAATTCAAGGTGAACAGACAAAACTTGCGCTTTCATGAACACTGACAGACAGATGGACGAACAGATGGATGGACAGATACACAGACAGACAAACACAGATGCACACATGGACAGACAGACAGACAGTTAGGCACCCACGCACACATGGACAGACAGACAGTTAGGCACCCACGCACACATGCACACAGGCAGGCACACTTGCACACACTGTCATATGCTCTTGCATGCATGCTTGTACATGCATAAATACAGTATCCAGGAACACTGCGATAGGTCGATTTTGAAACTTTTGTGTTTGGTACAGTGTTTGACTGTCTCCTTTGCAAAGGAACAGCACATTTTGTGTGTGTTACCTGGTAAATATACTTGAAAGAAAGTTGAAAGTTGCTAAGTTTCAGCATTTAAGAAAGAATAATGCAGGGGGGGAAGCTACCCTGCTAGAAAAAAAATGAAACGTCAAGATTGCAGCAGATGACTAATGTTGTACTTTTGTCTTGACAGTGCTGACAGAGAAAGACCGATCATCCAGAAAACAGTCGGTGGATTCCCAAGGGAAAGACTCAACAGATACGCCAAAATCAGGGTATGTATTCTTTTTTGTTTGTTTGTTTGTTGGGTTATTTGTCTGTTTTATAACTGGAAACCCTGAAGAGAATTTTGGTGACAGTACAGATGAAAAAAACATTTGTTTTTGTACTTTTCTTGTGTGTCTTTAAGAAAGGGAGACAACTTTTCAAGTGATCTAAGCTAGGTGTATGTATCTGCATTGCTTAACCCCTTCACTGCCACAGTATAACAGCATTATCCGAACGGTCTATGGGAAAGAACTGTGTTTAGAACCCCTACAAGTACTTGGACAGTGGTTACCTCCCATTTAGTTTTCAGAAATGTCCTGAAATGTTGTTGACACAAATCCCACGTATGAGATACGGTTATGGGCGTAGGACAAACCGAAAATGACCACGTATTACATACGGGGTGGGCAGTGAAGGGGTTAAAATCTACACATTCATTTTGATTAAAGAAGACAATATGTTGTGTTGAGAAAAGACATGAGCCTTTTTCATAACTTGCATTATTATATTCCTTTATTTCATAAACTCATACTGTTTAAAAAAACAAACAAACACAAAGAGTCAAAATCTCAAACAGAATGAGGCAGAGCGATGTTAAGATATCAAATAACCAAAGGGAAGTAATCGCTCTTTATGCATACGACATGTGTAATAGAGTAAGCGAGAGTTGTACGGAACCTTTTCTCCTGGCACCTGAGAGAATAACAAGCATTGAAATGAACAAGCGACTTTCATCCTCAAAAAAGGATGATCACCGCAAGCTCATATGCTCATCATTCTCTAAGGCACTCCAACTAACACCTACGTACACAGTCATATACAAGAACCAGCTTTTATTCTCGACCGGACATAGTCCTTAGATCAAGACTGGTTTAAACAGAACAAACACACAAACACACACATTGTTACAGGGTCGCCTCGAAAGTATCAGTTAGAATCTCAAACAGAATGAGGCAGAGCGATGTTAAGATATCTTCCCTTTGGTTATTTGATACAAAGAGTCAAGTTAGATCAACAGAACTGATGATTTATTTTTGTCTCTCTGAGTTTGTAGAGTAATTTGTGTGTTTGTGAATTAAATGATGGTGATATTTTTCCATGATATTTACACATACTCCACTTAAAACATGATTTTGTTGATTATTGTTTGCTGAGTGAACCACTTGGATAACTATGGGTTTTTTTCTGGAAGAAAAGGATGGTAACTTATTTTTTCTCGCTTTGTTCCACTTGACAGATCTCGTCCATCAAGTAGCTTCAGCAAAGAACTGCCGTCAGAGACAACAGCTACGCTAGGCGACAACGTCACCATGTCTTGTGCCGTGTCCGACCCCATCACAGAAATCAACTGGGAGAAAAACGGCAGAAGAGTAAGAAAATATTTATTTTGTGTGTGTGTGTGCATGCATGAGTGCATGCGTTTTTGATGAGTGAGGCACATACGCAGAAGTGCACACAGACAGGCAAACACGTATACACACACTCACTTGTCTGAAATGAGTAGGATGTGAGAATGGATATTTGTTAGTTAGATACACAGTTGAATTACAACCAAAATGCTGTCTGTTTTTCTGAGACTTTGGAGATGTTGAGAGTGTTTACAAAAAGTGATACCTAAGGTCATGCACTTGAGTGATCAGCCAACATGTGTTCTTTTCTAGCACTGAAGCATGAACTCAGTTGTGTACATGTCTCTGCTGTTGCTGTCTGAGCCTGTGTAGTTTAGCGTTGTCCGAAAGAGAAATGTGCATTTGGTTGGTTAGACAATGGCCTGTATGAAACAGTGTGTGATGACCCAACTCTGGCTTTTTTTTTAAGGATACCCCATGTCATTTATTGCGTTATGGTTCAGGGGAGGATAAAGGTGTTGGGATGGGGTGGTAGAAAGATAGAGGGAGAGAGAGTGTATTACGTCTTTCATGACCAAATATTTAAATCGTTTCGCTTGTACCTGTCACTTATGTTAATTGTTTTGCAAACAATTTTATTTTGATTTTCAGTTATCTTTCTCCAACAAACGTTTCTCTACCACCCAAATGAAGGACGGCACAGTGCAACTACAGCTGAGCGGACTGCAGAATTCTGACTCGGGATTCTACCGCTGTACCGCCATAATGGCCAACGGCACTGAGATCAAGACCAGCACTAACCTCTCACTGACAGGTATAGAGAAAGTGACATGATCTTAACTCTTACAGTCTGAGGCACTCATTCCTGTATAGATTTGTGTGAGTACAGGTAGTGTGAGGATTTTGAAACTACAATGAGTCATGTTCTTCAGTTTATTTGTATGCTCTACAATTCGATGAGTTTTTTTTTATGAACTGTGATTTGAAGCCTTTGGTTGTATTCTGTACATTGTTACTTCCCTTTGATAGTATTCAGTGCGTTATTTTTTGGAGTTCTTTATCTTTTCACTGTGTCTAAAGCACACATTAAACAACAACACTTTTGTGTTGAAAGGTGGTTTTTTTTTAAATGTATGTACATGTACCATAAACCATGCTCCAGAAAGGCCAGAAATAGGCAGCTAGAATCTTTCGACAGTAGGGTCATATGACGTTGTGCAGGGTCTCAGCTGTTTTAAGTGCTGCATCGTTTAACTGTCAAGTTTTAATAACACTTGACTTAAGCACTTAATTAGTTCCCATGATTTGCATCGCTGGTTGCCTGAGTGGCGGCAAGCATTCCAGTTTGTATTCAAGCAGCAAAGAATGAACATTGGTGAAGCCTCTCTATAATTGTGTCCTTGTCTCTTAAGGTCAAAGGTTTAAGTTGAATTCTTATATCCTTGAGCAGGCATTAAGTGCATGTGATTTTTGTAAAGTGTAAGGGTTTTGATAGTTGTTGAATTTGCGGTCTGTGTCAACATTCTTGGAGTCAATGGTGTTTTGTTTCTTTTACAGCACCATCTGCCAAGCCCATGGATGTTGACAGGTGAGACTGAATATTGATCTTATACCTATCTTTTGGTTTGGTTTGTTTGTTCATTTTTTTATTTAAAAAAAATTTTTTGATTGTTTATTTGTTTGTTTGATTTGGGAACGCAGAAGAAGAAGTTTGTTTGTTTTTGTGTTCTCTTAGCAATTCAAGAACTGATTAGTGGAAATTTGACTGGAAATGGAATTTGTAATGAATGGATAAACAGATGAATGGGCAGATAGGCTGACTGATGGATGGATTGACTGATTGGTGGATGGGTGGATGAACTGATGGATGAATAAACGCATAGGATGGATGGATAAATTCATTATTTCCTTCATTCAGTCATTCTTTGATTCCATGATTGAGTTTAATTATGATTTTTTTTCTCAATCTTTCTTCAGTGACAGTGCCCCAGTGTTCACAAAGAAGCTGAAAGATCAAAAGATCAGCGATGGAGACACAGTCATTCTCACCTGTTCTGTTGAGGGACAGCCACGACCGCAGGTCACCTGGTCACGCAATGGCCAAGAAATTCTGGACAATCAGGTAATAAGGGTGGTTACACTTTTGTGTGTGCAATATTTGATTCGTTTAAAAAAACGAGAGAGAAAAACAGAGAGCATGATCGAGAGAAAGGAAACAGAGGAGTCGGGGTAAGCATAGCTTAGCTCAGCTGTACAGCAGTTTAGTGGGTTTTTTCCATTATTATTCACGTAATTTATAAGTACTTGTTGTGAAATCAAGCATATAATTAGTAAAACAGGTTAGGATGTTTTTGAAATTGGCCATACCCAGATGAGATTTTCAGACAATGCACTTTTGGGTGTCCAAAATAAAAAAAATTGAGCACAATAAGATTCTGCATGTGTTCCCTGTGCTCAGTGTAAGGGCACCTGTAAAAGTCCTGTATGTGACAGGGTGACGCAGTTGTCTCCCCCTGTCACAGGCAGCTGCTCTGCATTAACGGAGTTGTCTCCCTGCCTTGAGTGTGAGCTATTTACAGTAGCTCAACGTTTTTTGGTAGGTCTGTAGACCACACCCGTGAAAATGTGGAGTAACGGTTTGTGATGAGGTGTGGCTGCTGTTGTCACCTGCTATGCTCTTGTGACCCTTTGCGTTCCCATAGCAGTTTTTATAGGGGGATTAATTTAGCTCTAAGATCTCAATCCTGTTTGACTGACTTTGCCTCCAAAGGTGATTCTTGTGCTTCGGGCACTGGGTTACATGTACTTCAGGTGTTTCACCGAAAACTCTCTGTCCTCTGCCAGTAATTGGATGATTCCACTGACAGATTGGCTAAACTTGAGTCATTTTGTTTCTCCTCTGAATATTGTCAGTACTATTTAATTTTTAATTTTAAATTTTTTTATTTTTTAATTTTTTATTGGGTTTTTGTTGTTGTCAGTACTGTTTTATGAATGCTGCATAATTTGAATCACAGGACATCCTGATCAGCACCATTGGATCTGACAGCAAACTACAGATTCTTGACGTCTACCCCGAGGACGAGGGCAAGTACAGCTGTACTGCCAGGAACGCATCAGGGGAAGCAACCACTACCTGCATCATCTCTGTTGAAGGTAGGTTTTCCCCCTTGATTTTGTTGATCGGCTGTTTTTAAGTTATTGATAAACCTCAGCTGTTGATTCCTTCTTGCCCATGTTGAGTTTGAGATTTTTTGGTGCGTGGCTTACCCAACCCTTTTTTGTAAATGTATTTTTGGCCCTTGTTTTAAAGCGTTCTTTGCTTTCCTTTGTGATTCATTCCTCTGCCCTTTGTCTAAAAGCTTATATACACTGATGCCTTTCAGCTGTATGGTTCATTTTGAGTGTGTCAAAAAAAAAATGTTTCTTTGTCTTTGTCTCTTTTACCTCCTGCTGTTGAGGTGTGTAGAAATGTTTTTGTGTTCCGTTCGGAGTTGTGATAGCGTGTATTCCTCTTTTATTTCATTGCTACTTTTGTCTCTCTGCTTTCTTCCGTTATGTAATGTCAAATCTCTCTGCTGCCTATTAACTCATTCTTTACTGGCTTTTGGCACTTTAGATGCCTACATGTCGGGCGATTCTGAATCTTCATCTACTGCTTATGGCAACGGTAAGCTTTGTAGCATTGTGCAAAGTAGGTTGTAGCATTTAGTCCTTGTGTCACACTGAGCACCTTGCACACATGCGCTGTTTGTCTCTCTGTGGTGCAGTAGTAGTAAGTTGTGTACTTCTGTAGTCCATGTATCATAGATCACTTTTTTCTCTACAGCTCTATAAACAAGGCTTTTGTAATCGTTATAGATGTGTCTATAGATCTGCAACTGTTATAGCTGTGTCTGTAGTTCTGTAACTGTGTGTGATGTGTCTGTAGTTTTGTAACTGTTATAAATGTGTCTGTAGTTCTGTAGCTGTTATTGATGTTTCTGTGGTTCTCTAGTCGTTATAGATTGTGTCTGGTTTCTGGTGTCTGTATTGCAGTGTATCAGTGTAGCTGACAGTGCTGTGGTGTTGACATTTGTCTGTGTTAGTATTAGTTTTCTTTTCTTTGCCTTGGGTGTAAATATCTGTTGTCACTTCAGGACTTGATTCTTTCCAAACTGTTTTTTCTTTGTGTTATTTGGTCATATTAAACTTGAACCACAAGGGAAAGACTCACCAGCATACATGTACTTTGTAAAAGTAAACCTACCAAAAAGTTCAAAAGAACAAAATTGGAATGAAGATTTAATGTGATATCAAAATTGAATCAAGGTTTTATGTTGTGGACACCAAACCTAGTGACATCCAGTGAAGTTCTTTACACTCCAATGATGACTGGTTTAGAAAGAATGATAATCCTGATTTTTTCTTTCTAGATGATATATTCTGTGTCTTAGTGCAAACCTGTTCTTCAACTGCTTGTGCTTGCAATACATGCGTACCACCTACACAGCAGACACTAGATTTGTTTCTGTGACTTATTGTTGTCATTGATAAGGTGATGAGTACAAGTGATGGAGGCATGAATGTCTGTCGTTAACATGAGGTCTATATTGTACATGTATCTACCTGTGTACAGACTATGGTACAAGCTTCAGGCTTTGTGTGTGAAAAAAGTATCTATTTTGACTCGTGCAGCAGCACATTTAATGCAAATCAAATCTAATGCGCTAAAACAAAAAAGGTGTGGTTTTCACTGAAGTGGATATATTAACTGCGCACACTATGCCACCAATGTGTTTGGGATTTACATGTGTTAATTTACTTGAGTAACATGTTTCCTTTAATTAACACTTACAGGGAACACAGGTTTTGTTTTTTTTGCATTTTCTAAACTCTCTCTCTCTCTCTCTCTCTCTCTCTCTCTCTCTCTCTCTCTCTCTCTCTCTCTCTCTCTCTCTCTCTCTCTCTCTCTCTCTCTCTCTCTCTCTCTCTCTCTCTCTTTGTTTTCTTATTCTCTTCCCTCCTTCTTTCCACTCTCAGTGGGGGGCGGGGATGTAGCTCAGTTGGTAGCGCGCTGGCTTTGTAGCCAGTTGGTCGCTATCAGCGTGGGTTCGATCCCCACGTTCGGCGAGAGATTTATTTCTCGGAGTCAACTTTGTGCAGACTCTCTTCGGTGTCCGAACACCCCCGTGTGCACACATGCGCACGAAAAAGATCCCACGTTCACAGCGAAAGTCTCAGGGCTTGGAAAACACGAAGACACGCATGCATCATCTCTCGTCTCTGATTATCATGATCGTATTTTGATACTTTGACGAGACAAACCCAATGCTGGTGTGTCGAAGAAGACAGCCACAGCGGGCTTGTTCGAATCAAAGAATCACACCATATCTTCAGCGTATTACCAATACCTGTCCCAATATAGACCAGTTGGTCTAAGAGGACTTAAACCCTAATAGTCAGTCACTCTCAGTGTGAATCTTTTGTTTGTAGCAGTGCCTGCATACACAAAACAAAACAGACCCCAGTCTCACAGAAACAGTAGAAGTGCGACTCGCTACATTGTTTACCTTCTTCGCGGGTTCATAAGCCTGGAATTAAGTGACCGTTGACACTGATAACAGCGGTCAGTGTGACAGGTGCGATAGACAAGTGTCCCCACTCGGGTTGACCACTGTACCCCCCCCCCTCTCCACAAGGGTAGAACCTCCTCACACCCAGGGTACTTAAGTCGTAAAAACGACCACCCGTGTAATTGGTCCTTTGTCACTGAGGCTCCACTACTCTTGTACCAGTGAAATCCAAACATTGCTAGAGCCAAAACACTCCTTAGCCAAATAGTGGGTGCGATACTTTGAGGGTATTCGACCATTCTGTTTGTTTTGATTTGGACGTGGTACCTGGAACGCCGAAGAAGAAGAAGAAGAAGGACGTGGTTCGGGGTATAAAAGCAGATTCTTGGCATTTTTTTTTTTTTTCAGCGTATCACCAACTCATGTCCCTAAAAGGAAAATTTCCTGTGAGGACGTTAAGGACCCCCATTTCATTTCATTTATATTTAGGGGTATCTGTGCTAATCGTGTTGCACCCGTGAACTGGCTTCCTCCAAGAATGTGGTCAGCTATCTAAACGGGTGTTTTTCTTTGGGATTTGTTGTGAATGGCGAAGACGAAGATAGAGAGAGGGAGAGGGTGTACGCGGGCGCGCGCGCGTGCGTGCGTGCGTGCGTGCGTGCGTGTGTGTGTGTGTGTTGAAAACATTGTGATATAAGCTAGTGGATATTTGACGGTTACCTTTTTATTTTATTTGTATAGTGTACGAGGAATGTGAAAGCAGTTGTTGGTACTTGTTACTCAGTTGTTAACTCCTCCACATCCAGAGGTCCTTGCCCTCCCCCACCCCCTCCCACCACCACCACCACCACACGTCTCCATCCTTCATCACCCATTTCATTCATTCTACGCACCCGTTTTCTATCTGTTAAGGCACCCCCTTTACCCTTGACTTAGGTGATTCTGTCTCGATGTCCGATCAGCACAATGCTTCGCTTGATTTTTACCTCTCAGGTAAAGAAAAAAACCATTTGTAGACAGGGTCTGTTTACTGCATGCCGCGAGGTTCCCTCTGTCTGGTCTGCCGGCCGCTTTTATGCGTGTCTCTGTGGTCGCGTTTTATGAAGCTGAAAGTGGAATTAATGTTTTGAACGTGTGAGGAGCATGGGCCATGGTAGGAAATGAAGGAGGGGACACACACACAGGGAGCTTGCTTCTTTTCGGACATAGCTTTGATGTGAGTCTCGGTCGTCAGTACTGCGTGTTCCGTACTTTCTGATCTCGTCTATCTCCACACCCCCCCCCCCCCACCCTCTCCCCTCCCCCTTCTGTCACCACAAATGGATATGATACAGAAATCGCACTTGACTGCCGTGTATACACATAAACTTTTCTTTTGATGTATGCTGCGCGACTGATGAACTCAGGTAGCAGGTACTAACTGCGAAAGTTGTCAGTTTCGTCGTGTGTGTGTGTGTGTGTGTGAGTGTGTGTAAACAGATAAGGGCTGGAAGTTGCAGGCTTGTTCCGGCAAAGAGAGGTATTGAAGGCACGGCTTTAGCTGTTTCATGTCAAGTGTAACCATAATCCTGCGACATAAGATCATTTCTGTAGTAGTCATCAGTTCCACAGTCTTTGACTCTGGTGTCCCTTTACCTAGGCTTATCAGAGACTAGTTACGAAGCACACAAAAGACACATTCAGACGGTGGCTTATAAAAAACGCTCGCGCTGGACCCGAGTACTCTTCAGATTGGCTCGCTCCCCCAGTATGAAAGTTTTTGTCTTGTGCACGTTTAAGACCAAGTGATTGATCTGTGTGAATTACAGGCATTCCCTTTGCTATATAAATACATTGCATGCGAGCCGAGGATGTGCGTGGTGACTGGCCTTTCTCTTTTATTTGTAATTTGATCACAGTGAAAATGCACACACACACATTCGTCATTCACACACACACACACACACACACACACACACACACACACTCTCTCTCCCTCACTCCCTCTCTCTCTTCCTCTCTATCTCTCTCTCTATCAGACTCATGCACGCGCACGCACACACACGCACACACACACACACACACACACACACACACGAGTACAGACTCATGCACGCGCACGCACACACACACACACACACACACACACACACACACACACACACACACACACACACACACACACACACACAGTAACACTAACACATGTGCACAAAATGAACACACACACACACTGCGCGAGAGAAAAAGACGTCAAAGACTTTTGACCGTGACGTCATCTTTTTATGACGCTATATTTCTCGTCAATGTGTGACGCGTTCGGCTGTTCTGTGAGACTGCCTGGCTGGCTGTGGCTCCGCGAATTCCCCCCGCCGACAAGTCGTTTTTTTGTGGTTTATTTCGCATTTAGGTCCCAGGTAACATTATGAAGTTTTAATACGATCAATCGGACCTATTATCAAGTTAGTGTATCAACTTTTGAACGAACTGCGCCCAGTAGTTTCCCAGCAATAAGCTGTTAAGTCGAGACACACACACAGACACACAATTAAAGTCTGCTGGACCCTTGTACTAGCGTACTCGGGGATAAAGAGATTAGTGTCCACAGCCGGCAAACTTACACCTAGAAAGGACATGATTTGTATCATACGATATAAACATTCAGACGGTTACTGCAGCTCAGGTATAAACACGGGTGATTATGCTGTAAGTCTACCGCCACAGTTTTAAGACCCACACCGTCTGTACGTTGTCCCTGGTCCACCATGGGTGACATTCCGTTATCGCCACATCAGCCAGACATCCGATATAGACCGGACTCAACTCCCCCCTGACCACCTGTGGGGCAACCACTGAGCTACTCAGTGGAGGCAACCCAGGATTGGACGTGGGCCACAGCCAGTTGTGATATTCCACGAGCATATGACGAACACAAAGGGTACACCTTCCATACGTTTAGATTCCACCAGGATATGATGAACACGAAGAGTTGCACACTTAATTGCGTAGAAACATTTCATTGAAGCGGAATACATGAATTGAAATAACGATAATTTGTTTTCAATGAATCAACTCGTTTGTTAAATCTCACATGTTTGTCCATTTGTCACTGAAGAACATTGCTAATAACAAGGAATCAGAAGTGCGTTCAAGTGGCGATGGACACAGAGGGTGTACATGTACGTACTGTGGCCTTCACCATTCCAACCGAAACTCAGTCGGTCAGCACTGATCCAATGACTGACTGGTTCAGGGGACAGATAATCATGGGAGGGGAAAGCCAACAGCCAGGTGTCAGCGACAAGACAAGGTTGATGTGGTAAAGATAGGGTCCGTTTGTTTAAACAAGTTTATTCAGTACATTTCATTGGAATATTGCCGCATACATGAAATAAGGAACATGGAGCACAACAAGCTGGGCTTATGAGCGTACTCTTAAAAGCAAATAGGGTCCGTTGCTGGTACCGTGTCCGCACGGCGAAGAATGTAGGGTTGATTATGTAGCGGTCCCGTCTAGTCGGACAAATGACGGTTCACTTTTTTTCGCGGATGATGAATGGAGTCGGAGACCTTGGATGTATATGTACCCAGCTGCCTCTGTAAATGGCTTGTAATGAAAGGGTGGTATGTCCCGGTCCATATTTCTGGCGCTGGCGCTGAATACAGTGCACCCCCCCCCCCCCCCCCTTTCAAGACCTCTTAAACATCTGAGAACAACTGCTCTTAAAAACGAGAGACTCTTAAAATGAAGGTCTTCTTCTTCGTCGTTCACTAGAATGAAGGTCAATTTACACAGTTAATCAACAGCAACTTTGAAAAAGCGATGTGTTAAAAGGGGTGAACTCTTAAAAAGGGGGGGGGGGGGGGAGTCTAAAAATGGGGGTTCCACTGTACTGAGGGTTGTGGTGGTGGTATGTGGGTGGGAGGGAGGTTAGTGTCGGTAGTGCTAGGTTGATAAGCATGTGTCACATTGTCCCTTGGAACAACACATGGATAACATAAGTAAAGAGGAGATTTGCCAAGAAGACTGAAATGGGAAGTATATGCAATACGAAGCATTCAATTAACAAGCGACTCTCATCCTTACAATTAAATGATTCTAAATGAATAGTAGTCAACGGTACACTATCAATAAGGAAATCGCTTGGTAATATTAATAAGTGTATCGTAATTAACACTTGCCATGACAAACCATTACCACCAAGGCGGCATACAGTCACCGTGACTGGTAAATTCAGAAGACGCAAAAATGCAAGGAACTATAGCGAGCGGTGGTTCAGAGATGTTTGAACCAGTTGTGGGCAGACGCTAATAATCCCTACCTATTGTCACTGCGCACAACACAGCTACCTGTCAGCGATGAGTTAATCCGTGCTGTGCGTCCTTACATCACTAACAAGCTGGTCAGTGTTTTACTTGGTCATCGCGGCTTCCCCGGCTTGCGTCACCCCATCATGCAGTCCCCCTTAGTTTTGCGTCGCTATTTGGGGCGGACTGGCGCAGAACTTGAGGGGTAGTGGAAGGTTGAAAAAAAGTTTTGTTGGCCGTTCATGTCCAGCGCTGGTCAGTTTGTTGTTTGCTGTTCAAGTTTTTGGGGGGTCGTAGGTATACAGAGAGGAAGTTGTTAACAATGTGTGGGAACGGAGCTGGCTACTGCGTTTGAACATTCTTGCCAGTCTTGTGGAGTTTGAAGTTTTTATGTTTTGCTTTTGTGGTATCCGAAGCAGCCCACAAGCTTACTATTTTATTTCCAGTGTGTGGAAAAAAACTAACGGGCAACTGCGTTAAACATTCCTGCATAGTTTAACGTTTTTATGTTTTGCTTTGGGCATCTGAAGCAGTCTACATCCACCCCAAGTGGCTTTTTGTGGAATTGTATTGCTCAGTGTACGGTTTCCTATTCACCTTTTTCCTATTCAGCGATTTCAAATGTATTTCACATCATAATTTTTTTTGTTTTTTTGTTATTTTGTTTGTTTGTTATGTGATAAGGATGTCCTTCGCTTCAAACCTGAATCGTGTTGCAGTGAAGTACCAAAACAAAAACCACGTCATTTTTACCTCATCTTCTGTTCGCTTCCACAACTCCCAAAATATTCAGTTTTCAATCTTGAGGATTTGTTATCTTCTAAATTTACTCAAAGCGTTAGGTCACATCTGGTCACATTTGCACTAGCAGCGGAACACGACTGAAACCAATGGCATTTCCCCAATAATTCGTCACGCAAGGGCCGTACGTAGACCCTTCACGAACGAACACTGATCAAGCGTCATGTGCATCCGGGAGATAAGTGCAAGCGAAACCAAGTGCACTGCATCGTCATGGCAGCGAAACCAAGTGCACTGCATCGTCATGGCGCTTTTCTTTCTGGCGTGGCTAATCTCTGTATGACAGGGCATAATCATGTTACCAGTTTCGCTGTATTCTATTGTTAGTGTGCATGGCAGCTTGTTGACAAGTCGAAAGTGAGTTACGGTTATTTGTGTCACAGTCCGTTGCGCTGAGAAGATGGTGCAATGCACCACATTGTGTCCCATGTCGAGTGATAACATCGCTTTAAGCCCATCTTCCACTAGCCTGTATCAGTTTTAAAGTAACCTATCTCCCACCCCAGTTATTTTCAGCATGTCTCGTAAAAATGGGGTCTAAAAAATATATTTATCAGAACCTCCTCTGCGGGCTGCAAAAATATTAACACATGGAAGACGGCGCTCCCTTAACTCGTCAGAGCGGTTTTCTTCAGACTGACTTTTTTGTTTGGTTGCATGGCTAATTCATTGTTTTTAATCCACATCATTTATTTGGCTTCTCACGACTTTATTCAGATGACAGTAACAGGATATCCGGAGAGACTGCAATTGCAATGGACCCCCCCCCCCCCTCCATTTTAAAGACGTCAAAATAATAAAAAATAATAAAAAATCAGGGTTTGAAAAGGAGGTACAGTAGTCTTAACAAGGGAGGCAACTTTACAGAGATTATGAACTAAAAATGTGAAACATCAAGGTCTTAAAAAGGAGGAAGTCTTACATTTCGGGGTCTTCTTCTTTTTTTTAATTTTTTATCTCGTTTGCTCCTCTTAGACTTCCCCTCTTGTGGCACGCGCCAATTTCGGGGTCTTAACAAGGGTGTTCTACTGTATATTCAGTGCAAGAAGAGCACGAACATGTAGCGTGAAATGCAATAGCTTGCCCAAGGAGAGTCGGTGGAAACAAGCAGCGATAATAATTCATCAAGCCAAGACAGTAAAGCGTACACACATCCTGGTCCCGTCTTCTCGTTTGCCCTCTTGTCCCTTCTGGCTTATCATAGATTAAGCTGGCCGCATACTGTGCTGTAACCATGGCTTTAGACGGATTACATCTGACTGTCGCGCCTGTGACTGGGAATTTAATGACTCATCCACATACGCGTACGCGTGTCTAGTTTTGTCGCCGTTGTTTATATAAATTAATATGCTCGTCTGGAAAACTGAACGATTACTTCATTCAGTTTTATGCTCAGTTGTTAGGAGTCCAAATTGTAGTCAGCCGGATTTATTAATTTATTTATTTATTTTTATGAAATGAAATGGGGAGAACAAGCGAAATAATTGTGTCATTCGTTAATATAAGTCTCTGTCCACGATCTTATTGTTTCATCCCTGTTTAATTCAGCATTGCAGACTTAATCTTTCTGTATGTACCTTCGTTTTGTCATATTGAAAGGACGAGAAAAGGCTAGATTTAGAATGACATTTACTGCATGGTAAAATTAATTGCAAGCCCGACTTTGTCTCGTCCTTGACGGTTCTCTTTGAGCTGAATTTACACATGAGTCTACATTGTTTAGCAAGGAAGCACAAGGTTTTTGTGGAAAAGAAATGTGTATGTATATAAAAATTAAAAATTAAAATATCGTTCAACATACACTATGGGCTGTTAATTTTTATTTTAAGAAACAGAAGAAATAGGAAAGCAACTCTAATACGGGAGAAATGCCCTGGCGAGATCGAGAGGCGCAACGGCGATCACCAAAGCGGAGAAGTGGTTGCAGCCTATCCTGTTCCAGCCCCCTCACCGTGTCCCCCGAGTGTTTGAATTTGCTATCAATAACTCGTTTATAGGGTCCTCTCGCCACCCACCTAGCGATGTCCTCCAGTGTTTAAATGTCCTCTCACCCCGCTTTTCAAGTCAAATTCGCCGCCCCGCTCGCGCGGTCATGAGTTGCCCCATTGAGAACGTGCCTTCGTTGGACCTCCGGTGGATTTGCATCCAATACCGGTCGCTTAAGTTTCGTTTAGAAATGCCTTAGTGCCAATATTCAGGCATGAGACCAAGGGTAGCGCGGATGGTGGCGAGAGAGGTGAAGGGACGGGGAATGTGTACAGTGCCGTGTGCCGGGCTGTGAGCAGTGCCCACCAATGTTTAGCTCAGGCACCGTCGCGGCAGACGCGCCTTAGTTCTATGCAGGAAAATGCAGCGCGCTATTCTAGCCATCTGGCCAACTGTCGTCCTCATCTCTAAGGCAGACTGATACCAAGAGGTGTAAGTTACACCCGCCTTCAGGCTCAGGCATTTGCAAACGCTCGACTCAAGACTATATTATTGTGACTATGTGCGGAATATTTAAGTGAATGGTCGAACATTGACTAGTTAATAGGTTGCCTTAAAGGTGCCATAGAAAGTACTGCGTGTGGAACTGGATTTATTGTTCAGACCCCGCGGTTCTTTTTTTGTGGGTCAACAGCGTCAAACCAGTCCCTTTTCAAAATTGTCTTTGCTAAATCCTTTTTGTTTGCTGTGAATAGTAAGAGGTATAAATTGAATGTTTGTCCTTGACTTGAACTCATGCGGGGTAGTGTCATGCGACGAGATACAAAGCGAAATGAGAGGGTGTTATTCAAAGTCAGATTGTTTCTAGACATGCCACAGTGTTCTTTTGCATTTTGTAAGGACTGATTTTAGTCAAATACGGCTTTTATCAGCTCTGCTAAAGCTCTAAACGGCGGGAAATTGGCACTTTTGTATACATGTGCCTACATTGTATAGTGCCGTGCTGTGTTGAAGCTTGCTTTCTCTGGGGAGGGAAACAGCAACCTCCCCCCGCGGGTTAGGGGGAAGAATTTACCCGATGCTCCCCAGCATGTCGTAAGAGGCGACTAACGGATTCTGTTTCTCCTTTTACTCTTGTTAAGTGTTTCTTGTATAGAATATAGTCAATTTTTGTAAAGATTTTAGTCAAGCAGTATGTAAGAAATGTTAAGTCCTTTGTACTGGAAACTTGCATTCTCCCAGTAAGGTAATATATTGTACTACGTTGCAAGCCCCTGGAGCACATTTTTGATAAGTGCTTTTGTGAACAAGAAGCAATTGACAAGTGGCTCTATCCCATCTCCCCCCTTTCTCCGTCGCGATATAACCTTCGTGGTTGAAAACGACATTAAACACCAAATAAAGAAAGAAAGACAGCAACCCGAGTATATACTGCGAATTCCGGAAATAACTCGATCGTTGTTTTTTTTGGAATGGGTTATGGACGAGTTGCTTTCCCTCATTTTCCCTCACTTTTCCGTGAAACACTGTGACAAGCTACACGCTATAGGCTTGCCTCAGTGTTTCTGTAGAAACAAGGGAAAGCGACTCTTCCACAACCCATACAACTTGACACAGTTATTTCCCAACAACGTGTCGACGTCTTTCCATGAGGGAAACCTCACGGGACTATATGAACTGAAATTACCTCACAAAATGTGTAGTCACCGTTGAAGATAATAAGAAGGTCACAGTTAGTTGATACATAATGATTCTTCAGCCGACCCCTAGCCCTGTCTATTGAATTCCAGTGATTGAGTGTTTGAGTGACCTTCTCGGCTCCCTGTGGTGAATGTTGATTACACTGAACAGGACGTCTGAATCACTGTTAGTTTGTTTGGACTGAGGAACGTTACACCGGGTCGCGCAGCAGTTGTACACGCAAGTCAATGATCCAACCCGTTCGTGCGGAAACGTGTGAATAAAAGAATTCAATTATACCCCCCCCCCCCTCTCTCCAGCCCCTCCCCCCCTTCCGACACCTTCAACAACAACCATACCGTCTTGAACGCTGGTCTCAGGTTCCTGGCTCCCTTGTTCTGTCAATTGGGTTAGTTGCACACACTAGAACAGGTTAGAAACTGCGGAAGGTTGTTATAGGTTTGAGTCTTTATTATTCCTACTGAAAAATATTTTGATATCAATTGTGCAAAATAATGAATCTCGTAAAATATGATCACTTATCTTCTTTTGATGCAATAAGGCTAAGCTATAAGTAATTAAGGTTTGCTATAAGTAAAAAAAGATCAAAGGGCAGGATTTGTCAGGAAAGTTTTTATTTTATTTTTATTTTTATGATCATGATTATTATTTATTTATACCAGCCTCTTATGTCCACTGAGTGAAGACTAACCGGGCAACGTGACTATAATTGATTCTCTACGTCATCACAAGCCTCAAAACGTATTGGGGTCATTCAACGTTGATGCGCTAAAAAATATTTTTGAAAAAGCAAGTAATAAATTCATCTCCCCCCCCTTTCCCCGTCGCGATATAACCTTCGTGGTTGAAAAACGACGTTAAACACCAAATAAAGAAAAAGAAAGTAATAAATTAAACGAATAAAACCCAGAAGCTACGGTCAGTGTCTCTTTTAAGCCAGACCCGAAACACTTGAAGCGAAGCAGCTATAATATAAGTCGCGCGAAGGACCATATTCAAGGCCTTATTTCACAGCAGTGGGCAAGAAGAATGCTAGGGCTGACAGATTAATATCAGGTTGGGGAGTTGCGCGACAAAGGAGCGAGGCTTGATCGTCTGTCAGGGGGGCTGTTTGGGTTTTATTCAGGCGGTAATCCAACGCCACCGAGACAGGGAATTGATTGCCAGTCTTTTCGGTGCCGCGTCTGGCCCGGATTGGAAAAGTTCGCAGGCAAGGTGTCATTGGTGTTTGAGTAGAAAGGGGTAGAGTGGTTTGTAGAGTGTCAAAGAATAACGGTGGCGTTGCCGGTAGTGGAAAGCTATAGTGTCAAGGTTGCGATCAAAGCGGTTCTTCACTGAGTACCTGTATTTATTTTCTATTGTTACGCATATTTTTGCTCAGCAGGGGAATAAAATAAATCTGAAAACGGCGGTCTATTTTTACCACGACGAATCCTGTGATCAACAAGAAGAAGACTCCATGATGCATCCGTTTAAAAGACAGTCGGATATGTTGTAATCATTATTACTTTTGTCCGCTGACGCCATAAAATTCTAAAATAAAAGCAAATACTGTACTCAATAAATCCAAATTGGCCTCAACCTAACAAACCAGAACGTTGGTTTTACATACCGTCCTATAAAATCTTTGGTTTAAAAATGCATAACCCCCCCTAAAATCAATCGATGGTGGTCTCTTCATTAGAAAACAACTCTAGATCATTGCCTTATTCGGGTAGATGTTTATTGTGTTTCCTTACACACATTAATATTGATACAAACCACAGATCGTTTTCTTGTACAGTAAGTAAACAACAAGGCTTTGGGGTTTGAGATTCGCTGTCGTGGGATTGTTCTGTTTGATGTGGCCGGAGTGGACCAACTGTGAATTCAGCTGGCACCGCGAAAGCAGTTTGTGGACCGGTCTTGGTTGATCTTGAGGGGGGTCAAGCTTGTTTGCCAAGAATTAAGCCTCGCCTTTTCTCGTGTAAACGCGACACACTTTCTACCCTGTCAGACCCCGTTTCTTTTTTTGCGCTAAGACCAGGATAGCTGACTGGTGTACTTTAGCAGCCCAGATGTTGAAACTGTTGCAATGGATTTTCAAGTGGTTTCATGGCAGAAATATGTCGTGCGTTTCTTGGTTTCCTGTACGATCACATTTTCGTGCAAACAGGCAAACAGACAGACCACACACGCACGCACGCACACGCGCGCGCACACACACACACGCACACACACACACACACACACACACACACACACACACACATATTCCCCTGTGTTAGCAGCCTACTTTATGTCACCTGGCCAGTGACTTAACATCATCCATAAATAACTAATGAAGCCATTTGCGCTGGGGATCTCTTATAGCTTCGCATGTCCATTAAAACGTTGACAACTGCGGCCATTGCCATTGACATAAACACTCGCTGGTTGTCCAACAGATAGCAAATTGTGAGCAGTTAACTGGTCAGTGTGTAGAAATAAAGATGGACTTCAAAGGTCGCAGTATTGTTGGCATGACGCAAGGACAGGGTCATTGGAAAGAAGGATGGCCTGACAGGGGAATAAAAAGGCGGTGCATGTACTCTTGCGGCCAAAGCCTTCATGTAAAATAGTTAAATTCTATTGTTGTGGTCTTTCTCCTCAATGTGAAGTCTTTCTATGTCGTGATTCTTGTGGTAATGGAAGCGCGTGGATGCCCTAAGGGGGGGGGGGGGGGGGGGGGGATACAAGTTCAGTGCGAGTATTCTTGCTGTGAGAGAGTTAAAATGTAGTGTTGCAGTTTTTCTCTTCAAAATGAAGTCTGTTTATGTCGTGCTTTTTGCGGTATAATGGAAGCCCGTGGATGCCCTCAGGGTGGAAAAAAGGGCAGAGCAAGTATTGTTGCTGTGAGGGATTTAAATTCTAGTGTTATTGTCTTTCTCCATAGTGTTGAGTCTGTTTAACTCGCGTTTCTCATGAGTGGTAATGGAGGCTAGTATATATAATGCATGATTCCGGATTTTCTCCACATTATGTTGTGGGGTCGCTATCATAGGCTCATGATAAGTGTGACTCGAGCTCACGAAAGTAAAAGGAATACATGTAGCACAATGGAACCTGCCTTTTAACACCCCAAATGTAAGACTTCCCCCTTTTAAAACCTTGCTTTTTCACATTTTTCTGTTGATAACCTGTGCCAAGTTACCTCCCCGCACCTCATTTTCTGTTGATAACCTGTGCCAAGTTACCTCCCCGCACCTGTCCTGATTTTCTGTTGATAACCTGTGCCAAGTTACCTCCCCGCACCTCATTTTTTGTTGATAACCTGTGCCAAGTTACCTCCCCGCACCTGATTTTCTGTTGATAACCTGTGCCAAGTTACCTCCCCGCACCTGTCCTGATTTTCTGTTGATAACCTGTGCCAAGTTACCTCCCCGCACCTGTCCTGATTTTCTGTTGATAACCTGTGCCAAGTTACCTCCCCGCACCTGATTTTCTGTTGATAACCTGTGCCAAGTTACCTCCCCGCACCTGATTTTCTGTTGATAACCTGTGCCAAGTTACCTCCCCGCACCTGATTTTCTGTTGATAACCTGTGCCAAGTTACCTCCGCGCACCTGATTTTCTGTTGATAACCTGTGCCAAGTTACCTCCCCGCACCTGATTTTCTGTTGATAACCTGTGCCAAGTTACCTCCCCGCACCTGATTTTCTGTTGATAACCTGTGCCAAGTTACCTCCCCGCACCTGATTTTCTGTTGATAACCTGTGCCAAGTTACCTCCCCGCACCTGATTTTCTGTTGATAACCTGTGCCAAGTTACCTCCCCGCACCTGATTTTCTGTTGATAACCTGTGCCAAGTTACCTCCCCGCACCTCATTTTCTGTTGATAACCTGTGCCAAGTTACCTCCCCGCACCCGATTTTCTATTGATAACCTGTGCCAAGTTACCTCCCCGCACCTGATTTTCTGTTGATAACCTGTGCCAAGTTACCTTCCCGCACCTGATTTTCTGTTGATAACCTGTGCCAAGTTACCTCCCCGCGCCTGATTTTCTGTTGATAACCTGTGCCAAGTTACCTCCCTGCACCTCATTTTCTGTTGATAACCTGTGCCAAGTTACCTCCCCGCGCCTCATTTTCTGTTGATAACCTGTGCCAAGTTACCTCCCCACACCTCATTTTCTGTTGATAACCTGTGCCAAGTTACCTCCCCGCACCTCATTTTCTGTTGATAACCTGTGCCAAGTTACCTCCCCGCACCTCATTTTTTGTTGATAACCTGTGCCAAGTTACCTCCCCGCACCTCATTTTCTGTTGATAATCTGTGCCAAGTTACCTCCCCGCACCTCATTTTCTGTTGATAACCTGTGCCAAGTTACCTCCCCGCACCTGATTTTCTCGGATTTGTTTAGGTCTTGCAATGAGAGTTACACTGTAACGTTAAGCTATTTTACATTGAAAAAGAGGTGGCATCTTCCTTTATTCAATATCTTTGTTTGGGTTTGCACTCGTATGAAAAGAATACACACACAAAACAGCAAAGATAAAGATGACACGCATTTTACGAAGAGCAGAAACTCTTTCTTCACCTCAGCAGTATGAATGCAGTCACGACCATTTCAGTTAGCGTGTCGCATTGATACGTGAGCTTACTGCATGGTGTACTATATTTTTAAAACGGCATTTCCCTACTTTGTATGCTTAAGTTGGAATTAAAAAAGGGCTTAATCCTTATCACGTTGGCCTTACTTCTTTACGGTTTACAACATTTTTCGTTTCTTCATTTACTTAGTGGAAGTGAGTTTGGGGTTTTCCAAACAGGTTTTCCCGAAATTGCTTTCTTGTATTCGTTGGTGATATAACCATGACAGTAATCCGAGCGGGTGCCTATACATGAGCACGATGTTTTCCTTTCTATTCATTCACAGTCAATTCAGTTATCGGCTACCCTTCCTGTTTTCGTTATGATAAGTTTGTGCGTTGCGTAGCGGCTCGTGCTGCAGAATATTGATTAGAACACTCTGAAACAAGTAATCAGGGAAGGACACGGTTTTTCCCCCTGCGAAAGCGATTTACGAGAAAAAGAGAAAAACCACAAGGAACGCTGCGTAGACCAACAGACGCTGAGGCCACGTCGATATAACAAGTAGGCTATAGAGAGGTTAGAAAACGGTCGTTAAACGGGTTTGAGTTCAGAACAAACATACTACTGATGTCACCATTGCTGTAGAACATAGCTTTGAAATCAGTTTAACAACAACACCAACAACACCAACACCAACACCACCACCAACACCACCAACAACAACAACAACACCAACAACACCACCACCACCAACAACAACAACAACACCAACACCAACAACACCAACAACACCAACAACACCACCAACAACACCACCAACACCAACAACAACAAAACCAACAACAAAACCAACACCAACACCAACAACAACAACTCAAAGCTGAGAGATTGGTAGTTCATTGCAACAACGAAACAAAATAAAAAGAGCGCAAAGAAAATCACAGGAAGTTATATACATGTAGAAGCAGTTGAAGAACTGCCTTAGAAAATTTGTGACCACCGTTGCGTAAACTGCAGGAAAAAGACACCTTATCTTTTTTTGCCCTAACAAAATGAGTGTTGTTTTTGCACACGGGTTTTTTCTCCTTTAACGATCAATATTTCCACTGGCGGAAGAATGGGTCAGGACAATATTTTATGGACACAGGAAGTCTGCTGTCAAGGCGGTTTTTACTGTTAGTTTATGTACTCATCTTTCTGATCAATACGCAAACGTGATGTGGGAAACAGGTGTAGTACGCAAGGATGTAGTGGGTTAGAACGATTGTAGATATGCATGTATATTGCCATGACGCCGGGACTATATTTAAGAGAATGACGAAATTCAGCCATCAGTGTATAGTGTATGTGTATGAGCTATATAATTGTGTGTAAGAAGTTTGTTTGACATCTGTTGCAGCCGAAGTGCATAGATTTTGAACTTGTATGTTGTGGGTGATATTTGTTTTGACATGTTATAGAAAGGGGTAGAGAGAGAGAGAGAGAGAGAGAGAGAGAGAGAGAGAGAGAGAGAGAGAGAGAGAGAGAGTGTGTGTGTATGTGTGTCTGTGTGTCTGTGTGTGTGTGTGTATGTGTGTGTATGTGTGTGTGTGACTCTGTGAGAGTGTGTGTATGTTTGAGAAATAGATAGATAATTGCTGGGGTGAGAGGGGGGGGGGGGAGGAGGGAGGGGTAGGTAACAAGATGATACATGTTTTACCTTTTATCCGAATCATAACTTCTTAACATTGAAGTATGAGGTGTTCGGCGTTAAAGCTAAGGTTAAGACCCTGCACTTCAGAGATCTTCAGAAGCGCATGTGAATCACAACCCTGAAAAGGAGCATTTAGTGCAAGTTTTCGTGACTTTAACAATTACTCAGGCCCATTAACTTGCAGTTTTACCACACTGTTGTCGAGTCTTTCCCACTCCTGTTTCTTCCAACTTTTAAATCTTCTTCTCATCTCCTTCAACTATTTAACTGAGGAAACCGTTTATTTCTATGGCTCCATTTGCAAACCTTACTTCAGTGGACAACTCAAATGACAGTATAAAGCAATTCTGTACATGTGTGAGAAACGACTCCTTGGTTTCGTCTCACAGGTGATACATCCTGCATGTTGTTGGTAGTGAGGTACTTGTTACGCGCGAATGAATCGACAGGAAGGAAATAGTGGAATGACGTCAGGCGTGGACAGTTTCCATAACTATTGCTCGGCTGTGACGGTTACGCAGAACTGCGCTTCTCTGAGTCACCATGTTTGTGCATTGCACGGTGTTATTATCGTGTTGCATGTATACAATGACGACATTCATGCACGGTTTCGTGCGCACTACATTTTTAATGATAGTGGAAACTTTCGCAGACATGGTAGCAGCTCGATGACAAAGGGTACCGGCTTGGGATTTGTGTGTAAGGCGGTGGGGGAGGGGAGGGTGTATCTTGAGGGGGATGTGTGCGTGTGTGTGTGTGTGTGTGTGTGTGTGTGTGTGTGTGTGTGTGAGGGGAGGGTTTAGGAAATTCAGGTTCTTGTTTATTTTCTTTTCGACTCCGTTATTTCAAAGAGTCACGTTCAGAATCGGCGTGTAATGATATTGGAATGTTTTGCCGAGGCAGAAAAATATAACACAAACATGCACATGTGCCAAAACAATGTGACAATGGCGAAGGTGTTATGTTATGGTGCACATTGAAAACTATGCACGCTATTATAGAACATATGCATAAATAAATACATCAACAACCAGGGCCACGTGTGAGTGTGTCACTGGCAACAGATTGTGTGAACATCTTCTACTTACATGTTTATCCTACGTAAGCGAGTGATGACAATTTTGTTTGGTTTAGGTAATGGGTCCCACTCATGGCGATCTCTATTGTAGTAGAGTACGCTATGGTCCCACTGCTTTGAAAAAAAATTCAAAAACGCATTTATAACACTGTACACATCCTTTTTAATATCGTTTTATTCTTGTATTTGTAGCCTTTGCGTTCTGACTCACTGCTTTTTTTCTTTTTACAGGAATAACGTTTTCTTTTGTGTTTTGCTTATTACTTGTTTCATGCAGCTAGACAGAAGGCCTACTGTGCTCACTAAAATCAAGAAATAAGCAACGCAACAGCAGAAGACGAGCTTGTTGTCATTTGAGAATTAACACTCGCTGTCTCTGCGAGTCAGCTTAGTAGGTTGCGAAGGGAAATCGGGTGGGTATTTATGTAGACAGAAACAATTTTTTATCACTCGACACCCGTACTTGACTATGGGTGTTGGCTTTAAACGATAGTGGTTGATGTATAGCATAATTATAATCATCACTCGACACCCGTACTTGACTATGGGTGTTGGCTTTAAACGATAGTGGTTGATGTATAGCATAATTATAATCACATCGATGATTATCATATCACGAGTAATCAACGGTGATTTTTTTTTACCCATTCTTTATTTATATCATATCTAACATGGACTGTTACTGTTTTTTTGTTTTTTTTAGGTATTCGGAGCGACCTGCATGTTGTGATCAGTTGACGATTGATAACATGTGACCTCATCATCTCAACGATTACATGCATGACGTCATCATTGTCAGCAGTTGCATGGGCGTCATCGATCGATAACAAGCAACCATTATATAACTCGGAGCAACACATACTTATCATATCATAATTATGAAATTCTCCGACATCATCGGATAACTCATTGCTTAAAATACAAGTATATTGATATTAATTGATGCTTTTTGTTTGTTTTTGTTTCGATTTTGTTTTTGTTTTGCATATATTTTGTTACATGCTTTGCATGGCGAAAGAAAAACATTGTTCTGAAGCATGTTGCCATACTCATGTAAGCTATTATTGTATTGCAAAGATGTACAAGTAGATATGTTGATGTCAATTACAAACGTATGCAGAAATCGAAGCCGTTTGTAGATTTTGTGATAGAAACCAAGGAAAATAGTGTTTTGTGTACATTTATATTTTATTTATTCAATCATGTACGACAGAATTGGAAGAAATGAATACAGCTGAATTCAGACAAAATTGATTGTGTTTTTCCCGCTCCTTGGTTTGTTCCTTTTACTGTCTTGGATTTGTTGTGGTTTTCTTTTTCTTTCTTCATCCTTGTTTCATTTTTATTTGCTTTGTTTTATTCGTTTTGTTTTGGAACGCATGCGGTCATGCCGACCAAAATTATACTAATATTCTCTTTTCATCTTCTCAGACACTCTTATGCGCATGTAATGTAACGAAGGTTTAAATCAAATGCATTTGAAACCAATGGTGGTACAAAAACATGATATCGCCCTTTATAGAAACACACACCCACATTCAGTTAAACACACGCACGCACACACACAAACACACACAAACACACACACACACACACACACACACACACACACACACACACACACACACATAGTAAGAGGGAATGTTCTCTCGTATATATATATCAAGCATATGACATATCACGCGAATGAGAACAATTGAGGAATGTTTAAATCCTTACCCATCCAACACACACAGACACACAAACACAGACACATTCCTCACCCACACACAATCACACACACACACACACACACACTGACAATGAAACAAACTCCATGCCCTGGTCAACGCTTTGGCGAGCAAGGCCGGAGTGTGTGCAGTAGAATTAACAGGTAGAAGTGAGGAGCGGTTAGACAGGGAGGAAAAACTGGGCCCTTGGGAGGTCGAGATTCTAATCCACAGAGAAAGTTCAACAAAGGACACTTAAAACGTCTCTGTCTGTATGTGTGTCTGTATATCTATCTGTGGGTTTTTTGTTTGTGTATCTGTTGTTCTGTCTGTCTCTCTCTAAGTTTCGTAAAATACAGTCAGAGGCTGTAATGTATCAAGATGATCACAAGCAGGTCACAGAAAGTGATTATAAAAAAGAAGGTAAGCGCACAGGAAACATACGCTCTGCTATTTATAACTAAGCCAACTGGTTCCAACTAACCCCAAAAATGCAAGAAAACTCATGCATCCATCATTATTAAAACAGTCGTAGGTGCGGCAAAGGAAAGATTTGGCCAGATGGATGACAGTTGAATTTCAGGTAACATAGAGAATTGGAGCAGGTAGCTCTATGTTTGGAATAAACGGCCTTTTTGTTTCACTAGAAATTGCACACCTGTCTCAGCTAGTTACTGGGTATCTAAGTTAATCCCTCGCTGTGTAAATCTTTGGTTCATTGACAGCGCTAACCGGTCGTTAACATGGAGAAACTCCCGCCCTTTCTGAGACGTTGATGGGGTGTAACAGCCTTTTTTGTGGAGTCGGGGGGTGATTATGAACTTTAACAATGTCTATCTCTGCATTTACACCGCCTTTCTGTGCTGCTGCATCCAATTAAACTGGAGGCATCGCGGTGCATCTGCTGCACCCATCGACGTTCCGGTCTTTAGTGTTGTGTTTTATTGATCTTTCCCCTTTTATCTTTCACTTGTTTCACCCCTGATTAGCTACCGGCACGGTTGGCCTAGTGGTAAGGCGTCCGCCCCGTGATCGGGAGGTCGTGGGTTCGAACCCCGGCCGGGTCATATACCTAAGACTTTAAAATTGGCAATCTAGTGCCTGCTCCGCCTGGCGTCTGGCATTATGGGGTTGGTCCGGTGTCAGAATAATGTGACTGGGTGAGACATGAAGCCTGTGCTGCGACTTCTGTCTTGTGTGTGGCGCACGTAATATGTCAAAGCAGCACCGCCCTGATATGGCCCTTCGTGGTCGGCTGGGCGTTAAGCAAACAAACCCCTGATTAGCTTTGGTGGGAGCGTCTTAGCCTCAGGCACTAATATAAGCTATATCTCCCCTATCACCTCTTGCGCTTCCTTGGCTGATTTGTCCGGCTTTAGTTCTCCATTCAGACACAGCCATTTCTGGTGTCCTGTTGTATATTTTGAGAAGAATTGCGTGAACCAGTTGTGAATAGTTTGACATGATAAGTCTGGTTTTGTCCCCCTCCGCCTTGTCATGCGGGTTCCAATTCTTCCCGTAGTACACTTTCAAATTTGGGTTATCAGTGTTGCTCGTGTTTTATGAAGGTGATATTCATAGAACAAAGAGAACACTGATTCCGGAAAAAATAGTTCTCTATAATCAGTAGTTGTCTGTTTCATGCAGACAGGCCAGGATCAGCGTTGTCCGAACATTCTAGCCTCAGTTTGACAACTAGCGGGACGACGCTGAAGGACAACGCAAAAAAAACCCACAAAAAAACAACAACGAAAACAACATCACACTCAGGACATGGAGAAGAGAAGGTGACTGGACAGGGCGGGTGGGCAGGGGAAGTACACCTTTCCCTTTGCGATCTGATGGTTGTAGGAGGGCGGGGGGGGGGGGGGGGGGGTCAAGAGTGGACAGCAGCTGCAGTTTGCAGCGTCGCGTGGCTGTCGCGTTCCCGAAACACAAGCCCTCGCCACAACAGCTGCTGGTAAAGACAACAGTGAAAAGGCGTGCAAGTTTGAACGGTTTAAACTGACATTCCGAGACAGAAAAATGGACAGGCATTCGACACAGCTGCCGTGTGGACGTGCTGCGAGAGGCTGACTTGTTTCAGTCTGGCTGTGTCCACCGTAGCGGGGACACGTCTGGCTTTCCAGCTTGCACTTTGTGAAGGGATGTTTTACACTCTTTCTTAAAAGCATTCTGTCATGATTCAATATATATTCTGAGAATTAAAAATCCATGGCCATTGATGCTTGAATACGACTGGATTAATTGTTCTGTATGTCTTCAATAATATTGTACTACGTTGCAAGCCCCTGGAGCAATTTTTTGATTAGTGCTTTTGTGAACAAGAAACAATTAACAAGTGGCTCTATCCCATCTCCCCCCTTTCCCCTATCCCATCTCCCCCTTTCTCCGTCGCGATATAACCTTGAATGGTTGAAAACGACGTTAAACACCAAATAAAGAAAGTATGTCTTCAATAGATTCTCAGCCTATTTAAGAGACATTAACCGTGGCTGGCGATGCGCTTGAACGGGCAATGAGTAAGTGAGCTCGGATTCAACAGTTGAGCCTGTCTATAACGGCCACCCAAAGGGACCGATCAAAAGTGGTCGTTATTGACAGGTGGTCGCAATGCAAAGGTGAATTATATAGAAGAAAAAAATTCGTCTGGGGTCCTTTGAAATAGTCGTTGTGGGCAGGTGGTCGCTTTCGAGATGTGATCGCAAGGGCAGGTAAGACCGTAGTAGACATAGAACGGTTAGTGGCTGGACATATGAGAAGGGCATGCATTCAGTAAAATAATCTCTTGGTTTTGAGGTTCTATTATACTGTGCCGTACGCAACCTGTAATGTTTGTTAATCGCAAATGTCATTGCTTAATTATCCCCCGAACAGAATTGAGGGCACACACGTACCTATAGTGCTGCCCAACTCAATAGTCCTTCTGTCGGTCACTTCAAGCAAGGAGTAAGTCCCAAAAGAGATAGGAATGCTCGAAGCCAAACATCGCGTCATCGGAATGAGATAATGACTGCATTCCTATTGTGTCATCAGCTCGCACTGTCAACCAAGCGCGATACGCAATGACCGTGACCATTATGGGTGTTACTCACGCAGTAACGTAACGCTCTGTCAAGTTACACTTGAGTAACAGTTTGGCGGCGACAAGCCGCAGTCCGTGTCCGTTTGTGTGTACATCGCGTACGTCTAAGCCTAAACAGGGCGTGACGAATGGGTTTAGTTAAGTTTGTGATAGAGTGACGTCATAGGAGTACAGCAGCTGGAGCGTAAAACTACGCGTGACGGTGACTTCGCCAAGATAACTAAGACGAAGATGTGTTTTTGAAGAAATCAGTGGAGCTTTATTAAGGTGTTAATCTTGAGAAAACAGGCGACGCAGCCTGTCTTTTGCATGTAAGCTAGCGGGTACGACACGCACAATTTACCTTCATCAGACATCACAAGAATCTCAGTTTACTGGGTTAGTGCTAAAAAGAAAGAAAGAAAAAACACGAAAGAAATAGAGAAACCTACTTATAGGTATCTGATGTTTCAAAAGGAAAGACGCTGAACTAGTTCTTTTGTTAGTAGACTTTTCAGCAACCCTCCGCGTGATTATTGGGCTAAGAAGACCGACCCACTTAAAGCCTTTGTGTTTTCGACTAATTCTACCTCAAAACTTGATAACCTTCACCTGGCAAGTGACGTTCCCAAAATCCCACTGACGCCGCTATCAGATTTCCTGTTATTTCCTGCTGGTAGCGTCGAACCTGACCGCAAAATTACTCGCTACCGGTTTTGCAAACTTTTCAGTGGGGCCTGTAAAATCGCTGGTAGATTTTCTTTCTGAGAAGAGAGGATTAAAGTGATACGTACAGACGAAGAGAGCGAGACGACAAAGGCCAGACCGTATCATGTGGGAATTTCCCGACAGTTGTGTCGATGACTCGCGATTTTTATTTCTGGTGTATACTGATTAGACCACTCTGAGGTATATTATATATATATATATTTATATAGCTCGGTGGTTTAGAAAAAGCTATCAGAACGACCCAGTCAAGTTTTATAAGAGAACAAGGCTAGAATTTTAGCGCCGCCAGGAAGTCAGTCTATTAATGTTTAAGACAGAATATATCACAGCATCCGTCAAGTTTTATAACAAAGCCGGAATTTTAGCGCCACAACGTTCTACCGTGTTGGACAGGATTGAAGACGAGAGATTCAGGTCATATCACAACAAAGGACAGTGGGAGGATTTGAATCCATTGCACTGTGGAAACGATCCAAGCGTATACACTGAGCTTTCGGAAAAGGAGGGTTTCGCCGCGGCAGACTGAAAATTCGATTTTGGAGACGACTGCCGCTAAACTGGGGAATGCCTGTGTCGGTGTGAGTCGAGGGAACAGTTATAGAGCGGGAGGTCTCAACCACGCTAGCTCGCACTGCTCAACCGTCGCAAGGGCACACACTACGCTAATACGACACAACACAGTTTACCCCCCTGTTCACAGTCTTTACTGCGACTTCAAAGCCTGACGGCGTAGTGGAAAAGCCAAGGGGTGGACGGAACAGTAGAAGAAGTGAAGTGTTTTTCTCGCCGGGTCGAGCAGGATATGCGACAGGAGTAGTATTCTGGTGAATCATGAATGACTGAAAAGACAGTGGTAGTAGTGGAAACGGAGCGCAAAAGGAGTGGTCGGTCGGTGGGTCGCCGTGTGTGTCACAATAGTCTTTCTGTCACTCATTCAGCCTCTCTCGGCGGGTCGGACACTTCAGTGATTATTGGCCTCAGTGCTGACCGGGGTCACACAACGTGGAAAAACATCCCTGTGAGTGTGACGCTAGCTAGCTGTCTGGACCAAGCCCTCATAAAATTGGGACGTCTACCGCCGTTCAGGTTCACCCCGCCGTTATACACGTTATATTAGCCGGATGACTGCCTAGCCTGGCGTCTGACTATCATCATTTCTTCGATTTCTCACTGCCCTCAAAACTGCCTGCGAGGCTCGACTTGCGTTAGCTTGTACACTGGCTTTTGCTTTGGGAGCTTATACTGTTTTATCATCCTCCACGGCGTTTCTTCGAATTCTACCCCCAAACTGCTGGGCTCGAGGTGGTCGTATGCTAGCTTGTGCTATCTTGTGATTTTGGAGGAAACAAGAAACACAGTTTTGAACTGTGCACTTACTGTTGGACCGTTTTGAAGAGATAACAAAACGAGATACTGATCTAAGGACATTAGGGAACTAAAAGTGTACTTTGCTGTACTGTGTGTTTACGATTTTGACTTGATCCTGAATATGTTCAGGAGTGTTGCCTTATCGGGTTGCCGCAATGTGACACGCTTCTGTACGTCGTAATAACAAGAGTTCAAGTTTGTCAGTCATCCTGCCGGAAGCGACTGATTAACTTTAAACAAACATTCGTATCAGGGGCATGCCTGTCTTCGTGTGCTTTTACTCACGAGTTTTGTGGGTTTCAATTGTATTGTCTTGAGAGCCAATATGGGAGCCAATAGTTCTCATTCGGATTCGAACCTCCACCATGTGGGAGGTCATGGTTATGAGGGCAAAAAGAGCCACCACCATCATCAACACGCCAAGGCTGGCTTGACGTCCGGCGATTTTCACAAGCCCTCAAAGAAAGGTACATCTAACGGTAAGTTTATGAGAGTTTGTTATGTTATAATGTGTGTGTGTGTGTGTGTGTGTGTGTGTGTGTGTGTGAAAGAGAGAGCGTACGTGCGTCTGTCTCTGTGTGTTAATGATAGCATACATAGCTATCACAAATGAATTCTAAAATGTATTGAATTATTGTTGATAAAGTGTACTCAATAACTTATATTAGGTTACACTACAGGGTTGAATGCGCAGGCCTATCTCTTCCATCCTTTGAACCCCCCCTTTCCCCCCACCCTCCCCCCCCCCTCTCCCCGCTTCCTAGCTCTTGCCGTAGAGACTGACCTCACACGTCAACACTGAATAAGTTGACAATTAGATGGTTAGGAATAGGAGACGAAAAGGGCGACAAGACAATCTTATTCATATATTAGATCGATTAATAGGGTTGTATTTGTTCATGGAAATGGGACAGTTATTGAGGTAATAATGTTTCTAAGGACCTTTCTTTTATACTTGTAATCAAAATATTCAACGTGCTTTATTCGTTAAACACATTTTTCTACCCATCAACGTAAACGGTATAGCGAACCAATTGTACCTCATAATGAATTAAATTAAAGACACCCCCCCCCCTCCAAGTAAGTACACAAAGGTACGAGAAATGTGTAGGAAGTAATTTGAAAACTGTAAAAATAGTACTGAATACAGTACAAGGTTGTACACTGTTATGTAAACGACAGCTGAAAATAGAGCGGTGACATTAACATGCCATGCAGGTGACGCCATGTTTGCATTTTTACCTGGGCGAAAGACTGACTTGTATTGATTAGGTCGTAAACATCTGTCGCACAGGATTGGTCGACATAGCATTGGAAACAGATAAAGACTTTAACTGTTTGCATACACGGCTACTAATGATATCGGTATAAATTAATTAGTACAGTGTACATCCCTTTGTTCGTATTGAACGCATCAGTATGAATATGAATATATTAATTAAATTTATCGTTCACATAGCTGCTACTTAAAGGGGAAACGGCCTTACATAACAACACAAATGCACCTCATACCCTGGGGAAAAAAACACCCAATCGTTGTGGATTTAGGATTCCTTTTTGTAGCTGAATAATACACATGTTATACATCTGACGTAACTAAGCTGCATTCTGAGGTGCAGTAGCACGTCCATAATATGATCATGACAGCTGTTTTCAAATGAGATCGTGACAATTTCTAAACTAGGAACAAATGTGACGTGTGGAAATAGATGAAATAGATGAACTAGGACTGCGCGACCCCAAAACAGATGAATACAGTCATAAACTTAGGATTATTTCACATTCAACTGGCGTGTTATTGTTTGACAGTGTTATTGAGAGTTGGAGTGGAGGAAAGATTACATTAAACAAAAAAACTGAGTTATACTCATAGAGTCATAGTGAGCAAATATTAACGATCGACTTTGATGTCGTTACAACTGCCCACAGAACAAGAATCCGGGCACTTTATGTAGATCTACAACCAAAAAAAAACCAACCTGACACCGTTAGGTTTCGCTTCGGGTTATAATTTTATGACCTTTGCTTTATAATAGTTTTATCTCTCAGTGTGCCGTGAGTGTGAGTCAGACATGTCTGTGTCCCAAAGAATAGCTCTCCACGCGGCACGGTTGCTGTGCAGAAAGGAAAAAAACCCACACGAAAGCAAATTTGGACCTCAAACACTTTTTATTCGAACGTGGATGGTCCCTATGAAAAGGGGCAGCCAACGTGTTACAACTCTGGTCTTTTTCTTAGACCCCCCTCCTCCAATCGCGACAGAAACAGTGACGGTCTTTTCAAAGCGTCCCCAAGTCGGAAAGCTAAAAGAAAAACGAAAAAAGAAGAAGTTTGCTTTAACTGTTTGATTTGGAAGTCAACCCTTTAGCCCTAGCCAGACAGAAGGGGGTGGGTATGGAGGAGGAAGGGGGGGGGGGTTCAATTCGGGGTCCTTTGTTTGAGGTTTGCATTCACACCTTTTCAGACGGGGGCAGGCTGGTGTGTGTGTTTGGCCACATTGACACTTCTGGGGCAGGTTATTCATACCTGTACACCGTTAGTGAGCAGAGGGGGGGTCTATTTTCTTCTTGTTTTGGTAACTCTTTGTGTTAGCTTTTGTACGGCCTTTCAAAGGTAGCTATTTTGCACCTGCACACCAAAACAGCAAGCAAATACGGATCAATTTGACTGTGTGACTTGTGCGATAAATGCTATGAGTCACCTGTGATCGCTTCACACAGTTTGTGTAATCTGTGATCCTTTCAACGCCTGTGCAATAATTAGTTAGTTAGCTGTTGCTTTTCGAGTCCAGCGGACCATAATAGGCCAAATCAGGACCCCACAAGTTAATCATTACACATTTTTAGATTAAAACAATTCCAATATACAAAATCCGCAACGTCACCCGAAGGCAACATAAAAGTCAAAGCAAAACCCTATATACTGTATGTCAAATAAATTAGGTTGTTTTAAAATTCAAATCTTAAAATAAAGACCACTCCTTTAAAAACCCAAAAAGAGCTGTAGAGCTGACCTCTGTAAAAATACTTTTCAAGCCTGTGCAATGAGTATAAGTGAGGACATTCTGTGCAAAGAGCAGTGTGATAAACAATGTCAAGTGTTAGATAAACATGTCACAGTTTTGTCATGACGGCTTATGTTGTTTTTGTGATTAGGCTTTGCTTTTTGTTACTGTAATCGTGTTTTTTAAGGGGGGGGGGGGGGTGGTGTCAAAACTAGACTTAGTCGGATTAGAGCGTGTTGTATCAACAGATCAAAGGGATTATAAGGTCAAATCAGTGTTATGTCATAGAAAGAGAATGGAAAGAGAACAACAGTATGAATCGGCCTCTTATTTAAGAAAAAGCGCACCACCCCCCCCCTCCAAAAAAATCCCCCAAAACCAGCATTAATTACATGGTATGTTATTTTAGTTTATAGTTTTGGTCAAAATGGATGTAGCAAATTACTGTATTGTTAAATCAGCTGTAGTCTTCATTTCTATTCATTTTTTTTACTGATAAAATTGATCAGCTAATCGTAAGTAGTTTTGGTTTGGCATCTTTTGTCTTTGTCCTTGTTTTTGTTTGACATTTTACAATTACTATCCTTTTCGTCCTTTTTTGTCCAGGGAAGCCAAGCCCACCCTCACAACCACAGGCAAAGGAAGTCACCCACAACTCCGTCACGTTGTCATGGTTACCGCCGCGACACAACGCGGGCAACAAGGTGTTCGCCTACACGGTGGAGATGACGACGCCCAGGGAGCCCAAGGCATGGACAGTGGTCACCAAGAGTTGCCAAGGCAACAGCTACCAGGTCAAGAACCTCAAGCCAGAATCGGAGTACATGTTCCGTGTGCGTGCGGAGAACATCCACGGGGTGAGCAAAGGCAGCCGACCTTCTGACGTGGTGGAGACCAAGCTGTACGAGGTGGAGGAGGTGTACGCGGACCCTGTCCCACAGGACGACAAGTCGCGCAACCCCCCGCGCCGCCGTCACTCCATCAACCTTCACCTTGAAGGCGGGGTCACCTCCATCCTCAATCACACCGACATCCAGGTCAAGGCCACCGAGCCCAAGGTCGCATCCACCGCCAGCAGCGACCAGGAGCTTGACAAGGACGGTCAGAGGTCAAGGTCTAACACCTTGCAGCGAGACGTGACGGCGAGGAACTCCTTGCAGTGGCGGAAGAGATCCTTGCCCCTCCTGCTCCCAGGCACCAAGACCAACTCGTTGTCCAAGCTGAGAGACTCGCAGACCTTCCCCAACATCAAGTCCAAGGCTGGTGATGGGAGCACTGACTCCTTGCAGAAGAGGCGGGGTGAGGGCAGCCTGAGGAACAGGTCGGCTAGTGACGTCCACAGCAGCTGCTCGGGAAGCAAGGAGGACGTCACGGACGCCAAGAGCTGCTCGTCTAAGAGCGAGTCCAGCGCTGACGACGACCTGAGTCTCAACAAGAGAGACAGTAAGAGAGACAGCAAGACTAGCAGCGAGAGAGACAGTAGGATCGAGGAGGAGGAGGAAGAGGAGAATGAAAACCCGTGGGAAAGAGACGATTCTGTGAACGAGGTTTCGGACAGAATCCGCACCGCCCCTCTCTGTGACGACATCAAGATCGCGCTCTACGCTCGCACAGTGCCTGACGACCCTACGACAGAGTCAGGGCAAAACATCGTAGGACGAAGCCTGCACACAGTAGGTCCCGATGGGGGTGACGCTGACTTCAGGACATTGCAACGCTTGTTGCACTCGGATGAGATCATCGTCAAACCCACACGTTCTCTGCCTGACGTTGTCACTGTCGGCAAAACCAGCAGCAGCGTACCAAAGAACATTAACAACAACAATAACAACAGTAACAACAATAATAACAATAAACTCACCACCATCCAGGACTTAGATGAGGATGATGCGTCGGTTCGAGTTACTACTCTCTGAGGATTTGTTTCTCTGTTTATGAGTCAAGAAAAATGTACGAACACCAGTCTACAGTTGTATGCCAGAGACAATGTGTTTGTTGCTCAACAAGGTTATATTGTATGCCTTTCTGCCAAAGTTTATATGACAAGACCATATATATGAATATATCCTTATGAGCTGTTTTCATGTATGGTGTTGTTAAAGTCCCCTTGTCATAGTTACGTTGTTAAAGTCCCCTTGTCATAATTACGTCGTTATAAAGTCCCCCTATCATAATGCCGTTGTTTAAAGTCCTCTTATTCTATGGAACATTTGAGCCATCGACATAGTCTGTCACCATATAAGGTTAAGAATGAAGACTCGTGTTTGTGTTGGTTTTTCTCTCCCGTATTTTCCCCATCGTTCCCATCCCCGCCACTGTGATTGGAGTACTGGATTCATGCAAGTGTATGATCAGATTATCGATACTCTCCTGGAGTCCCGGTTCCAGTAATATCTCGACTCCGCTGAGCTGTACAGGGCAGAGTCGAGCTTTGGTCTTCTGAACTCAGATGGTAACAAGAAGAACTCCCGTTTTATACAACCGACTCGCGTGTTTAGTTTTTTTCCTTCTTAACTCCGATCATAACAAGATCACTTGTAATATATACAACCGGCCTGCGTATATAAATTCCCATTCACTGTGCGCACCATAAAACAGCAATGTTGCAAAAATGCAAATAAAGATTTATGACTCGGTATTTATATCCTTGATCTATCTATATCCTTTTCCTGGAGCGCTATAGCTTTTTGTTTTATTCGATCTGCACGTGGTTTAAACAAGATTTTGAATTATGATGAAGCTATACACGATAAACGGTAGGTGGAAGAACTCCAGCTATCGCGCACTACTTCGTTATTCAGATCCGTTTGTTTAGATCCTATTCGTAAGATTTTGTGATATGAGTCATTCATTTTCTTTACTGCCGTTTGACCTCGTGTGTACGTTGTGACCTATCAATGGGAGGTGAGCTTACGGTTCGAGATACCTGACCCTAAACGCCAGTACCTGTTGTAGAGTAAGTAGATTTATATAGGGCCAGTGCAGGCTATGTGTGTTATCTTATCAATATTGCTGTGCACATTTTTCAGTAGCCAGGGTAGGCTTTTTCCTTATTGGAGCAGTTTAAGTCAGGACGTATGTGAAAGTCGCATATTGAAACACACGTGACGGCAAAAAGGTGTACATGCTTATTATATAAGACAACTTTGCTTATTTTTAGGGTCGGAGTAGAGTTTTTATGTTCTGACTGATCGACAAGGCTTTTTTTAACTTCAAATGATTGTGGTGCTTTTAGTATGTGATAGTACTTTTCCTCTATGACTTGACAGACTTACCTTATTGGTAAACTTAAAATAATGTTTGACTTGTGTGTCACTTAATAAACCTGTACAACAAAGAATAGCATGGTGTTTAGGAATCTGGTACAACACAAAATTTGCGGGAGTAAGGCAGAGAAAACCTTGCTGTCTAAAAACTCCTTCTACATGTAGAACATAGTCTTATTCACCGCTCAAAAAAAACTTCTGATACCAAACAAGATACAACACACATGTTTCCGATTCAGTCCACCATGCATGAAGTATTTCGTAGATGCCATCAGTTCTGATCTCGACATTTCTATACCCTACTCATTTTCATACCTCCTTTTTATACATCCTTACGTTCCTGAGTGGAGCCAGTCATGGAGAAAATACCATGAATAAAGCAGTCGTCTGCCTGCCTCTATTCACAGACAGAAATGCCTACTATAGCTATACTGCGGTTTTCAAAGCACCCAGCCGAGTTTCAGATTATAACCCCCATGAACCAATGAATATTTGAAGAGAATGGTCGCAGTGAAATTGTCTGCGCGAATACATAATAAATACCGCAGCTTCACTGAATACAATGTTTAGTGCTGAAGGCTGTTTTTGCCAGGACGGTCTATAACCATTAGTTTTATAGTCCGGGTATATCATGTGGATATGTGGACATACCTGTATAAACTGGTCCAAAAAAAGTACACAATCTGTACAATTCTGCTAAAAATCAAGTGTCCAAACTTGCCTTGTTTTAGAATTCACAAAAGGACTGTGAGTGTTGCTCGAAATAACCCATTCACGCCATTCTAAACACGGGGGAAGGATTCTACATTTGTATAAGGAAGAGTACATAATTTATATTGAGTGTATTTTCGGCATTCTTAGCGGCGCTCACATTTTGAATTTTTATATATGGTCTAAGCGGATGACACCAGATCCGATGTGTTATTTCTTGAAGACTGTGAAGGGGCGTATTGCACAGCTTAAAGGTATGTACAGTCCTCGTCTAAGCGATCGTGTTGACCATGGAATAAGAGCGTTCGTCAGTCAGTTCCATCACATGCTAAACACTCTGCTGTCAGTCAGTTCCATCACATGCTAAACACTCTGCTGTCAGTCAGTTCCATCACATGCTAAACACTCTTCTGTCAGTCAGTTCCATCACATGCTAAACACTCTGCTGTCAGTCAGTTCCATCACATGCTAAACACTCTGCTGTCAGTCAGTTCCATCACATGCTAAACACTCTGCTGTCTGTCAGTTCCATCACATGCTAAACACTCTGCTGTCTGTCAGTTCCATCACATGCTAAACACTCTGCTGTCTGTCAGTTCCATCACATGCTGAACACTCTGCTGTCAGTCAGTTCCATCACATGCTAAACACTCTGCTGTCAGTCAGTTCCATCACATGCTGAACACTCTGCTGTCAGTCAGTTCCATCACATGCTGAACACTCTGCTGTCAGTCAGTTCCATCACATGCTGAACACTCTGCTGTCTGGCTGTTTCCATCACATGCTAAACACTCTGCTGTCAGTCAGTTCCATCACATGCTAAACACTCTTCTGTCAGTCAGTTCCATCACATGCTAAACACTCTGCTGTCAGTCAGTTCCATCACATGCTAAACACTCTGCTGTCTGGCTGTTCCATCACATGCTAAACACTCTGCTGTCAGTCAGTTCCATCACATGCTAAACACTCTGCTGTCAGTCAGTTCCATCACATGCTAAACACTCTGCTGTCAGTCAGTTCCATCACATGCTAAACACTCTGCTGTCTGGCTGTTTCCATCACATGCTAAACACTCTGCTGTCAGTCAGTTCCATCACATGCTGAACACTCTGCTGTCAGTCAGTTCCATCACATGCTAAACACTCTGCTGTCAGTCAGTTCCATCACATGCTAAACACTCTGCTGTCAGTCAGTTCCATCACATGCTAAACACTCTGCTGTCAGTCAGTTCCATCACATGCTAAACACTCTGCTGTCAGTCAGTTCCATCACATGCTAAACACTCTGCTGTCTGGCTGTTTCCAGTGCAGAGTGGGATTTTTGGGGGAGTAAATTTGTAATTGACAAATTTGACAATCCGCTAATTGAATTTAGCACAGACAGACAGACAAGACACACACACACACACACGCACACGCACCCACACACACGCACGCATGCACGCACACACGCATGCACGCACACATGCACACACACGCACACACACACCCACACACACACACAAACACACGGCACACACACACACACACACACACACGCACACACACACGCACGCACACGCACACACGCACGCACGCTCACACACAATCTTACTATGCGGAGAATGAATCCACGCTGTTGTATTTCGGTATGTGTTAAAGTGGAAGAAGGATCTCAATCCGCGTAAAGCCCGGACAGATCCCTTCCTGAGGATGGACATGATTGTTCACACGGGAAGGAAGGTATGTTTGAAAGATTGTCAGTTTGCAAGCATAGCATTTAGGTGAGTGGCTGGTAAAATGCGATGGCATGTTTAGTATTGTGTCATGTGTTGACGGGAGTTGAAATAAGTACAGGATGATGTGGAGTTTCACTGTTGATTTTCCATAATGTGATAATTGCCTTGTTATTAAAAAAAAAGTACATTTCATGTAATCTGTATGTGTTTGTGGTATGCGCGTGCAGACTGAGAGAGAGAGAGGGGGGGGGGGGGGGCATGGCAAGTAAGTGTGTGTGTGTGTCGGGGGGGGCGTAGGTGAGGGTGAGTGAGTGAGTGAGTGTGTATGTTTTGAAAGCTGCGTGCTGTCCGAATGAGCTTACTTGACGATGCATTTGCTTCCGCCGTCACGATATAGGCTACACCTTCAGCGATACAGCGTGATAGTTGATTCTAGTACGACATTCCATGCATGAGATTGTACGTATATATTGTCAATAAACGTGGTATTAACATACAAACACCCCCAAACCGACAGTTTACTTTTAGTGATAATAGGAAATACGAACATTTTTTTTTAGGAGAGAAATTCACCCGTGCCAAGACTTGAAAAGTAGACACGCACTCTCCTTCTGAGCTGACGATCAGTCCAAGGGAGGTAACCTATGTTTTGTCTGCATGGACTCCACAAAGGACACGGTTGTGTCGGTGGTCTTGAAAGGGACATAACTCATAAGGGCTTCAGCAAATGGCTGGTGTGTAGGATTAATGACCTTGATTGGTTACGTTTGAGAACATTAGTCGTGCAACTCATGGCCCGAGCCAGCTCTTCATCCATTGCATGTTTGGTTTTGATTATAGTCATCTTTATGGTCGCAAGCAATCTACACAAACATACGTAGAATTGAGTGTAGTTGACATCTCCCCCACCCCTCCAACGACAACAGGTCCTTCCAATCAAAATCCGTCGCTGTTAACGGTCTGTTCTCAAGAACCTTTTTTTTTGTAGGATAAACAACGCTTTAGGGTGTTGCTGGCTATGCGTAACATTTCCTGAACTGTAGTTGTGTTCCATTAAATGATCTCCCTCGACCATTATCTTACGGAAAGCGTTGTGATGTGATTTAGAACTGATTTTCTGCAAGTCGTGTATACCTCTCTCTCTCCTTTAAACAGTATTTTATTCGTAAACAGACACATGATACATGTAATATAACAACATCATTAAGAAGGAGCACAACAAGTTTAAAACTTATGGTACATGGTAAGTGCTCACATAAACATTCATGAAATTTCATGGCGGATTATGATCAATGCGACACATTTTTTGAAAAAAGAGATGAGACAAAAAAACAAAAAAATATATAAAAAAAGGAAAAAAAAGAAAAGGAGAAAAACACACACAGACACGCACACAGACACACAGACACACAGACACACACACACAAACATACAGAGAGAGAGAGACAGAGAGAGAGAGACAGAGAGACACACACACACACACACACTTAGAGAGAGAGAGAGAGACACACACATAGAGAGAGAGAGAGAGAGAGAGAGAGAGAGAGAGAGAGAGAGAGAGAGAGAGAGAGAGAGAGAGAGACACAGCACACACACACACACACAGAACCCCAACCAGGGCTGTACATCTTCAGAACGGACGTCACACAAGGCTGACATGATGACAGGAAAAGAAATGGGGATTATCAGCCCGTCCTATCCTCACACTTCTTACTGACACTTCCCTGCATCATTAGCCCTCAGGGGGGATAATCGGGTTGACCAACACCATCTGCGACGACTATCAGTTTCTGCGTTGTAGTATCCATATTGGGACGATTGCATGGTGTGGGTAGGATGGTTTTAAAATCGGTCACCGTAGGTATGAGACATTGTCACGGTTATTACATGCGACACTATCCTTGCAGTAATAATCTCCCATCATCCGAGAGATTCGTAGGTGGAACGATCTGTGTAACGCTTTTGATGTCAAAAAAAAAAGCTCAAACGCAATCGGAGACACGAACATCGTTACTATCATTACGGAAGTAAGTATTATCGTGGCCGTCGTTTTGACACTGAGTAAAAGTGATTATGGCGATGAGCCTGATTGTATGGGGGTTTGTATGAAGATAAACTACGAAGGGTTACGCATAACAAGGTCATGGATTACTCCTCGTCAGCCCCTCTTTGTTTGTTTTTTTTATCGTGGAAAGCTGGACGAATTGCGCATCGTTACACACTGAAGGATTAGCATTAGTTTTCCCATGTGAAAGGGGACTCGAAACCTGATTAGATTAACAGGGACATACAGATCGACAATCAGACACACACACGTACAAACACACGCACGCACACACACACACACGCACACACTTACAAACACACACACACACACACACCGTGGCACATACACACACACACACACACACACACACACACAGCGTTCTTCTAAGTCACATCCCCTCCCCCTTCGCACCTTCCCCCTCCCTTGTACACCACGTATAACCGAAGCTACACATCATCTTGTCTGTTCCCAACTCACCTTTAGAAGAAAAGAAAAAAAACTACTCAGTTTGTTTTCCGGGACTTTGTCACCTCTGCTGATCGACGGTCTTGTTTTTTTCATTCGGCGCCTGTGTGTTGGCCTGTCCTGTCCCAACACCGTCCTGTGTTCTGTGGGATCACCCCCTGATCATTGTATCGGCCATTGTCCGTCTTTCACACGAGGCCTTAGCCGCTAAGTCCGCAGCCGGCGCCTCTTACTTTTTTCTGGGATTGTTGACCCCTTGAACCCCACCACCCAACCCCGCTGCCCATACCTCTCTTTCTCTGTCTGTTCCCACCTCTCTATTTTCGGTCTGTGGGTGTGTCTTTCTGTCCGTCTGTCTTTCTCTACCCCTCTCTCTCTCTTGTGTGTGTGTTTTTGAGAGAGAGAGAGAGAGTGAGAGTGAGAGAGAGAGAGAGAGAGAGAGTGAGAGAGACTGGACATAAGACCACCTCCCCCTCCCGCCTCGCATGTGTTTACCACTTTCCGGTCCCAGCTTTTTTTCCCACGCAGTAAAAAGATAATCAGTTTTGTCGAGCATCTTAACTTCGGTTTATGAATAAAAATTGAGCCAGAAGCAAGCAGTGGCCAATGAGGAACATTCTTGAAGGTCTAGTCTTGTCTGGCATACTGGCTTACATTCGCAGGAGAGTCTACATGGTCTTCTTGTTCCTTCGCTTCAGTTAACAGTTAGCCTGATCTGTTACGATTCCGACACAGGACTACTGACAGTCAAAGTGTTTCTCTCGATCCCTTCAGCCCTCAGATTAAATCCCTTTAAATAACAGACTTTCTCCCTCCCTCCCTCCAATTGGGTCAAGTACTGAGTTGTAGGCTTCTCGTCCTGTATGATCGTGCCGAGGGTCAGCGGTTCATGCCATTGCTGTAGTTTGCTGGGGTAGATCTGTTTTGTTGTTGTTGTTGTTGTTGTTGTTGTTGTTGTTGCTTTGTAACCGCAGTCATTAACGCTATATGCATCTGTGCGATACAATTTTTTGTTATTGTTGTAGTCTACAGTGTTGGATTTTCTTGTCGTTGCCGCATTGTAACTGCAATTATTATAACTGACTACCTGAGTTTGCATTGTTGCGAAATACACTTGAACAGGGAATTATTCTGCGAAGGCAACGGTAACAATGTTTACAGATTGTGAAACTGGTATTATAACTACCTGAGTTTGCATTGTTGCGACATACAACAGGTCAACTCTGCGACAACATCGCTAACAATGTTTTGCAGTGTTATAAAATCGGTATAATAAACATGTCAGTCTTGTGTTGGTTGCCTTAATACTTAATTGTTGCAACAGAACTGCCGTGCGTATACACACTTGTAGGCTTTCTTGAGAGTGCTAGGAGTCTATAAACACCACTTTTCTTGAAGTTGATGTGTACATGATGGCCCGGTCAAATGAAAACATGAAAAGTTGTTTTACAGACAAGACACCAGTTGGGGGACTGGGGTACAGGTTTTTGAGAGGGGTTGAGGTGAAGGTGGGGATAAATGATTGCCATTATGATGGGGGTATATAATGAAAGGGCAGAGAGGGACGGAGGGACAGGGAGGGTTAAGAGGTACAGGATTAGGCTGTCACTGAACGGGAAGATTGCCGCCTGGATGCGCTACTAATGCACCGCTGCTCCGCCTATAAGCGGTCCCCCCTTTTGCTCGTTTTGCACGGCCATTTTTAATCCCCTCTGTACACAGACAAGTTAACAACCATTGTTGTTTTCCGGCCATAGGTCGGCCTGTTTTCACTGACTCGAATAGGTCGCGAAATTTCACCTCTCTGTACATGTGTGTCGAGGACGTACTTGACTTCAGTTTTGTAAATGTCACCTGACTTCCTGCTGGTTTAGTCAGTTTTTCTAGTTAGTTTTTACGTCAGTGTCTTCACCCGTCGTCACTTTGATTCAATGAACACGGTGGACTCGGATATTGTGTGTCACTGGATCACTGAGTTGTTCAAAATGATGCTGCGGAGTGTCAGTATTTCCTGGCTGAAAAAGAAGTGAAGGAAACAAGAATAACGCAATATAAAAGTCTCCACAAGCTCTTTTTGTAAACGAGAGAAAATAAGGAGTAGTCGTCGTTCAATCTTTTTTCATTGACCAGAAACAGAGTATTTCCTACTTGAAAAGAAAAGAAAAGCACTGAAACAGCTTTAAAAAAAAGCCAGGCCTTGACTGAGGAAACTGACAAGGAGTCGTACTCGATTTCACCAGAAACGCTCGAGAGCCGTGTGTGTAGGGTAGAATAAAACTTTTCCGCTTTCCTTCATTGGCTGCAATAGTGCAGATTGAGAAAATATGTGTCCCATGCTGAGGAAAGAAGCGAAGTAAAGGAAAATAGCGCAATACAGTTTTGATTTGCTGTTTTTAAAGCCCCGAGAGGAAATAAGGAGTTGTCGCTCCATCTTCAGTGTTTTTTTTAACTGCAAAACTTGGTATGGACTGAAAGTTGTTCCGCTTTGCTTGATTGGTTGTGTCAGTCGTGAAGATGGAGCCAGCTTGTGTCCCCTCAGTTGAGATCTGACTAAGACCCCTCTTTCCCATTTTCTCAGCGTCTTGTCCCCCGAGGCGGGGAATTTTTCAGCCTCGCTCAGCGATGACTGGATTGCGTCGCGTACGCCAAGACAACCACGTGTAGTTGTGGGCTCCCCGCTTGTAAACTCTCCTTCCCCTCGAAATGGGATAGAAAGCTCTTCTTCACTGCTGAAATATGACGCCGTTTTTGTGTCTTTTTGTACAGTCGTGACAGGATCTGTTAGTGTAATAGTACTAACAGCTAGTACCTTCAGTTCTGCGTGTCTTTGACATTCAGTGAACAATTCGCGTTCCGTCGGTGACGGCGGGAAGGACAAAGGCAACAATCTCTGAAGACCCTTCTAAACTCCACAACGGAAACAAAGCTTTGTGTGTTGAAAGAATTTCAACAGAATTATCGAGTGGGATCCGTTCGAGCTATGGCACGACGGTCCGTAACGGAAGTAGAACAATCAGCTATAGTTGAACGATGAATGAACTGATTGATGAACGGTGTCGAGTCGTTTTACAGTATTACTTCGTCATACAGTGCATAGTCACTCTCAAGGATTGTTTCAAAAACCCGGATATACTATCACGATCAACTGACGGCGAAAGACAGTGTAGCTATTACATGACAAATAGTGAGAGATGACAGCTGGGAACACGTGTGAACTTCACACCGTGTATCTATGATTTTATAGTCTAAAACAAGGGATGTGTTAATGTGTGTAAACTGTGGAATGTTCAGCGGCTGTTGGGGAAACGAGCGGCTCGTGTAATTGTGCAGTGGGATGTAGCAGCAAGGCAGGGAATTAACATTATTGCTGTTGGAGTGTGGTGAAAGTTTTCTTCGTTGGTTGACATTTTCCATCGTCTTTCACGATGAGTATCAACGAAGCTACAGGGCGAGTGTATCGCTCTTCAATTCAAGTGCAAATTGGTAAGTTTTGTTTTTGGTTGTGTTTTTGTTGAACATTCAGTTGAAAGTATAATCATGTTCCTTGGACTGCACTGAGTTCATTCAAAAAGCTCAGTTTAAAGTCCGCTGTATACTTCGCAGAGTGGAAAAGAGAATGTGTGAACTACCTGCTGATGACTATAGCATTGACAAAATACTACATTGATTTGTATCTACTAATTGAGTATATTGTAGATGTTCAATCGATGGACAATATGGGAGAGAGATGGAAAGAGGGAGAGAGAGGGAGAGACTGAGAGAGAGAGACTGCCGAGAGACAGAGACAGAGAGAGAGAGAGAGAGAGAGAGAGAGAGGGGGGAGAGAGAGAGAGAGAGAGAGAGAGAGAGAGAGAGAGAGAGAGAGAGGCAGAGAGAGAGAGGCAGAGAGAGAGAGAGAGAGACAGAGAGAGAGAGAGAGAGAGAGAGAGAATTGTCTGTGTTTGTATGTGTGTTTTTGAACGAGTTGTTAGAGCAGTAAAAGAACACTGGAACGTCTTATATACTGTATGTACCGACGCAGATTGACTGAATTTTCACTGCGCAAACTACTGTCATTCTTAACATATTTCTCCAGCGTACGTGGAAGACCGAAGGAAATTTATCCGTTGCAATAACATTTTAACACTGGCCCGCCGACCACTTGTGAGATTACCACAACATGTATAGGCTAAGCATGCATGTACCGCAGAAGCGGGTTCAAATAACGCAAAGTGCTTGAAAATTAGGTCGAGGTAACGCGAGGTATATTGCATAACTGAATGTGTAATTGCAAAATGAACATTACAATTATAGAGATGCACGTCTGGATTTCGTAAAGTACTCATTCACGATCAACAACAACAACAACAACAACAACAACAACAACAACAACAATTAATATGCTAAGTTAACAAGTTTTAACACACCACCATTTCAATGGTGATCGATTATCAATTTATTGTCAGATATTTTATCCTTGTTTGCTACACATACAAAATACCTTCCTGGACTTTGTTCAGCAAGGTATGCTAATAACTGACTCAAGGGCACGAGAAATATGCAGAGAGCATGACTGTAATCAGCGATTTTCTCACAAACAGGAAATACAACTCCATTAATTTTCATGGTTTTTGACAAGCACACCGACACTCCTCTGTGGCTTGAAAAAGCAATTAAGACCGGTAGGACCATACGCCTGGGTCATCACTTAAGTTTTAAAAGACCATTACGAAGAACGTGTGTGTTCGAAAGCGGCCTGTGTTGACAGTTTCGGCCGACCGCCAACACTTCATTCAGATTTCTGGGAAGTTGTGCGTGGTGGTAAAATGACTGTGTTAGGTTAGTCCATCGTCTTAATGCTTGCACTTATGAATTACTATGAGCATTAATTTTTACAAGGAAGCATTTATTTGCCAAGTGTGTGAGCGAGAAAGGCCTGTCTATGCCTTGTCAGTTATTGCGGCCAATGACAGAAACAGAGTGTGTTTGAGTCTAGTCATTGAAGCTTAGAGACTACATTTTTATATAAAAAAATCCAGAGGAAAATTGAAAGTTATTATCAGTGTTGCTCGGCAAGAAATGTTTAGACTAGGACAGTGTTTAACCTTGCAACACTACAACACATATCCACACATACACACATCGATCGAAAATGCTTTCAGACAGACTAAAAGAAATGATAGATTAAGGCGCAGAGAGAGAGAGAGAGAGAGAGAGAGAGAGAGAGAGAGAGAGAGAGAGAGAGAGAGAGAGAGAGAGAGAGAGAGAGAGAGAGAGAGAGAGAGAGAGAGACAGAGACAGAGAGAGAGAGACAGACAGACAGACAGACAGACAGACAGAATGTTGGTATTGCCTCTGGGTCAACCATCTCAAACAGAATTTACATTTCAAACATGTATAACCTTTCAAATCATTGCGCCTCGCAGGACAAGTAAGAAGATGTTACAGAGGAGCTCTTATACCTTGTGCAGCTGTATACTCTTCAACATTCATCCTTCTCAAACTTATTCTCTCCCAACTGCCCACATCGACCAACTTCTTCCGCTAACAATACCTACATTTTGACGCGGGTACAAATTCCAGCCTGTGGACCGTATAATCCCTACCTTCCTCTCCTTTATTTCAAAATAGACACAGATTTCATTTTCATTGCCCCATACAATTCCACCCCATACTGCGAATCAGTGCAGAAACGAAAAGTGATAGTCTGTTGGTGTAACATTTCTCTCTACCTCACAATGACTAACGATAACTGTAGAGACGGAATGATACACCCCGACACGAGACCTACCCTGTCGGGCATTATCTCGATTGTGTAGAAATTTACGGGTGAGTGGCCACAGATGTTTGTGTTGGAGAGGGGAGGGGGGAGGGGGGAGGGGGGGCAGTGTCGGAGGGGTCCGCGGAGCACAGACAGACAGGACATTCCTAACATTCTTATTGGATGTTGTAGCATTACAGTCGAACCCCCCCCCCCCCTTTACCCCCCCCCCCCAATTTAAGACTCCCTTCCTTTTGAGACCCTGTTTTCTCATACTTTCTGTGCATAACCTGTGTAAATTAACCCCCGTTTTAGGACTCCCTCCTTTTCAAGACCTGATTTTCTCAGATTTGTGGAGGTCTTATAAGGGGGGTTCCACTGTACTGGCTGTGTTTGCACCTGCCACTGTTCACGGCTTCTGCCATTATTCACTTTTTCTATACTTTTCTCCTCTCTCTCCGTCCCCACCTTAACCCCTCCATCCCAAACCTAAACTCTCGCATTCGCCGACTGCTCGAAGGACAGTTTGAAACTTGATAGCTCTCTTTCTCTCTGTCTTTCTGTGTGTGTCACAGTGTGTGTGTGTGTGTGTGTGTGTGTGTGTGTGTGTGTGCGTGTGTGTGTGCGCGTGCGTGTGTGTGTGTGTGCGTGCGTGTGTGTGTGCGTGCGTGTGCGTGTGTGTGTGTGTGTGTTTCAGTGTGTTTGGTAGTCATCACTTTGTATGAAGAAGAGATTTTTTTCTCAACTGGAAAGTCTCGCATTTAGACAGAAACATATAATGAGTCTCTCTCTCTCTTTTTCTCTCTCTCTCTCCAACTCTCTCTCTCTCCCACAACCCACTCTCTCTCTCCCACCCCCACTCTCTCTCCAACTCTCTCTCTCTCTTTGTCTCTCCCTCCCACGCCCCTCCCCCTCTCTCTCTCTCTCTTTGTGGTAGAAACTATGCGACAGATGCGGCCGAGAGATAGGGAGAGCCTGCACATTTGTTTTAGTGTCACAGACATCTGTTTCTCACACCCAGTGTCACCAACAACAAAATAATTTATGTGGACTAGGGAGATAATCATAATGGGATGGCCGACTACAAAACTTCTCCGCATGACATGACGAATTGTTTGTGCGATGCTGCGCAACTGGTACAGTAATGCTGGTAATGGGGGAATTGAGGGATTTTAAACACACAGTTGTTATATATATATATAGTTTTTTGCTAAATTTGCCTGTGTCATCGTGGAGGATTCAAGGAAAAGAAAATGGGCGGGGGTCGAGGTTGCTGGTGAGGGTGGGTCGGGGCCGGGGGTAGTGAGAAGGAGAGGAGGGGCTAAAGAGAAGAAAATGGGAAAAAGATATTAAAATATTTCAAAAGAAGGTTTGTTTTAAGTATGTAGGTGCCCGTATCGCCATCCTTGATGTGTGTGTGTGTGTGTGTGTGTGTGTGTGTGTGTATGTGTGTTTTTGTGTGTGTGTGTGTGTGTGTGTGTATGTGTGTGTGTGTGTGTGTGTGTGTATGTGTGTATGTGTACATAGCTATTGATGTGTACATTGTTGTTTAAACAGTTGTTTGTTGTATGTTTATCAGGGTTTGCTAGTGTGTGATAGGGTTCGTGTCCGTCTGTAGATGTTAGTTTCTTTGTTAGTCCTGTGTGGACAACTCTTCGACAAGCGCTTAGAACTGTACCCACGGAATACGCGCTATATAAGCTTCCTATTGATTGATTGATTGTGTGTGTGTGTGTATGTGTGTGTGTGTGTGTGTGTGTAAGAGAGGGGGCAGAGAGAGAGAGAGAGAGAGAGAGAGAGAGAGAGAGAGTCTGGTCTGGAGTCTGGATGGTTTATTGATTGGGCCTTGGGCCCATTTCAATTCGGGGTGTACAGAGAGAGAGAGAGAGAGAGAGAGAGAGAGAGAGAGAGAGAGAGAGAGAGAGAGAGAGAGAGAGAGAGAGAGAGAGAGAGAGAGAGAGAGAGAGAGAGAGAGAGAATATAGAATCAAAGGCATGTCTGTGTGCTCTGAACGCCTCTGTCGTTCGTGGGTCAGTAATGTGACACAAGTGTAGAGTAGTCACGTCTCGCTTGATGTGTTTAATTAATCATTCATGAGCGTGTAACACCTGTCCCATTAAACGTTACAGTCGCACACATTCGTATAAACACTGACTACAGTGTAGGGTCATATCTTAACCCAATTACCACTGACCGTGGCAATTTATTGTCAATTGTATTGAAGTATATGGACCACCGTTCTTTGCTTAGTTACCTTACACTCGCCATTTATACACAAGTGTCAAGAGTGTGTCTTTTAATTGCAACTCTGGCGTTTGTGGTAAGGCGTAAAGTCTAAACAGGAAGGTATACTGAAAATCAATCGGCGAGTTCTTGCAGCATGGTTTTCCTAACGAATGCGCAGTACCTTCTATGCAAGCGGATTTGTACGTGTCTATGTCATGGGAATGTGTTGCAATGTGTGGGTTTGCCAATTAGTAACATACATTTCAAAAGCGCTCCTGTTCTATGAACGATCAACACAGCCAACAGGCAGACAAACCCCGATTCTTTCATTCATACCACTTTAATTGCAAACTCTGTTTGTTTTAGTCTTCATGCTTATTTTTGTACATGTAAGCATTCAGTCTTCGATAATGAGCTTTATTGTCTGTGAGGTGCACACGTGCACTCCTATTGCAGAAAAAGGAAACACATTGTACAAGCGCGAGCAGGAACGGATTCTTGATAGCTCTAATTTAGAATCAATGAACAATTGTCGGAAACGTTCTGTTCCGGCGACAAGGGCAGGCTGCTGAGACTGCTGGTGAAGTTCTATGATTAGATATATATTATATATATATATATATGTATATATATATATATATATATATATATTATATACAGGCTGCTTTCAACGCTGCTTTCAACGCTCAGTACATTCGCATCCAGAAACAAGCTTATGACGGAAATGATTGTGTCAGCGATTGTTGGTTGTACGTATTTGTGGCTGGAGTAGAAAATACCATGAAAATACACTTTGCTGTTGCGGATGCTGTACTCAAAAACACAGGTTACAGCTCTTTTAGTCCTTTGTGTTGAATAAGTTTTCTGGCAGCACCAACACTTGCAAATTCTCTATCCGACCTCTCTCTCTCTCTCTCTCTCTCTCTCTCTCTCTCTCTCTCTCTCTCTCTCTCTCTCTCTCTCCCTCTCTCTCTCTTTCTCTCTCTCTGTCCTTCTCTCTCTCTCCCTCTCTGTCTCTGTCTGTCTCTCCCTCTCTGTCTGTCTCTCTCTGTCTGTCTTTCTCTCTCTCTCTCACCCCCTCCTCTCTTCATGTTGCCCCACTCCTTCCAGCGTTTCTTACTCTTTACCGATTACTACCATGTATAGTCTCTACTAAGACTTTCTCCGCCTTTCAATTTCCACAGGCTTTGGATAACGCGCAGTTTAGCTGGTAAATATCAACGATCTAGGGGCCATAAAGAGACAATAAACATACACACTCTAACACCCTTACAAAACAAGGCTCTAGCCAACAATGATCACAATGTCCACTGGGTGCTAACCCTCTACTTCCATGTTACGGGACTTAGAGCAGCAACAAGGAGGGATTAGTTGTCACACCTGCTGCCGCCCGTTTGTCTTTGAAGTCTATCTGTCCATGTCCCATTCTCTGGCACCAGGCTGTCACTTGGTTCTCTAACTGTGCCAGCGTGACCGAGTTTTGGACTGCATTGGCCAGCCATCAGGGGAAAAGTGAGACCAAACGGTGTCGAAGGGAAAATAATGAAACAAGAAAGTGCTGGATTTGGGTATCAGAGACGTAGATATGCCGCTTGGTCAGTTAGCAAGTCCTGCCACAGTGAAACAGGCAGTATATTATGTTAGTTTTGCGAAATAATTTGACACTAATCTGTCACAGCACTAGTTTTGTCTGTTGTGTATCTTGTTTGTCCATATTAAATGTCGATAGGTCGAAGTTCTTGTGAATGTTTCTTTTTGTCTGTAATTAGACGTTCCATAAACTTCACCTTTCTTGCAATTTGACACCGATAGTATGTATACAATCGGATGGCCTTTGACCTAACCTATAAAATCAACGGAAACGAACAATTTACTCGCCAGTAACTTGTTCAACAGAGTATTCACAGATATATTTTGTGTTTATAAATATCATTTGAGTGAATAGGGTTGGCGGGGACTGGTTCAAGTTCTTGCAGTTAACCGTATAATCCATTGTGCTTCCTGTGACAACAGCGTGGACTTTGTCCAGGCGAGCATGTCCGCTTACAGATATTATTATAAACTTTATCTAAACACATGATAACGGAACGCTTGAGTCAGTCTAGATTTTATATATAATGAGAAGATTTATGAAGAAAGCAGATGAGACAAAATTGGTTTTGCTACATGTATATAAAGTCAGCGTAGCCTATACGTTCAAAGTTACGTTACGGGGAAGAAGTGAAAGACGTTCCCTCCCTTCTCCCCGCCATCTCCCATTCCAATCTCCAGAAGTGAATGGGAGCTGAGCAAACAATTCTGAGCCATTTAGTGTTGAATTGTGTAAACCGCGGGCCAAAGTTAATCTTGGAGACATTACACGCAAGAAATAGTGCGGATTAAACAGAACAAAAATCTTCTGGAATTGACTTGGCAATCACGAAACCTCATGTCATCCTTCAAACACGCTGCCTGTAAGATCAATAAGAAAACAAAACACCTGGAAATAGTTCTTTGAGTGTGGGCCCCAAGCTGGCGATTCAGCAATACACCACAGGGTGCGTGGTACTTACTCAGCGCGTAAAGCAATACTGTGTGTTTAGTAATGTGAAGGATTAACATCACAGAACAACGACACGGCTGGACTATGGGTATTAATGCACTCGCACAAACTCCCTACTGAGGCCCTTGATCCGCATACACAAACACGCGGGCAAGCTAAGCGAGTACTATACTATAATACCACCACGCCTAGTAGAGGTTGAATGCTGTCAGAAATATGAAGCCTGTCTCGAGAGGTTGAAGTAATTGGTTGTTATGCTGCTGTTCCTTGACGGTAAAAGGCGAAGTAGTTTGCTCAATTGCTGGACCACTTCGAACAGGTCACGTTTTTTCGTTTCCGCGTAGGCAAGTTACCTTGCTCAGGGTTAGAACTGTGAAAAGTTTGAAAACTACCGGGAGAAGCACAGATTTGTCTTTGTGTTGTTAAGGAACAAAGACGTCTTCGTAATCTTCGGTTTTCCAGATCGCGCTGTTTGTGAGGATAGCACTTCGACAGAAAGCTACTAGGACACGCGCATGATTTTCCTTGTATCTTCAGTAGAGAAACCACGCCGTAGACGGTGGCACGCCTAGTTTTTTCCACCGCAGGAACAACACCCAATTCGTTCCCCCGCACGCGGAAGCAAAATTGTTATCTCGCAAAGGAATTGCCCTGTGAAGGTACGTTGTGGCAAATCACATTATCAAGTATAGATATTCTGAAGCAGAATTGCCTAGGCTATATGTATAATATGTAACTTATGTCTTGTTGTGTACTCGTGAACAGTGGCGTTCGATTTTCTGCCGAAGTCCGTGAAAATTATACAGAGAGGTCTCAATTTCGTACAAATTAACCTAGAACTACCATTTAAAGCACTATTTTAATACTCACAGTTTAATCTTCGATACCTTGCAGCCTTGTATGCGCGTTTTTGGGCACCAGCATCGTGGATAAGCTGCTCTAATCTAGCGTTATTTTGTGGTACTCGATTCTCAGTGGGTAAGGTCCCCCGCAGACACCAGATAAGGTCCCCCGCATTTTTGCCGGAGTGCCTACTACGCCCCCCCGCACATGCGCGCTGAAAAAGCACATCATGCACAGCAAAACTGAAACGTTTGAAGCGTTTTTATTTAACAGATGGAGACCAGCGACCACACGCTATCTGCCGGGGAGGTGTCTGGGGAAGTAATCGACAGCTACCTAGACATCAGTAGTGAGGTGACTATAGGTGAGACAGTCCCTTTACAGACTTCTACACCGAAGAAGGTTGGTCTCCTCCATTTGTGTGACGAATGCGGATCAGCATACAAACACAAGCGAACATTGGACAATCACAAACGTGAGAAACATGGCAACGAATCTCCCTTTTGCATAGTTTGTGACAAGAGGTTTGGTCGACAGGTAGATTACCAGTATCATATGAACAAGCATGCAGGCACCAAACCTGTATACATGGAACAGCATATTTAACATCGCTGTAACACATATAGGCTACTATAATGCCTACATTCACACACTTGCAGAGGAACAACTTCTTTTAATTTCCATAACATTCAAGAATAAGTGTGCTCGACAGTTTTATATGACACGCAGTTAATCAGGTTTGTTTTGTTTATGACCACAAAAAAAGAAAAAAGAGACAGAGAGTTGAGTGCTTTTTGTTTTTGTTTTATAATTCTGCTTTGTTAAAAAGCACAATCCTTCAAGTACAAACGATTCTCCTCATCGTATGAAGTCTTGCATGCCTGTCAGAGTATATCTCTGGACTCAAAGCAAAAAGTAACAACCTCACAGCTTCCTGTGTAAAGTGGACATATTTATGTGCAATTCTTTCACACACACACACACACACACACACACACATGCACGCACGCACACACACACACACATTCACGCACGCACGCGCACACACATTCACGCACGCACGCGCGCACACACACACACACGCACACGCACACACACTAAAACAATGGTTAATCGGTGACTTATTGCTCGTGCCAAATGTTGGAGTACATCTGAAGATGTCAGAGTCCAATCACATCCATAATTAGTGGATTTACACAAAAATCATAGCTGTATGTCATTTTTTTCTGATAAACATAACGGCGGGGGATCTTACCCTAGTGTTGCGGTGGGGTGTAGTAGGCAAATCGACCAAGCTGCGGGGGATCTTACCCCGTCAGATTTCACTGTTGATCTTTGAACCGATCGTGAGTCTAAACTAAGGTAAGCTTAAACTTAAAAATGAAGAGCAGTATCCACAAGTAGTTTGACTTTGACCAGCAAAAAGATTTAAGCCCTTCTGTTGACCGTGCTTTGTGTTATTTCAACATTTTTAACGTGGGAGACAGTATTTCTGACTTGTCTTGATGACATTTCTTCTCTTATGTAGTACACGAGAGTGTAAATGGTAAGACAACTAGCTGATCCAATGCAAAATAAAGTACCGGACAGTATGATATAAACTTCAATACTAGAAAGTCTGGTTATGTACTATTTTAAGGCATTAATTTGGAGACATCTACCATGTTGTTCGTCTTGCGGGGGAACGAATTGGGTGTTGTTCCTGCGGTGGAAAAAACTAGGCGTGCCACCGTCTACGGCGTGGAAACAGAGGTGCCTTGGCAATTGTTGGTTATTCGGATCACGGTGCTCGTGATGGAAACAAGACAGATAATGGCAGCCGCGAGAGACTGGCATACCATTAGACGTGCTTTGTCTTCCTAGCCCTTGATTGTCCAGCCGCGCTGCTTGCAATGGAATCCAGACGGAAGCTAACCACACCAAATGTGGGAAAGCAGGGTACTCCTAAAACTCTTAGCAGTACCCGCGCTGCTGGTGTCAAGAATTGCAATAGCTCTTCTCCGAAAATATCTCCTGGTTCTGCACGCAGGAGTGCAGGGCATACTGGTGCTGCCAAAGAGAGTGTTGGTGTTGGTGTTGGTGTTACACAGAGACATTCTGGCATCAATACTACGGTGTCAGCTAATCGCAAGGGTTCTGTGGCTGGGAAGAATAGTCTGAGTAGTACCGTTAACACTGGTGCTACCTCCAGGACGTCGTGCGCTACAAAAGATTCATCAAGGAGTGTAGAGAGCAACGGCTTAGCTCCCAAAAGCGATGCTACTTGTAACGTCCCAGAGAAGAAAGACTCTTCAAGTTTGGCTCCCCAACACTTGGCTACCACCAGTGGCAGGGAAAAGAGTTCCGGTTCTGTTAGCACACATACAAGGTGTTCCGGCAACACTTCCAGGAGCGCAGGCAGCACTTCTCCTAGGAGTTCCGTTAATTCCTCCAGGAGTTCCGGAAACACCTCTTTGAGGAGTTCCGGTCCAAAAACCAGAAACAGAGGCAGTGTCAGTGCTACTTCTACGGGTTCAGCTGTTGATCCTAGTTGCAACCAAAAGGGGGCCCGCCTGACCCCGGGGAGTGCAGACACAAAACGTGGTACTCCGCGGAGCGCAGTGGCTTCAGATACTACCCGAAGGGAATCCGGTCAAATCCTAGTGGGTACAGAAACTAAGCGTGTTACACGTAGAAGTGCAGGCGCTCCCAGTACTACCAAAAGAGGATCGAGTACAAGCCCAAGGAGTGTGGACACTACATATCTTGCTCCCAGAAGTGCGGGCGCTCCCAGTACTACCAGAAGGGGATCTGGTCCGAGCCCAAGGAGTGTGGACACTACATATCTTGCTCCCAGAAGTGCGGGCGCTCCCAGTACTACCAGAAGGGGATCGAGTACGAGCCCAAGGAGTGTGGACACTACATATCTTGCTCCCAGAAGTGCAGGCGCTCCCAGTACTACCAAAAGAGGATCGAGTACAAGCCCAAGGAGTGTGGACACTACATATCTTGCTCCCAGAAGTGCGGGCGCTCCCAGTACTACCAGAAGGGGATCTGGTCCGAGCCCAAGGAGTGCAGACACTAAACATGTTACTCCTAGAAGTACAAGTGCTATCAGTACTACTCGAAGGGGTGCAGGTCCGACCCGAGGGAGTGCAGACCCCACTTCCGAAACTCTACGGAGTGCAGGAGTTCCCAGCACTACCCGAAGAGGGTCTGGTCCGAGTCCAAGGAGTACAGTCAGCGCTACCCAGACTACTTCTGGAGCTACAGCCAGGAGTTCCAACACAACCAACACTGCCTCAAAGAGTCCTTGTGTTACTCCTGACTCGAGTGTGGGAGCTTGTAGTGCTGCGCCTGAGAACATCAGTGCTGGTAGAACCACGGAATCTCCCTGTGTTATTCCTAGGAATGCTTGTATTACCCAGAGAGGAGCAACAGTCGGGTGTAAAAGGAATGAACCGATCGGTGCAGAAGTCCATGGAGAAACACGTAGAAAAGACAACAAGGAAAATTCCAGTAAGTACGAGCGTTCAAAACTACAGGTTATGGAAAAGATCCTAATGTTGATATTCTTATTTACTTGCTGAAAACAGGCTATAGGTACAGTTTTAGTTTTGTAAGGGTCCATTTTAACCTTCCAATGTCGCGTGTGTATTTCTATTTATTTTTGGGGGGCGAGATTAAGAAAATAATCGGCTTCTGTCGTGTTACTTGAAGTCTTCTAGTGAATCAATATCTTCTGTATGTCTGTCGTTCTGTCGATGCCTCGTTCGCAGTCTTTTTGACTCGATGGTGCCTTTTGGCAATCGCTCGCCCTCAGATAATTTAAGCGAAGATGAGTGCGACGCTCACTCGTAAAGAATGCATTGATTGACAGTTTTAGAGTTTTTAGCTTTAGGGTGTTTTGTCGATCTCATTTTAACAAGATTTTATATGCTGTGTTCTATGCTGTAAATTACATACAATCTGGTCTTTGCAACGTCCTCTGAATTACATCCTAAATTTAAAATTGACAACGACCTTGGTGTTTAGAAGTTGGGGTTGGGGGTGGGGGCAGAACAGGTTGTGACGGAGGGGGCGGGGCAGATGTCAAGGGAGGGGGTGGTTGTGGTATAGTACGTACATTTCTCTTTGTGGAATCGCTTTGCAAACGACAAAGAGCATGATTTTTTTTCAACTTGCAATTGATCTTCATTTTGGCTATTAACTTTACATAACAATTCGCTGCCCCGAGATCATCATTAATATTCATGTATACATCTGTTGTGGCGTCAAAGAAAACGCTGTGAGCGATGGTGTTTTGCATAAACACGATACGACCAAAACCTTACAGGTGAGAAAAGCAAGCAGGTAAGGCTATATCTACCTGGTGCAGGTAAACGCCCTACACATGACAGAAGATGCCTTGGAGGCAGGAGATTCGAGTAGGTGAGAGGGTCATGTCCCTTTTCACCCAGGGTGGTTGAACAGAGGAAGGCAAGTCACCCGTTGCTAATATGATAGTCCTCCCGTTTGTGGCGGCGTCCAGCTCAGATCAACAAGATGATTCCGCGTGGTGTTTTTTCTGACGGGTGGAATTAAGAGACGACCTCAGGTGACCGGCCTGTCCGGTTTCTTCTCCGCAACTTTGCATCCACGCTCTTTCCACCCTCTGACATTCCCCCTACCCACAGACTCTACTTAATACACCCCCCCCTCTCTCTCTCTCTCTCTCTCTCTTTGTCTCTCTCTGTCCGTCTCTCTCTCTCTCTTTTATGAAATAAACCTACTCTCTAATTCGCATCCTTCTTGCTTCCCCTCTTATATTCCCCCCTATCATTCCGCTGCTCCCCTTCTTAGGGGGCATGTGACGGAAGCTGGACTTTTCGAGGTTTGGGGTGAAGCTCTGTTTTGATCAGGAAGGGGAAGTTTGACACCTTAATTGCGGCTTTACTAGTTCTCGTTTTTTCCTCATGGCCGTTATGAGATATATCCCCTTACATGGACGTTATGAGATATATCCCCTTACATGGATGTTGAGATATATCCCCTTACATGGACGTTATGAGATATATCCCCTTACATGGACGTTATGAGATATATCCCCTTACATGGACGTTATGAGATATATCCCCTTACATGGACGTTATGAGATATATCCCCTTACATGGACGTTATGAGATATATCCCCTTACATGGACGTTATGAGATATATCCCCTTACATGGACGTTATGAGATATATCCCCTTACATGGACGTTATGAGATATATCCCCTTACATGGACGTTATGAGATATATCCCCTTACATGGACGTTATGAGATATATCCCCTTACATGGACGTTATGAGATATATCCCCTTACATGGACGCTTCTTTGTTGCCAACATAACCAATGGTTTGGGTTTCATTTGTTCCGTCTCCTGGCGTAGACATGACAAACTTCCATAGAGTTCGTTCATTCTTTTTATTCTTTTCATGATGTTATATACGCGATCTCAAATCCATTGTAGTTTTGATGTAGGCAGTTTCTAGGGTCACACAATACATCTGTCAAACCTTTATTTGCCGGAAGCTTGGAAGTCACGTCGTCGTTGCTGAAGTAGAATGACATTCAATTGTTGTCTACTTGGCTGCGATACAAGTATAAATATGTCGATTTAATGGATTGTGTTTTATTCATTGCTGATGTTAAGCTTTAATTAAGTGAATGTTTCTAAGCCACATATGCAAAGCTCAAGTAAAAGGAACACAAGGTGTTTCCTACTTGTTTGTGAGACACGCTTGAATTCCTCAAATATCCCTTTGACGTTGCCGTTCGTGTTTGCTTTTCTTTTTCCTTTTTTCATTTCATTCACCGTAAGACTAAGAGCGCCGAGGTAACAAACTCATTAGACAGAAACCATTTGCATTTCAAAACACAGGCACGAAGTTTGTGTGTTTCCTTGTTGATTAATAATTCAACCATGACTATCGCCTTCAAATCAAAATGTACCGCAACCAGTCCTACAGTGCTATTCAGTGCACATCAAAAAGAAAGACGACATCACACTGACGATCACGAAAATGAACTTGATGTTCGTCACGCTTCGTCTTTAAAGTCAGATGTAATTGTGTCAGTTGGTGTCATTTTCCTCAGGTCACCTAGTTTTACAAACGAATCCACTCGCCATGCATCCTTCTTCTTCCTTAGTCTCTTTTCTATGACGTGTAGACGTTCCGAAATGCACTGAAAACGATGGCGCCATCTCTTGCTGTTATGGAAACTCACAGCACGTCAGTGCTAACTAAAACAATTGCAAACAGACTTTTTTTTTTAAAGGCGTGGGTTGGAGGCGTGGGCGGGTGTAGAGGGGTATGTGGGGGTATACATGGGTCAAGGCGGAGGCAGAAAAAAAAGGGCAACAGAAAATATTAATTTAGCAACAATGAATGCCAAACATTAATTTTGGCGTTCTCCTTTTCCAACGAAGCTTGAGCAACGCCTCGAAATTTGTTTAACAAAAGCAAACCACCACCACCACCATCACCTACTTTACCTTTACTCCCCCCCCCCCCCCCGTTTTCTACTGCAAAGGCCTGATTTGGCTTGCAACAACATGCATGTGTGGTCTTTGGCATCGCACCGTGAGTGTGCTTTCCTTGGTTGGTCAGAAGGGGGAAAGGCAAAATTAATCGCCTGACTTCTACTCTGCTGACTCTTTTATTCTGTCAACCTGAGACAGAGAGGAAGGGGGCACATCAACCCTCGCTGACCGGTCCAAGCGACCATTTTCACCTGTTCTGTTCTTGGAGATGGTTTACAGTTTTACTGGTCAGAGTTTATGTGCCTTGACACTAGCTTCTGGATGGTTTGGCGTAGCCGTGTCTAGACCGAGTTTTGTGTCTTTGACCGTTATATAAAGTCTTATATCGCGCGCGTATCTCCAGACTCGGACTCAAGGCGCAGGGATCTATTTATGGCGTGTGAGATGGAATTTGTTTTACACAATACATCACGCATTCACATCGACCAGCAGATCGCAGCCATTTCGGCGCATATCCTACTTTTCACGGCCTATTATTCCAAGTCACACGGGTATTTTGGTGGACATTTTTTTTTATCTATGCCTATACAATTTTGCCAGGAAAGACCCTTTTGTCAATCGTGGGATCTTTAACGTGCACACCCCAATGTAGTGTACACGAAGGGACCTCGGTTTTTCGTCTCATCCGAAAGACTAGCACTTGAACCCACCACCTAGGTTAGGAAAGGGGGGAGAAAATTGCTAACGCCCTGACCCAGGGTCGAACTTGCAACCTCTCGCTTCCGAGCACAAGTGCGTTACCACTCGGCCACCCAGTCCTCGTGGGTCCAAACGAGGTGGTTTACTGTTGAGAGGTTATGTGCTTTGACGCCGCTTCTGGGTGGTTGGCGTACCTGCAAAGATGTTTGTGTCTTTGACCGCCCCAGACAGCTATTTTCACCACCTCCCACCTTCCAGATGTTTTACTGTTCGTTCAGTGCTTCTGGGTGGCTGGCGTAACTGCATAGAGCGAGATTTATGTCTATCTTAGTGGACGTTTTAGTGATTGTGTACATACCTTACTGCGTGGAAAGAACTTGTTGTGAGTAAGCTGATGTGAAGTATCTCTTACTGTGTATTAGTACTAGGTGTTTTCGTGCCTCGTGACATACGTTTTGTGTAACCGCTGTTGACATCGGAATTTGTCCTGCGGCTTTCGGCCAAAGATGGAGAGTAAGTATTTTGTCGTCATTTGTCTGCCTTGTTGTGTTTCTTCTCCCCTTACACTACGTTAATCCCTCCCTGGTTTTGTCCTTTGGGATATTGTTCTTCCAAAATCCTATGTTGTGATACTGTGCTGAAGACACTGTGTGTGTATTTTTTTTCTACTGCGGTAAATCCTGTTTTTGTCTCTAAAGATATCGTTCGGTCAAGATTCTATGATACTTAAGTAATTTTCGTTTGTGCTTACAGACCAGTTTTGACGTGTGATTTCTGTTTGTTATCGAAACCTAAGTTGCTGTATTTTTTTTTGATTACGAGCGTACATATATGTCTTTTGTTTTATAAAGCTGGAACCGCGATTAAACAGTAGCAATATTGCTTGTATATATATCATCCCCTTTTCTCTCTTTCCAAATGTTTAACTGATACATGAATGTTGTTGTTGTTGTTGTTGTTGTTGTTGCAATGTCAGAAGCTATCAAAGAATATATTCCGCTGTTGCATAAATCCCGTCGCTCTAGAATCTTTGTTTCAGTCGAATTCTTGACCGTCCGACTTGAGTCTTGTAACAAAAAGATGATTACAGTGTACAGAAATGACAACGTACGGATCACTGACCAAACGCGTATGTTCTGCGCTCGCACTTTACAATCATCTCGCATCTCTCCAGGATTATTACGCGTAAGAAGATGTAAACTTTGTAACGTTATGGAATGATTTGTACCCTTTCTCCGTGAAACCAGTACTTGTCATATCTGTTCGCATGAGGGAACGCTCTGTCCGAAGAGCTTTGATAAGTGGACATTTCGCTCTTTGCTCTGTCAGAAGAAATCATTTCATCGCAGCGTGGAAGGTTTCTATCTATTCCGACTATGCCATATTATTTGTAACTGTATGAGCTTAAGGTATTATGACAATACGACAGTTTTGGTTTCACTTGAAATTAAATGATACTGGATGTCCGCGCTCAGAGACTTCAGCACGAAAAAGTTGAAGTTTGGAAGAAGCGGATCGCGGAGGGAGGGGGGAGGGGGGATAGCCAGAGAGTATGAACATAAAAAAAACCAGTGCCCTCTCTTCTCTGATTTTACAGAGCATGCAGCCCCCTCCCTTCTCTATTACACAAAGGGAAACCACAAACAACTGAGGCAGTAAATCAACTTATCTTCCAGTAGTAGCGGGAGTTCCTCAAGGATCAGTGCTTGGACCTTTGCTTTTCCTAATTTATGTAAACGACATTGTACGTGACATAGAATCTACGATTAAGCTTTTTGCTGACGACACTAGCATGTACTTGTCTTTAGCCAATCACAACATCCGTGCCGAAATTTTAAACTCAGATCTTGAAAAAATTGTAAATTGGGCAGAAACATGGAAGGTAGCATTTAACCATGCAAAAACTGAATTGGTGAACTTTTGTACACAAAGAACCCCTGATATCGCAGATCTAAACTTTGGCAATACCATCCTTGAAAGTTCCCAAAATCACAAACACTTAGGAATAATAATACAAAACAACTGTAAATGGGATGAACATATAAAATCTCTTGTTGCAAAGTGCAGAACTCTCGTAGCTTGCTTGCGAACATACAAATATAGACTGAGTCGAAAATCATTGGAAATTATGTTTAAATCCTTCATTCTACCACACTTTGATTATTGCGACATAATATGGGACAATTGTAGCAAAACCCTAACAGATGAACTCGAAAAGTTAAACCTAGATGCAATACGAACAATCATCGGAGCTGTCCGCGGAACCAGTCACTTTAAGCTTTACGGAGAATCTGGACTCCAATCATTATCTGAAAGGCGTAACCGTCATAAACTAACAATGTTCCATAAAATTATTCACGACAAGACCCCCCCATACCTACAAGCAGCACTCCCACCTCTCGTAGCAGCCAACAACCCCTACCACAGACGCCGCCCCTTAGAACGAAGTATACCCCCACATCGAACAGAAACGTACAAAACATCCTTTTTTCCTTCGACAACAGTACTCTGGAACCAACTACCTGAACAAATACAGTTAACTGACTCCCTCGGGGAATTTAAACATTACTTAACAAAAGACGACACACAAATTCCCGTTTACTTCTACAGTGGCAGTCGACAAACACAAATAATCCACACAAAAATGAGACTTAATATTAGTGATCTAAAGAAAGACTTAGTTGAGCGACACCTTGCGGAAAACAGCGTATGCGACTGTGGTGATGGAACAGAAACTGCAACACACTTCTTACTAGAATGCCGTTTACACTTAGCTGCAAGAAACAACACAATCAACAAACTAACCAACAACCTCATACACACAGATATTCTACTTCATGGAAACCCCTCCTTGCAAACAAAAATTAACAAAAAAATCTTTTTAACAGTGCAGGAATTTATTGGACAGTCCGGCCGTTTCGAACAGATAAACATGTAAAGTGAAAGCAAAATCGACACGTCTACTCGTCTCTCTCTCTCTCTCTCTCTCTCTTTCTCTCTCTCTCTCTCTCTCTCTCTCTCTCTCTCTCCCTCTTTCTCTCTCTCTCTCTCACTCTCCCCCTCTCTCCCCCTCCATCCCTCCCTCTCTCCCTCCCTATCTCTTACTCGCAAACACCATAAATATTATATATGTATTCCCAAACGGATTTTTGTTTTGATGTACAATTTTCATTCAATTTTCTTTTCATGTTTGCAAGCTTTTCATTTAAACTGTACAATTTATATTATATGTAATTTTCTAGAAATAGTGAACACCACTATAAGCATTATGCTTGTTGTTGTTTACTCAATATGCGTTTTTTGTAAATAATTCACAAACGTTAAATAAAACAGTTTAAACCAAACAACTGAGACGGGTTATATAAGAAGTAACTTTTTGACTGTTACTTTTTTCACACGAACAGGTTTTCCTTAGAACAACAGGTAATTGTAAGTGGTATTTGTGACTTAGAGCCAATTGAGTCGTGCAACAATGTTTTGACATAACATTACTGTTCTCTACACGCACACTTGTTTGGCCACCCGTTTGGCTGTGTGGGTCTAATATGTTTTGCAAGCTGCTCCAGGCAAGCGATGTGTCGTGGCGCCGCCTGCCTACCCACCCGGACAAACAAAAGTGCGGGTAGATGTACCCTTGAGTGGGCGGGTGCACTTTGCAAAGAGTCAGTCAGTCAATCTCAACGAGAAAGGTTACATTGCAGACTGCATGTGAAACGAGTTTATTTGGAGGACTGTATTTTTAAGTGGTTGTGTTGTCAATTACAACAGTCTCCAAAATGAATCGATAAGTGAATAGATCAATACATAAACAAATAAGAGAAATGTAAACTTGCATTTGATGCCGTTTGCTCTCATGTTCTAAGATTAACGATGGTTGATACACCGGCTTAAGAGATGGACGGACAGTTTAAAAAAATTGTAAAACGATAGGAAGAGGGTCCTATCTTTCATAAGTTTCTTCTCAATAAGACAGGCAGAGTTGTAAGTCAGCGTATTTGGTAAGCACTCGACGGGCGCAGTGGCGAGGTGGTAAGACGTCGGCCTCCTAATCGGGAGGTCGCGAGTTCGAATCCCGGTCGCTGCCGCCTGGTGGGTTAAGAGTGGAGATTTTTCCGATCTCCCAGGTCAACTTATGTGCAGACCTGCTAGTGACTTAACCCCCTTCGTGTGTACACGCAAGCACAAGACCAAGTGCGCACGGAAAAGATCCTGTAATCCATGTCAGAGTTCGGTGGGTTATAGAAACACGAAAATATCCAGCATGCCTTCCCCGAAATCGGGTATGCTGCCTGAATGGCGGGGTAAAAACGGTCATACACGTAAAAACCCACTCGTGCTTAAAACGTGAACGTGGGAGTCTAAGCCCAAGAAGAAGAAGAAGAAGAAGAAGAAGAAGAAGGTAATCACTTTTCGTATGCCAAGCAAAAGGAGAGGAAGAGCAAGACCGAGCGGACACAGGGCTGACAGACATGACGAAAAACAAAAGCTTCTCTCCGATGCTCGGGGTCTCTAAACAAACACTTATACATGAACAACGATAAGACACAAGAGATGGCAAAAAAAAAGCTGTGGAATGTACAGCAAGGTACACAAACAAGTGCTTTCTTTGCATGTGTGTGTCACGATGGGGAAACAGGAAAAGAGGAAACAGACAGTAGGTGATGAATGCCATTTTTATGTGCCCCACCCTCACTCCCGCAAACCCTTTCACAACCAACCCCCCCCCCCCCCCCCTTCCCTTTCCCAACAACTTCCAAGTCCCTTAGGATTTTCCACTCTTCCTCTCGAACTGGACACTAGCTCAAAGCTGACCATATAGGTCTCTCCTCGCCTTTAAAGGCTACATAACAGTGGCCTCTGGACATTGAACAATTAGGCCGGGCGATACTTTTCCTATAGGTATAATGCAAGGCAGTAAGAGCGGTTAATGGATTGGTTTTATATGTACAGTTGAATTACCCCCCCCCCCCCCCCGTCCCGTTCATAAGACCACCCAAAATCTGACATAGTCAGGTCTGTAAAAGGTGGAAGCCTTTGAATGGATGTAAATTTACAGAGGTTATGAACAGAACATTTTGACACGCGACGTCTTAAATGGGGAAAAGTTTTTAATCGGTGGTCTGTTTGTTCGTTCATGGGGTGAAACTCCCACGGCTTTTACGTGTATGACCGTTTTTACCCCGCCATTTAGGCAGCCATACGCCGCTTTCGGAGGAATAATCGGTGGTCTTAAAAGAAAGGTTCCACTGTAGTGAACAGTGAACAGTGAACAGTGGATCAATTGCAAGGTATGCACGGGTAATTTGGTTTCATCATAGTCCCTCCCAACCCTACGCCACTTCCTCCACTATATATCATCCATCAGCTTGCCCTGCAGTCCGGACTGACGATCTAACAGCGAACGACAAGAAGAAAATCCATCAGCTTCAGCGTCTGTTTCTTTCCCCAGGCGGTGCCATCAAGCTATACTGTTACGTGGTGTAACTTTGAAGAGACAGTTATTGAAGGGCTACGGATTATTTATTGAATGCTACAGGGAACGTTTGAGACGCGACAGGGGTCAGTGTTAATGGATTAGCTTTAAAGAAAGAGGATAACAGATGGCTTCGTGTGCACTATAGTCTTGTTTCTGATGTGCGTATTTAGACACATTTGCTTAGATTCAGAGACAAGTCGACACACACGCACACTCAAAGGGGATAGAGATATAAAATCAAATCAAATCAAATTTTATTTTACGAGGGTTGTGGCATAAACAATATAAACGAGCTTCTTTTCAACCAGCCCTCGCCCAGAGAGGGACTACTCTAATCTTATATGAGGCTTTGCCAAAAGGTGCTGGGGGGGTGCTTGGACATTTGTGACAAACTAAACCTTTTCAGTTGATTTTTTTTGGTGTTTTAAGTGATACATTAGTCTTTGATGAACACATTTGTGTAATAAAAGAATGGTTTGTGCATTTGGGAAATGTGTACGGTTTGATAATATGCCATAAAACGCCAATTTTGAGAAAAGCCACATGTGCAACAAAACTGACCACAGAAGCCATTAATATCATTTCATACAACTGGTAATGATTTATTTCTAGTAAACAGACCCTGCAGAAGCATTATCAGTCTTTAAAAGTACATTTGGAGCCAAATCTTGAATGCAGTGTCACGTAATGTCGCAAAACGCTCAAACATCATAAAAGTCAAAACTGATACTTTCTGCTAAGTAACCACAAGAAGTATTTAATAAACCCTAAAATAAAATATAACACTTCAACAGAAACACTGACACATGTTAAAAATATCCCTAAAAGTTGTTACAGTTTGCTCAAACTAGTTAAACATGTTGTTGTAGGTGTCACGTGTTACAAAAATATTGATGGACATGAAAATATTCATAATATTTGAAATAACAACCAGAATGTTATACATACACTAACTTTTCATTTACAATCTAAAGATTAGGTTATTTATGGAATATGAAAACAGAAACAATAGCAAAACATGTTAAAAGCAAGTCATAACAGCATTCTACGTGTCACATGTTACACTGTGTGAGTGGACATGAAATTATTCAAAATGTTATAAATGACAACTGTGATATTAAATAGACCTTTAGGATACATTCATATTTTGAAGATTAGGTAATTATGGAACATCAAAGCACCACAAAAAAAGTAACATCATGTTCAAAACAGGTCAAATCTGCGTTCTACCTGTCACGTGTTACATGGAGTCAGTGGACATGAAATCAATGAAAATGTCAAAAATAACTACAATATTCAAACAGACATTTAGAATACAGTTTTAACCTAATGTCTATGTACATCTGGAACAAGGTTCTCAATCAAATCGAATTTTTTTAATTAGTTGTACGTAAAATCCTAGCAAAATCCAAATTTAAAAAAAAAAAACTTTGATTTTTTTTTATGTTGGGGAGGGGGGGGGGGGGGTGGTGTTAAAACAATCTCATGAAAATATTCCTTCCCCCTGCTAACCCAAAAGCATTTTTTCAGCTTTGGCTACAATATTTACAAGGACATATATGTCTCCTCCTAAATCGTTGCACGGATATGAACGTATCGTCCTGAATCGTAACACGGATATTAACAAAAACAGAGGATCGAATTTTTCTTCAATCAAATTTGCCTCCAAAAGTAGCAAGCAGTTGTATATAGGTTACACAATATGCAAGATAATCAGAACTCGGAGTGTGTAAGCTATTTATCCCATTACTCCGACGTTTTCATTAAAAACACTTACTTTTTCCACTAAAACCTGCCCGTGCCTGTTTTCAGCTTGCCAAAAGCCTCCGCAGTCGAAATTCATGTCAATGAATTCATGCGCATAGCTAGTTCCCATTTGTCAGCATAATGGACGGCGTCATTCGACTTGTATGTAGACATTCAGTCATTCAAATTGCTTATAAAAAGGTCTGCTATCTGCTTTTACATTTTGAAAGTCATTTTAAAATATCCTTGTGTATCATGTATATGACATCGACTTTCGTTATACTCAATTCGGCATACCGGGTTTATATTTTTACCAGAATTGCGCACGATAATGGCAGCGCAACAAATTCAGTTCGGGCCGTGCTGGTTTGATCGTTGACCCAAGTCAGTTTGCATGCAGTGTTACTGTTTGTCAGTCGGGGATAGAAATGTTGGCTGTCATCGCGCTGTTATGTTTTGGTTTTCACACGTGGATCACTTACATATTCAGTCGGTCGGGTTTTGTGTGTGTGTGTGTGTGTGTGTGTGTGTGTGTGTGTGTGTGTGTGTGTGTGTGTGTGTGTGTGTGTGTGTGTGGCCGCCCTTCGTGGTCGGCTGGGCGTTAAGCAAACAAACAAACAAACTCTCTCTCTCTCTCTCATTCTCTCTCTCTCTCTTTCTCTCTCTCACTCTCTCTCTCTCTCTCTCTCTTTCTTTCTTTCTTTCTTTCTCTCTCTCTCTCTCTCTCTCTCTCTCTCTCTCTCTCTCTCTCTCTCTCTCTCTCTCTCTCTATCTCTCTCTCTCTCTCTCTTCAGGAACCGACAAGGAATAAGATGAAAGTGTTTTTAAATTGATTTCGAAAATTTAATTTTGATAATAATTTTTATATTTTTAATTTTCTGAGCTTGTTTTTAATCCAAATATAACATATTTATATGTTTTTGGAATCAGAAAATAATGGAGAATAAGATGAACGTAAATGTGTATCGTTTTATAAAAACTTTTTTTTTTTTTTACAATTTTCAGAGTTTTAATGACCAAAGTCATAAATTAATTTTTAAGCCACCACGCTGAAATGCAATACCGAAGTCCGGGCTTCGTCGAATATTACTTGACCAAAATTTCAACCAATTTGGTTGAAAAATGAGAGCGTGACAGTGCCGCCTCAACTTTCACGAAAAGCCGGATATGACGTCATCAAAGACATTTATAAGAAAAAATGAAGAAAAAAAGTCTGGGGATATCATACCCAGGAACTATCAAGTCAAATTTCATAAAGATCGGTCCAGTAGTTTAGTCTGAATCGCTCTACACACACACACACACACACACACGCACACACACGCACACACCACGACCCTCGTCTCGATTCCCCCCTATACGTTAAAACATTTAGTCAAAACTTGACTAATTGTAAAAAGTAGTCCATCTGTAAACTCTGAATATGCAGATGACCTCCATAAATTATTCAATTGTACTCTGAAATCAAAGACAATGACCAATGACAGTTGAGATCGAAACTCGGTTGTGATGGGATATCCATAGGATACCCATAGGATATCCATATGGTTGTGATGGAATATAATTATATTCAGAATAATCACCTCCTCAGCTAACAGAGATAAAGAGGCAGGTCATGGGATAATATAAGCTAATTCAATTCGTCGGGAGAAGAATTATGGGCAAGTGTCAAACATTAGATCTACAAAGTGTCAAACGTTACGTATAGATCTACACCTTACCCTGAACAGACAGTACAATATTTTCTCAACTTTACGGCTCGTCGTCTCCATGATTTTAATCGAATCGGTGACCGGAAACGCCAAAGAAGCAAAGCTAGTGGTTTCCACGCTTTTGAAAAAAATACTCGCGAAACTTCTTTGTGAAAATTGCAAAAATAACAAAATGTGTCAAACGTTACTTTCGGACATTAATCTCCATCGATTCTTTTTAGCTGCTAGATACAATAACTTCGCAAATTCTGACTCAAATGCAACACACTGCTTTTATTTCCTCGAACACGAAACTATCGTTTTCATCCAAAATGGCGGCCATTCAAAGCACCAAGACCGGCGAAAATCGAATCTGTAAACAAGTTGGTCTGCGGACATGAGGCCTTCGAAAATAACCGGGTATTTACTGGGCGAGGTTTTCGGTAAATTCTGGTTCTAATTACGATTGTTGCACATTCTACTAAGAGTTGCATGCTTAGACTGTATGAAATACGCTGATTAAAACCGATAAAGTGATGCAGACCATGAAAAATCGAAAATTTCCCGAGGACACCAAAATGTCCAACATTTTTCGGGGCCGTTTCTGGTGTATGTTTAAAACATTTTATTTTTTATTTAACATTCACAACAACAACAGGCTTCAAAACATTAAAAAAAGCATTCATCAAACTCCCTTTTTCAAAGCACAATACATGTAAACATGTTGGGGTAATCCAGTTAATTACACTTGCTTTCCAAAAATACATGGGTCCGAAATGGCACCTTTTGGCAAAGGCTCATATACATATTTATACATACGTAAAACATAGAGAGGGAGAAGGGGGGGTGAGAGAGAGAGAGTGAGAGAGAGAGAGAGAGAGGGGGAGGGAGGGAGGGAGGGAGGGAGGGAGGGAGGGGGGAGAGAGAGAGAGAGAGAGAGAGAGAGAGAGAAGAAAGAAAATAAGAACAAATAATACATCCCTCTCTGCCACAATCACAATACATTACCACCTGCCACAACCGTCATGATACTAACCCCAAGACCTCTTTCTACCATAGCTCAGCACATCCCCCGGGCTCTTTAATCGGGAACACCCATCCGTCATTTGTCATCGTTCTTTCTGCTCTCTGTCCCAGCTCTGCCTATGTCATTGTAGAGTAGTGCTGGACCCTTCAGATCTGGCGTGGTACCCCCAGGGGAAACGTTAGTGCGTGTTGTACGTCGCGTTCTGCTGACAGGAGTACGTACTGTTGTTGTTTTTCTACAGTTTTAGCCCTGTTTATTTGCGATACAGCGTCTCTGTTGTTGTACAGTGGTACTGGCGACGAGGGTACACGTACCTTCCAAGAGAGAACACCTTCTGTTGTCCCGTTGTTTATCTTGTCCAAAATTACCTGTTATGACAGGTCACCTGCAATGTACCATTCAGTCGGAGCTTAGCAACACATTGTAGTTATTGTCCTTGTCCCTTCACAGTGAAATAGCCCGGGTTACAACGTATCTTCACGGCAACACTGGTTTTCCTTGATGATGAAGTACAAGTAACTTGTGGCCTATATTGTTCTTGTTTGTTCGGGATAGTTTTATTTTTTTTTAGCACAAGAAGAGCCTCCCGAATAACTGATGAGCTGTAAATATTTTTTTGTCGTCTGTCACCTTATGGTTGTCACACATCTTATAAGGCCAATGTTCTCTTCTCTTAGGAGTACTTGCTTAGACTGTAAAACATTTGAAGGTTGTTACAGAGCAGTCTTGCTTTGCATGTAGCTGTTGTGACCTAGATTGCAGTTGCCCCTGTTGGATAGCAGCCCGTATGTGAAATCGGCCCTGTCACACTTGCACCGTAAAGTGTATACATTTGCAGCACAAAGGTTAAATATAGCATGAATATGGAATAGCTTATACTCAAAAGGTTTGAGTAGAACCGCGCAATACTGAGCATCAAAGAACAAACAGACACATAGTCAAGCCAAATGAAAGTGGAAGCTGCACTCATACACAATACAAATACACACTTCATACCTTTACGCTGCCTTCATAAATGTCGCTACGGGCACGCCAAATGAAAGTGGAAGCTGCACTCATACACAATACACATACACACTTCATACCTTTACGCTGCCTTCATAAATGTCGCTACGGGCACGCCAAATGAAAGTGGAAGCTGCACTCATACACAATACAAATACACACTTCATACCTTTACGCTGCCTTCATAAATGTCGCTACGGGCACGCCAAATGAAAGTGGAAGCTGCACTCATACACAATACAAATACACACTTCATACCTTTACGCTGCCTTGATAAATGTCGCTACGAGCACGCCAGAGAAATTGGATTCTTTCGCCTGACGTGCTTGCTTGGCGAAATGCCTTTGTTTACCCTGGGTCTTCAGATTCCTACTTTTTTGTTATCCACCCTAGGTATTTCTTGGCTGATTGACACATGTATACAAAGCTCTCTGTGGACCGTACAATGTCAACATACTCCAAAAAAGAAACTCTTATCTGTGACAAGATGTTGTAAAAGCTCTCGATTAGGTATGCAGTGCTTTCTTTCTTGAGTGAACACTCGTGTACGTATTGTCGTTGCTGAGGAAAGACTGTGGTAGGTGAAAACGTATTTTGGATTTTTGTTTTGAACATAGTTTTTTAAAGAACAAGATTTAACCGATAGACACGATGTTTGTGTTAGACAACTTAGATAAAACCATGTTCGGAAACGACGGTCCTCCATTGTGATCTTATGAAGCTGAAATGGAAGCGGTCGTGCGTGTGTGATGAGGGGACTACCTGGGATTTTCATAACAAAGGTTTGAATTACGAAGTTCGCTTTTTTGTTGATGTGTGTGTGTGTGTGTGTGTGTGTGTGTGTGTTTTCTGGTAGTCACTGTTAATTTAAACTCCGCTGACCTTGTGTTTTGAAAGTGTGTGTCTTGTTCGTTCTTTTCATGGCTGTCTGTTCTTTTGGTGTATACTTTTCATGCTTGTTTTCCGCAATACTGTATTTTCAGACTCCACACCCGTCTTTTTTGTCTCTCGCTGTCTCTTTTTCTCTTTGCGTTCTTTTTCGTACCCGAAACCTCTGTCTCCTCCTCATCTCCTTTCGGTTGTCGCTGCATTTATTCTGCTGCTCGTAGAAGGGAAGAGAAGCGGAATAACAACTTTATATTACTGAGTCATCTTGTTTATTTTCACTGCTAGTCTATGCGTCCAGGGATACAAAAGAGAGACGCTGATATGGCAGAAGGTAACATCATCAGTTCTTTGTGGTACGCAAGATGCTCCCTTCTGGTGTAGAATCGTTGAACGCTGTCCTTTTGAGGTCTTCTTTATGCCTCGTTCACCCCACCCCCTCCTTATCTCTCTATCTTGGCTCGGACTATCAATCTTCGCAGACGCTTCATCTTATTTTACGTATAAAAAGTATGAGTGTGTACAGGTGTATTCGGTTTTGGTCGTCTGTCTTCGTGATGACAAGGTAGATTTGTGACATGGTGAAGGTAGTTTTGTTGTCCTCGTGTCCTCAATGTTGTATACTTGTCATACTCATATCCTTGTGTTTGATAGTCAGCCATCGTTATTACAAGGGTAGACCTTTCTGTCTTTCTGTCTATCTCTCAGACTGTCTGTCTCTGTTCGTCTGTCTGTTTCGCTCTCTGTCTCCCTGTCTCTGTCTGTCTCTCTCTCTCTCTCTCTCTCTCTCTCTCTCTCTCTCTCTCTCTCTACCTGCATCTCTTTTTGCCCCTTTCTCTACCTATATCTATCCCTACTCACTCTCATTGAGGGCGTTCCTCCTTTTACTTTGTTTTGGACACACAGTGCATAGCAGTGCTCTCAACCTGAAAATTGCTGTCTCGTTCGGAAGGGATTCTGTATTCTTTCGGTCTTGCATCGCCACTTTTATATGGTTCCCTGCTGCTCTTCTCCCTTTTTTAATCCATGGTGGCCGACGAATGGGTTCAAGAGTGTAACATGAGCTTGAGAACCCGATATTACCTGTGTCTTTTTTGTGAATGGCGTGTAAATATGAATTTAAGTGAGATGTGTGCAGTGACTCAGTCGGATTTTGTCAATAGATACATACAGGTTCAGTTTCATGCTACATATCCTCCAAACTAGTCTAGCACGAAGTCTGTACAGCTTTCTCTGCAAAGATTGTATATTTGAACTTGCAAAAGACAATGGACTGGGTGGCCGAGTGGTAACGCACTTGCGCTCGGAAGCGAGAGGTTGCGAGTTCGACCCTGGGTCAGGGTGTTAGCAATTTTCTCCTCCCTTTCCTAACCTAGGTGGTGGGTTCAAGTGCTAGTCTTTCGGATGAGACGAAAAACCGAGGTCCCTTCGTGTACACTACATTGGGGTGTGCACAAGATCCCACGATTGACAAAAGGGTCTTTCCTGGCAAAATTGTATAGGCATAGATAAAAATGTCCACCAAAATACCCGTGTGACTTGGAATTATAGGTCGTAAAAAGTAGGATATGCGCCGAAATGGCTGCGATCTGCTGGCCGATGTGAATGCGTGATGCATTGTGTAAAAAATTCCATCTCACACGGCATAAATGAATCCCTGCGCCTTGAATATGTGCGCGATATAAATTGCATAATTTTTTTTTTAAATCCCTGCGCTTAGAACTGTACCCACGGAATACGCGCGATATAAGCCTCATATTGATTGATTGATTGAATTTTTGATAGAGTTTAGCATTTATATATATATCACTTTGAAATCGCAGTGCCTATTTTTCATCCAAAGAGGTGCGTCGCATGGGCTAACTTTGCTCCTCAGTCCCGCATAGCTAAATAGGTTGAAGGGACGTTAAAGATCAAGAACCAAACTTTGCTCTTCAGTCTTGAGTCGAGCGTTTGAAAATGCCTGAGCCTGAAGGCGGTTGTAACTTACTCCTCTTGGTATCAGTCCGCCTTAGAGATGAGGACGACAGTTGTCCAGATGGCCAGAAGAGCGCGCTGCATTTTCCTGCATAGAACTAAGGCGCGTCTGCCGCGACGGTGCCTGAGCTAAACATTGGCGGGCACTGCTCACAGCCAGGCACACGGCACTGTAAACATTCCCCGTCTCTTCACCTCTCTCGCCACCATCCGCCCTACCCTTGGTCTCATGCCTGTCTTGACAGAATAAAAAGTGCTAACCACTGTGTCTCATTTTCGATGTTCATGAACAATGCCAAAGAGCGGAGAATACTATCGTACTTCAAGTGTACTTCAAAGTTTCCCAAAAAGGAAGGGGGAGTCTTGCAACTGAGTCAGTAGCAATTTCTGTGTCTGCAAGTTGTCATTTGGAATGTTTAACAAACATGTCTTTTGAAAGGCACCGAGCCGTGCAGCAACTATGATGAGACGTATAATTCTCACACTAAACATAGCACACCGAACATACCCTTCTCACACACCCTCTTGTTCTCACAGCACACTTCTTGTCCTCGCGGTCACCACACAAACATTTACTGAAGCGCGATCGAGGTGCCGCTTGACGGATTAGAAAACAGTTTTATCGGTGTGTTTATCTCATTGGCGCCTGTTTCACGGAGAGTATACCGGACACCCGTTCTTCATACTCCGAGTGTTTGTTCTGTACCTGTGACAGTCCTCGCCGACGGGATTATTCTGTGTGCGGGGGTATACATAAATCGGAGTGCATTATGCAGCACTGACGCGAGGATTAAGCTTTTGCAATTGTGCAGCGCGCAGCTATAGTTTATTTTCAAACATTCGTTTTGAATACTGGCTGTGACGGGACGATTCACAGGTAGAACACGAAGGGGGCATAGTGCACTGTTCTTGTCATTTTCAGTTTCGGTGTGTGTGTCATGGCTGACAAGTAGAAGACGGCGAGTACATACAACGCAGGAGTTTCTGCAGCGGAAATGGATTCCTGTTCATTGGCCAAAACGGAGTCGGAATTTCCGAAACCACTTCAGAATACAGCGACCATTCATACTGTGGGCAGCGAGTTAGCTGAAGTTGGCGATGTTGGTTCAGATGTGCAAATCTCTGTCGACGTGTCGAAATATGACTCGTCAGATTCTGGGGCCGTCCTGTCTCCGGCTGATTCTGATCCACAGTTCCAAAAAGACTCAGGTTTTCAACGTACAATTGTATTGAATGTCGCCAACAGCGAGGCACAAGAAAACACGACAACACAACAAGGCATACTTAGTGGTGAGTCCGTCGAAGAAGACGTCCATGATACTCAGAGGACCGACATGAAATCCAATGCAGATCATGAGAATGTTAAGGTCCTGTGCACGTGTGAAGATGAGACGGAGGTGGTTGTTCCTGTTGAAGACACGGCGTCAGTAACATTGGCTCTGAAAGATCAGGCGGTGGATGAAAACGAGCATTCCTATCATAAAACACACGCTGAAAAGATAGAAAGTGCAAAAATAGTTAAAGAACTGAACACTGAGCATGTCCTGCACGTTGAGGACGAGACATCGCCCACTGAACCGTCAGCTCAAACGTGTGATTTTCCGCAAACTGGTGATGGAGTGTCGCAGCCTGTCACCACTGATGTTGTGACCCCCCTCCCTCCCAACGACGAGCAAAGGCCAGAGGCAGGTGCCTGCTCACAATCTGTTTGCCAGAAGTCAGAGCTGACTTTTCAACTTTCGGGTAGCAGAACCCAAACGAGGAGTTTTCGAGTTGTTCTTTTCTCTGCAGAATCTGTGACGTCTGGTGAAAGTAATTCTCTGAGTCTTGACACGAATTCGAAAGAAGGTGATTTTGACGATACAAATAGTGCGGTGTTCAATTCGGAGTGTACGGGGTTAGACAACAATTTTAGCTCTGCGAATAAGGTGAAAATATTGAGCACGGAAGGTGTTCCGCTCTCTTTTGAATCGACGGAGATAGCTGATGGGGATTCTCTCAGCCTGGAAATCAAAGAAGACGAATCTACTGTTTCAAATCATCTTGTGCTTAAGTCAGAAGGCGAAGAAGTAGAAAACGGCTCCGTTGGCAAGAAGAGTAAAAACATATTCAAACTGGAAGCTGACCTGGTTTCTGTCAAATCTTCAGTCTCTGGTGATGACGATTCTCTGGTTGTGGACGTAAAGTCAGGAGATATTTCTAATAATTCAAGTCTTTCTGTGTTAACGTCAGAAGTCAAAGACATCGAGGACCACCCTGAGGTGGTGAACACCTTCAAGTCGCAAGTTGTGTTGAACTTGATGACGACTGCAATATCAGAACCATCTTGTCCTTCTGTTGCGCCGTCTGCTGGTGTAGATACAAATACGGCAGAACCTTTAATACCATGTGAAGAGACTGCTGTCAGAGATGACCCAATGTCACTGGAGCATCTGGACCAAGGTCAGTTTTAGCACGGAACTGAAACAGCTTCAATACAATTCTCAGTAGTGCGGGAAACAGGAACGGGATGCGTATAGTCATTGATAGTTGCAAGGCACGCATTGTCTGTTTATCTTCTTATGCAGGGAGCAAGAACAAGTAAAGAGGAAGTATAGAATCTTACTGTAGCCTAGAATATCTTTGGCGGTTGGGCATAGACCAGCGCCTGCCGTAGCTTCCGACGCAAGTTCAAACGAAGATAGATATTCTCACTGAAGAGAAAACTTCTATTTTGTTACCTGTATTGCTGGCTGTCCATGTTTTAAAGGTATGCTTAGAGATCTGTGTGTGCATACTGACACGTAGCTTCATTCCGTGAAAAAAATGTTTGGAGAGATGGGAGTTGAGCAGCAAGAGGAGTGTCTTCGTGTGTAAATTCAATTCTTTCCAGCTGCAAGAAGATTTTAAAGAAGGAATGATTTCCTGTGTATATTCAAGTTTCTTTCTGTAAGAATACTGTGCTGAGAGGAGTGGGGAAGCAGGTTCTCTCCAAGAGAATGAATGTCTTCGTGTGTACAGTCAAGCGCCATGAAGCTGGCTGCCTTTGTCATCTGATCTTTCTTTCTGTCTGCTTTTGGTCAAGAATGTGCGGTCAGGGAGCAATGTGTTCTTTCAGAGTGACCCGCCAATACAAAGACAGCGCGATTTGTGAATGCTGAGCTATTGCAAATGCTGTGCAAATTGGACCAGACAGCCAGTTCCGCCGTATAGCGCTCCAGAGTGGAAAATTTCCTAAATAAATTATCATTTAATTAATATACTTACCCGAATCACATTAGCATTGAGTCACCTGAGATGCTTATCACTGAAAAACGCTTACCCGGCTAAAGAATTTAAAGGGAAGCAACCCCATCACCAAAACGAAAGTGAAAGTAGCTTTGGTAATGGGCCAGTACACCGGGAGTTACCTCCCATACGGGTGTATGCCACGTCACTTCCTCTAGGAACACGTGCCTATTATCATACGGCTTTAAAAAATCTTAAAACCATAAGCGGGGCAGGTGGGAGGGAATACAGTATGTGATTCGGGTAAGTATATTAATTAAATGATAATTTATTTAGGAAATTTTCCATTTAATATCATATTCTTACTCCGAATCACATTAGCAGATAACATCAACAAGGCGGTGGGCTAGAAATGAATCAAAACTCACCATCAAGTTCTGGACAGGAACTGGCCTGCTGCTATGAGCGCTGGAAGGCCTCTGGAGCCATCCTGTCGAAGAGCTGTGACGTCCCGAAGATAAAAGTTTATGAAAACATCTTCGGAACGCCAATACGCAGTTGTCAGCACCTCCTCTAGACGTCTGGAGCGCAGAACTGCCAGAGAGGATGCCCACGCCCTCGTTTCATGGGCTCGGGCCGAGTCAAGTGGCAAGGAGGGCATAACCCCCCCCCTCTTTGTGCGACTCCACTCATAAGCCTGCTTGATGAGCGAGGACACCCACCGGGCCAACGTTACCTTCGACAAATCTTTCTCGCGCCTAGTAAGGAGAGAGATAAACAACAACTTCTGAGAACTAGACCGAATCGGCTGAGTCCGGGCTAAGTACAGACGAAGTGCCCTCACAGGGCAATTGACCGAATCGGGGTCATCCGGGGCCAACGCGCTGGTCAGAGCCTTAACTCTAACCAGCGGAGAGGCCTGCCCCGGAGACTGATTCTTGGCCAGGAAATCAGGCCGGAAACGCAAAGATGCGGAACCGTCCGGCTCAAAGGAGATATCTCCAGGCTGACCCGACAGGGCGTGGACCTCGCTACCCCGTCGGGCCGTAGCCAACAAAAGGAGAAACAGCGCTTTGCGAGTGACATTGAACAGACTGGCCTCGCTTAAAGGCTCAAAATCCGCAGAACGAAGGAATTCCAGGATTAAAAACAAGTCCCACTTGGGAGCGGGCAAACGAGCTTTAGCTTCCTTAAGAGCAGCCCCTTTAATGACTGCAGCTATAACGCCCCCGACTCGAACAGAACGACCAATCTGCTTAAGAGTCGCCGAGATAGCGGAGCGCCGGACCCTCAACGAGGAGACTGAGGCGCCCTGCGAAGACATGAAAGAGAGGTGGTTAGCGACCTGAATAGAGCGCGGAGCCACCGAACTCACCCCTCTAGCTGAACACCAGGCAGTCCATGCCTTCCAGTGGGAAGCATAAACTGAAGAGGTGGACGCTCTATGCGAGCGAGCCACCAAGTCCAGAGTCAAAGACGACGCCCCAGAGCGCTTCAGCGAGTCCCGAACAACTTCCACACGTGAAGCTTCAGAAGACTGGGCTCCTCGTGTGGAATGCCTGTTCGGGGCTGCACTAGTTCCCCTCGCACGAGTGCGAGAGGAATGGGGGGCCCTTGGGCGAGCCGAAGAAGATCTGGAAACCAGACCTGCGACGGCCACAGAGGAGCGACCAGAAGAAGAAGGGCCGGCTCCTCCATCTCCGCTTTCCGGATTACTCGGCTGAGTAACGGAAAGGGAGGAAAGGCGTACGCCTCCAGACCCGTCCAGGGAAAGTCCAGAGCGTTCACTCGCCATGCCTGAGGGTCCGGGAATGGCGAGACGAACACCGGAAGCCTCTTTGAGTACCTTGTGGCAAAAAGGTCCACCAGAGGCTTTTGGACCTGGGCCCAAAGGCGAAGCAGTGCCCCGTGAGTGATCGTCCACTCCGACTGAAGCACTGTACCGGAACGACTGAGCGCATCCGCCAAAGTGTTCAGCCTCCCTGGAAGGTACCTGGCCGAGATCGTGATATGATGCTGAAAGCACCACACCAGGATCTCGCAAGCCCTCTCCGAGAGAGACGGGGACCGCGAGCCTCCCTGCTTGTTGATGTACGCCGCCACTGTCATGTTGTCTGTAAACAGACGAACATGTTTGGCGTACAGGGAGGGCAGAAACTTGGCCAGAGCTAGAGCAACTGCCTCTAGCTCCAGCAAGTTGATGTGCCACAAGGACTGCTCCGTCGTCCACAGACCGGAAGTAGTCTGAAGATCTGTATGTGCCCCCCAACCCTCCCTGGACGCATCTGTAAAGAGGTCCAGGTCGGGGAGGGGCACGACGATCGGAACACCTCTGCAGACCCACTCCGTGTCCAACCACGGAAGGGTCGCAGACTGGAACCATCCCTGCAAAGGGATGAGGGCGTCCCAGTCCACCAGAGGAGAGTCCACAAACGGCTTCAGCGCGAACTGAAGCGGACGTTTGTGGACCCGGCCCAGTGAAACCAGAAGAGCCATAGACTCCATCTGCCCCAAGATGGAGGCGAGCGAGCGGATGGAAGCCATCAGGAGAGGTAAAGTGGAGCGAATCTGGGCTTGGAGCTTGTCCACCCTTCTCTGAGAAGGCTGGACAGTCCAAGCGACCGTGTCGAAAGACATCCCCAGATAAGTGAATGTCTGTGACGGGGTCAGCTCCGACTTTACCCGGTTGATCGAGAACCCCAACGAGTTGGATTCTCGAAGAACCGTCAGGGTATCCTGCGAACAGCCGCTCTGGGACTGGTTCATGATGAGCCAGTCGTCCAGATAAGCCCGCAGACGGATACCCTGGGACCTCACCAGTGCACAGACCTGTCTCACCACCATGGTGAAAATCCATGGTGCGAGAGACAGCCCGAAAGGGAGTGCGCGAAACTGGTAGATCTGATCTCCCCACCGGAAACGAAGCCATTTCCGGTCGGCCGGATGCATAAGAATGTGAAAGTATGCGTCCGTGAGATCGATCGAGGTCACCCAGTCTCCTGGGCGGAGAGAGTCTCGGACAGAGGCTGGCGTCTCCATCTTGAATTTTATCTCCCTCAAGAAAGTATTGAGGAGAGATAAATCCAACACGGGACGCCATCCTCCTGATGCTTTGGGAACAGCGAACAGACGCCCGTAAAATCCCAGGGAGCTGTGGACCCGAACTCTCTCCACCGCGCCCTTCTGCTCCAGGGAGGCAATTTCCGACTGCAAGACGGAACGTGCTTCCTGCGAGAAGGGGGGCTTGAACCGCGGAGGCACTCGGGTAAGAGGCGCCCTTTCCTCCCGCCAGAGTAGACGGAAGCCCGATCTCACCACTCCCACAATCCATTGGCTGTCTACTACCGACATCCACCGAGAAAGTGCCCGGGAGGGGCCTCCCGCCATCACCAAGGTGGAGGGCGGGAGGGAGGTGAGATCGGGAGCGCTTCATTGGGGGTGTGGCTTACTTCCAGAGCCGCCACGCCCCCTCCCCGATGCCGTCCTCTTCTTCCCACCACGAGCGGCCGGCGGAGCCTGCCGCTTCTGAGCTGGCTTGGGGTTAGACGATGTCTGAGCCTGCTTCTGTTTAGAAGGCTGAGACTGTTTCACCCCCTTCAGAGTGTAGTCAAGGAACTGACTGTCCTTGTTTGACTGAATCTCCTTCTGTCTGGCATCCAGTGCCAGCGGACAGAAGAGAGACTCCTCTGAGACCGGGGAGACTCTCAAGGTCTCCCTAGTAGCCAGTTCCGTGAATTGGGACTGCGAGAGGAAGAGATCCCTCCTGCAGAGTACCGCTTGGGTGTACTGCAGGGAGGAAAGACGCAATTGTTCCTCATTGACCTTGGCCAATGCGGCCAAAAGCGCAGAGACATCGTCCGCATTCTGTTCTTCACTGAGAGTGAAAGGAACTAGCGAATCGGTCAATGCCCGAGACAGAGCCCGAACGAGAGTCTCCGCAATGGAGGACAGTTCGATCTGCCGACGTCCAACCTCCTCAGCAGAGAGGAGGGAAGCCTCGGAAACCGGCAAAACCGAATCACGCTTGATCGGTTTAGTCAGAAGAGGCAGCAATTCCCGGGAAACCGGAAGGGTAGCCCTAGGGAGTGCAAAAGACGCCAGCCAATTCTGGCTCTGATTGGGCATGCCAAGCTTCCTATTGGCCGTAGGCACGAAGGAAGAGGCTTGGGCAGCTGAAGCCACCCACTGCTGAGCTGATTCCGGAACTGGACCAAAAGGAAGCAGTAACGGAACAGGCACTGGCCGAATACCACTCCCCGCATGTGCTGGACGAACCAGTGAATGCGAAAGTTGGTAAGCCACTGACGGAGACTCGGCGAACCGGAAGGAAGAAACATCCTCCTGTGCCGGCCGGAAGTCCGCCATGGCAGAAGGAACGAATGATGCGGAAGAGTCCGCAGCCACCACCCCTTCAGGAAAATAACGAGACGTTACTTCCGCCGCGACGTCAAGAACAGCCTTGAGCTTCGACGGAAACACGCCCCGCGACTCCTCGCTGACCACTGATGGAGCATCAGAATAGTCACACGTGGAACCCTGACCGAAGTCACCAGTTCCGGAAGCAGAAGCATGCCCTGGCAAACCGGAAACCGGAAAAGCCTGAGCACTAACGTCATCCTGCCGCCCAAAATCCTGTGAAGGTAAAGGGTAAGCAGGACGACCATCCGCAAAAACCGGAGCTGGATGAGCTGACGTCACTCCCCCGACTGAGTGGAGTGATGCCTGCTCAAGCCTAGGCGCTTGAAAGCCGGAAGGCGCACGCTGTAATCCACTATCTGGTATCCGGAAGGAACCACCAGAAGAGGAAGAAGCGTTTCCGGCCGAAACCGGAAGTGTAGTCAACGGAACCGCAAAATGCGGAAGTGAAGACTGCACTGGTTGACTTCGCGATCCGGAAGGACCGGAAGTCAGTGAATACTCCATCCTGCCGCGACCGCCGTAGCGTGCCGGAGCGGACGGATCATCACTTCCGGCAAGTGCCGGAAATGCGGCAGTCGAAACCGACTGCCGCCGCTGTTCGAACAAGTCCGGGGCCTCGTAGGTTATCGCCGGAAATGAAAGATCAGCAAGGTATCGGTCGTGACCCGATGCGAAAGAGCTGTCCCCCGAAGGAGAACGTCCAGGCGCCTCACGAGGGCTATCGGACCAGCTCTGCTTACCAACCGACGCTGAAGAGGGAGGACGCTGCTCCAAGCCGGAAGTGGAGGACAAAGACACGGAAGCCAATGCCCGGACGTCACTGCCAGATGCCGGAAACGCCGAACTGCTGGCGACGGAACGCTGAAATTCTGCCTGCACCAAGCTGCGGATTTCTGGAACCAGTGACTTTAACAGAGAGGAAACCAACGCACCTTGTCCAGGTGCTAACAAAGAAGACGAAGTCTCCGATGTAGAGACAGGTGCAGAAGTAACAGTAGCGCTAGGCGCCGCAAAAGAAGCAGAAGTAGTAACAGCGCTAGGCGCCGAAATTGGTACAGCCAACAAAGTGTTACGCTCTTGGTCTGTAACAAGTAACGTTGCTTTGGAAGAGGAAGACTTAGCCTTAATTTTCCCCTTGGGGTCCGACTTGCCACGGCGCTTGTCTGAATCAGACATGTTGACAACAACACGTGGCAACGCGAAAAAATTTACTGAAACATAAGTCTAAACGACTGGAAAATTCAGTAAACACACGCACTAATGCGTTAACAAAATACTATAGCTAACTTG